>NC_044984.1:32807285-33155022 GCF_008728515.1 Papio anubis
TAATATGTATTAATTTTTAATATATTTAATAAATAAGAGCTTAGTGTAGTTCTTTGTAATGGACCTGTATAGATAAAAAAGATTTCTTTGTACCTTCAGGCATTTAGTATTTTTTGTAGATGAGAAACTAAATATACAAATCAACAATGGCCAATCCGTATATAAAAATAGAACTCTGACCCTCCATCTGCTGTAACCAACCCAGAAAACAAACTGCTTACCTACAATAACCTGCTTGGGATGCCAACCTACTATATGTAAGTCAGACTTCTAAGGAATCAGACCACTATTCATAGTAAATGGTCCGGGAAGTCAAATGATAACCTTGTAACAAGTGGCCCCAAATGCCCTGGACTTGATTAATAATTGATGACTTCCCCAATTTTTGCATGACTTTAGGACCATCTAGAGGCATCCAAATATGTTCTCCAAGCCAATCACATAGGATGCCTCACTACTAGTTTATCCCACCTATGGCTTTTCCACACCAACACCCCTAATCAGGGCACACCTGAAGGCTTTCCTTTTCCCACTATAAAGCATTCCTATTCCTTTGTCTGCCTTTGAGTCTGTACCAAACACTAGTGATGGTGGCTTCCTCCATTGCTATAGCAAGCTCAGAATAGCCTTTGCTTGTTCTCATTTGCTCCCACTTTGGTAAGACTAAAATATAAATCTTTGATCTGATGATTTATTGAATGCCATTTATTAGTAAACTTTTCCAATAAAGGGGCTGTCGTTAAATCAGTTTTTCTAGGCAAACAAACGTATACAATTTAGCCTCCTCACTATACACTTATTATTTTCTTTTATCCTCAGACAGCGCTTTTATTCTGCAAGCAACCATTTAAGCCTTGTCCTGAGTGCAGCAAGAATACTGGCCAGAGGTGCTTGCAGTTGCAGCATTTACCTAGAGATAAGTTTGCCATGAAATATCTCGCTTTTATTATTATTTTCACGTTCCTCTTGTATATCAACTTTGGAAACAAAAGACATCATTCTGTTTATAGCATTCTGTGTTTATTAGTGGTCTGTCCATTTACAAAAATATAGTAATTCTCAGTTGCTGAAAGTGTCAAATCCTAAAAAATGTAGCATGCCTACATATTAACATCATTCTCAAATTGGCTGAAGATTCATTTGATGAATCTAATTTTTCCAAAATAAACAATTGTGATGATTTAGATGATTCTGATGTTAGTTCTGTTTAGAAATAACTCCAAGAACACTTTTTATACTTTATTTTCACATTGAAAATCAGTCAGATTTGCCTCGGCCTTGAAGAGTAGGTTTATGTAAAATTAAATGAGTGCTGGCAGCAAGCTGTACTTTTTCTTTCTAAATAGGAAAGTGGCTAAATTAAAACATATCTATTTTTAATTATTATCTTGCAAAATATAGTACAAAAAGCAAATATTGTTTCAGTGAAATCCTTTTAAATTTATACAAATTGTATTTATCATCTTACCTTGCATTTATCCCTTTTATGGGTTCCAACTGACCAGACAATTTTACTGAATCTCACATTACATTTCCATGTGCACATCTTACCATTTCTCTATTTGCACAATTTTTTTTCTTTTTCTTTTTTCTCCTTTTTAGGGAAGAAATTGCCTTTAACTTCTTTACCAGGCAAAAATGACATGTCCTTCAAGATACAATTCACATACCACCTTGTTCATGAAAACTTCACGGTCACTAACAAAAAAAAAAAAAGATTTATAGTTTTCTTAAACTTCTATAATGCTGGTTTCTCTTATAAAATATTTCCTTCTCTTGAAATTATTATTCTTGGCTTTCACCTATTACTTGGAGCTCTTTGAGAGCTGTATCACTATTAAGTGCCTAAAATATAAAGATAAATTAGGCAACCCACTAGTCTTTGAGGCACTCACACTCTAATGAGGATATGTATGTGTGTTCTGTATAATTAACAATATTATGATATGATGAGTTCTAAAGGCTCACAGAGAGGAATAATGAGTCCTACCTGGCAGGAGTTTGAATATGCTTTAAAGAGAAGATAAATGTAGGCATCCTGCCCTGTGTACACTCTTCCTAGCCCTGCATCCTTTTCTTCCCATCAAGAGGTGGCCCTGAAGATATGTTTGAGTAAATATCTATGCTTCTCCTAGCCAAGGCTGATCCTACAGGAGAAGCTTGGCCCAAGCTAGAGTAATTAGACAATTTTTTTAAAAAGTACTTTGAAAATAAAAATTCTAAACCATTCTGTTATTAACTAAATTGAAAGAATACAAATCCTGTGGTAGCTATTTTCCATCATGTACATGAAAAAAAAAGAACCCAGTTTCAGAGAGAGAGAAGAATGAAGACTACACTGAAGGAAAGATAATATAATGACATTTAGCTTCACAGAAAGAGACAAGGAGAGTGAGAAAAAGAGTTTTGATTCCAGGCTATTTTCCAATTCCTGACTCTAGTCCTCCTGAGGCTTGACTGTAGTTCTCGCCCTTAGGTTCTGTTTGATAGCCTTGTGTGTCCTTCCATTAAATTCACAGTTTTTATAAAATTTAGCTTAAGGTGATCTCTGGTACTGCATCCAAACAATCTCTGACTAAGACAGCTATGTAATAAAGGGTAAATAACAATTTGACAGATATATAAAGGGAAAGGGCAGGACACTCCAACAAAAGGAAAAATGACCAAAGATATGGAAATGTGAAGTTTATGTTTGAGAATTATCAAGTAGATCAAAATAGTTAAAACATGTGATGACTGACAGCATTGTTAAAGCCTCATTAAAAATACACTTAAACATCTTACTAACAAACTTGGACATTATCCCAATGGCAGTGGAAAAGAGAATGTGGAAACATTTCAACACAGATGTTAATAAAAAAGGCTGCAATTAAAATAGATTAGGCTCCCTGACAGTCACTCTGCGGCCTCAGATGACTTTCTTCCTCTTTATTTTCTTCCTCCCATTAATGATAGTAATAATAGGCAATACTGGTAGCTAATATTTATTTAGTACTTACTTTGTGCCAGACAACCTAGTAATTATTTTATATGTACTATCTGATTTTCTTATAGGAGCCCTGAGCTAGAGACTATTATTATCCTCATTGTACAGTTAAGAACAATGAAATACAGAGAAATTAAATAACTTGTCTTATGCAACTAGCAGGAAGTTCGTATTTAGAGTGTATCCAAGATAAAACTTTGGTTTAGTTTCAGGTTTTGTGTTTTTATCCAACCTTGTTTCTTCCTTTTATATATTCCTTGTTTTTCACTGTTATTATAAAATTAAACCAAAAACATTAAATATCAAAAGCTCTACTTAAATTGTTGATTAAAAGTCTTAATCTGTACTGAGAACATCTGTATTGAATACTTGCCAGTGGTGTTTTTAGCTGCAGTATTTACCTAGAGATAACTGGTGACAGGAAGCCACACACACACACACACACACACACACACACACACAGGAACAACCACTCCCCCCCTCCCCCCATACACACTTTGGTCTCTAATAGGGATTTATACATGTAATCTCTGCAAATAATCCTTTCATGCAAGATAATGTTTACAAATGTCAGGCTCTCTTTTCTTTTAACCAAATTTTGTATCATCAAAGCCACATCCTCATTTTGTAAAACTAGAACCAGTTTTGAGCAGTTTCTAAGCATTTCTGAGAAATATATCTGTATCCAGTTTCCAAGGCACTAAAAAGTCTATTGTCTTGCATTTAGTACTCTTTTATGACCTGGATGGTTTTGACAGTGAGTGGTCTGATGACTACAATTATATATTCATTTTCTCCAACAATAATAGCTGTAAAACATTAAAAAAAATAACTTGCTGCTAGTCATAAATTTTCTTCCTCTGACCCCTCTTCACCTGCATATATAATTGACGTAAAAATCCTCCAACCAATTGAGTAGTAGATAGGGCATTGCACCCAGTAGAGTCTTACCTTCATAGCTAGGCTGCAATTTATAGAAACAACAGTAGAAGTTGATCCTTTGCACCAACTGTGGTTAGTATTGCCTAGAATATAGTCCTGTACTAAATATCAGAGCTTAAACAGAAGAAAGGTTATTTTGTTACCAAATTGTATTTCTTGCAAAACTGGTTTCAAGTTACCAAGTTGACTCCTTCTCTAGGTCTTCCTTGGTGATCCCTAGACTATTCAGTTCAACTGTGATATAGAATAGGTGGACATTCAGAATTAATGTGAAGTTATCACATGAATAGCCTTTACTAGCTTCATCATCCCTTTCAATGTAGCATATAGGACTGCAGGAATTTTGAATTCAATCCATGAAGCTACTAATAGTATCCATTGCCTAATTGTAGTATAGATCATCAAAGGAACCTAAGTCTGAGAAAGGCTCTTTCTGGCACCTCCACCCAAAAGCCCATGCCTATAATCAATAGATGTAATCAATGGGAACAAAATGGTTCTATATAGTATTTATAAAACTTATCTAAAGGTTCAATCCTATATTAACCTACTTATTTCTGTCTCCCTAATAAATGAGTCCACCCAGACCCTGCCTAAAAGTCTCACCCATTCAAATACATTGAATACTTAACTATATTGTCAGATAATCCCTATGTACTATGGCAGTGCTAGTTTATAGAAGGAACAATTGAATAGCCCATTTTATTAACACATTTAGCCATAGGTGTTGGGTTATATGTCATGAAAATTTAAGGTACTTCTTTTACACCCAGTTTTATACTGCCTTACTAGTGAAATGAATATTCTGTTTGGAAGAAGTGTAAGTTCTACATCTTTATTGTTTTAATTGTTCTCTAACAATATTCCCCATTTCTATATCTTCTTTTTCTGTAATCCTTTGTGGTATTAACTGGGGTGGCATGACCTAGTCTGAATCCTAAATGGAGAAGACCTTCTGTCTTCTGTATCAGTCAGAGCCCAGTGAGGAAACAAACTACACTAGGTATTTGTATAGAAAAAATTTAATATATAAAAATGCAATAATTAGGATTCATTTTCAACAGAGTAACTGAAAAGGAAAAATAACAGTGAATTATCGGGGGGATAGCAGTGGTAGGAAGCAGCAATCATCCCTAAGGCTGAAGAAACAAAGGCAGAAGTTTAAGATTAATAAAACTTAAAAGTGAGGATGAGGAGACCTGCAGATTTAAAACACAGAGCTTTGAGGATGGTGTGCTCACCTGGTGCTGGTTTCTCTAAACACCAGAAGGTATTTAGAGGAGGGGGCCCAAGCAACTTTGACTCAGACCTCTGAAGAAGGAGTGCCTGTAAACTTACTCCGAAGGTAGTTCTTCAAATAAAAGAAAATTTGCAAATTAGATGCCTCTGCTGCTATGAGAAGGAATTGTACTCCTGGAGTGAAAAATCGTTACTAAAATGAAACACACAGGAAAAGAAAGCAGTCATGAAGCAGACAAATGCACAGAGAGGAGCAAGTTTCTTCTTCTAGGCTTTCAATGTCTCTCTAGCACACTCCATCAACAAAGCCTAAAGAATACCAGCTAGAAAAGTAGAATTGTGGTGTATAGAGATTGAGCCCTAATAAAATAGAGTATGGAACAGTGTGTTTGAAGCTCAGAGACAATAGCTTCATAAATGACACCACTGTTCCCTTGGGCTACTCTTCTCCTGGCCCTATGAGTTTCATACTGGTTAAATTTACACTGGTCCCTATTTCTGTTAACAAATAAAGCATAGTTTAATGCACTTAAGGATTCAGGAATATTAAGAAGAAAATGGTTGATTATTGGTGCTGGTTGCCTGAGTGGTAATTAGGTATGTATTAATCAGGGTTCCCCAGAGAGACAGAACCAGTAGAAATGGCTCATACATATTTACATATGCATATATGCATTTATTATATATAGATGATAAATATATTAGTAATATATATGTAATATACATATTAGTTTTTTATATATATATTTTTTTAAGAGGGGATTTATTAGGAAAATTGGCTCACATGATTATGGAGGCTGAGAAGTCCCATGACAGGCTGTCTGCAAGCTGGAGACCCTGGGAAGTCAGTAGCATGGCTCAGTCCAAGTCCAAAGGCCTAAGAACCCAGGAGGACACTGTTGTAAGTTCCAGAGTCCAAAGGTCAGAGAGTCTGAAGTTTTGATATCTAAAGGTAGGAGAAGAAGAGTGTATCCCAGATCCAAGGGGAGGGAGGGGGAAGAGAGAGAAAGAGAGAAAGAGAGAGAGAAAGAGATAGAGAGAGAAACCGGGACCAATTTACTTTTCCTTTGTTTTTGTTCTATCTAAGCCTCCAGCCATCGGATGGTGCCTGCCTACATTGAGGAAGGATCTTCCACACTTGGTCCACTCAAACTCTTAAGATTATTTCATCTGGAAACACTCTTATAAGCATACTAAAAAATAATGCTTTACCCGTTCTCTAGGTATGCCTTAATATAGTCAAGTTTACACCTAAAATTAACCATCACAAAGTATAAGCTCTTCATAAGGGGTGTGTGTGTGTGTATATGTGTGTATATTATACATATACACACATATACACACACACATATATATGTAAGAGTATGTATATATGGTTTGAAATATGATTGATATATATAAATGGTTTGCTCCATACCTCTTAAATTCATTCAGCCATCTATGAGTTCATCTATGAGGAATATATAAAAATATCAAGCTGCCAATTCCACATCTGAGGATCACACTGATGGGATTTCTCATGCTCATTTTGAAATCAGACATGATTGGAACATTTGTCTATAATTAATTAACTCCAAATAGACATACAACAACCAGTCATGTCCACTTGCTTTACCACAGTATGAGTCACTGGTTACAACTCTTTTGTTGGTATACCCCAAGCAAACAGTATCTGTGTGATGCTCATCAGTCATAGCTAGGCAAACTACATGCATTTCAGCCTCTTACCATGACCATTCTTATATTGTTTCACTCTGTTACCAGTTTTGGTCAGCTACAGTAGAGCATCTTTTCAGTGGTAGCCACCAAAATACTTGGCATTATCACCAGTACATCAAGCTCTGTTGTTTTATTCTTTAACAGCTTTGTTAGAACAGTGAGATTGCAGACAATCTAATCCTAAAATGAGCAAAAAAATGAAAAAAAATCTAAATGGCTAAAACACATGAAAATATGATATACTTTCTTACTCACCAAGGAAATGCTATAAAGCAATCTCACTTCACATGCACCAGAATGACTACAATTCTTTTTAAAAGCTAAGGATACCATGTATTGGGGGATGTGGAACAATTAAAATGTTCCTACTCTGTTGGTGGGAGTATAAGTTTGTGCAACAAATTTGGGAAATTAGGTCTGTCAGAACCTACTAAAGTTAACCACATGTATGTCCTATGACCCAGAGTGCCACATGTAGTTATATCTGACAGAGTTGTGTGTAGTACAAAAAGATGTACAAGAAAGTGTAGCAGAACTATGAATAATAGACAAAAACTAAAAACGATGTGAATGTGTATTAACTCTGAAATAAATTATAGTCTTTCACAAAAAATACAACCTTGAAAATACATTGCAATTATACCTAATGGCATAAATCAATATCATAAAGCTAATGTGGAATTCAAGAAGCCAAAGACAATAATACATCCTATATTATCCTAGTTATGTACAGTTCAGTCACAAGTAGAATCAAACTATGGTGAGAAGCTATGATAGTAGTTGCAGTTGGGTCTGGTATGGGGCTAAGAAAAACTTCTGAAATAGTAGTAATATTCTGTTTCTTGATTTTGGTGCTGTTACATGGGTGTGATACATTCATGAAAACTTACTGAGCTGTATATTACAAGATGTGCACTTTTCTGCACAATCTTTAATGTTTTCAAGTAGAAGGGAAGAAAATGGTGAACCTTTGTGCTTTATCTGATAGAAGCTCACCAGAAGACACTGGGACTATCCACACTGTAGCTTCTACTGCTACATGTTCATGGTCCTGATATACTCTGCCTCTACCTCAACCTTTGGCACATTCTTGGATATAACACTATTATCTAATGAGAAAGCAAACTCTGCTCAGCCACATGTTTTTACATAAATATTGCTCTAGTATAACTTAGGAAACAAATGGAATTTCTAGGTGCAGAGTAAGCAACTGATACTCAATAATATAACAAGCATTGTTGTTCAAATGGAGGTGGACTAGCCAGAATCTACATAAGAGTGCTATACCATTCTCACGGCGTCTGTCATACCTCCAGTCAGGGTATATTATCATGGTAGGTAACACAAGGCTCATGGGAGCTTATGAGTCATTCGAGGTACAGTCAAATCAGTGGGAATGGCCCTGGTCACTCAGGTCTTCACACAAAGTTAGCCTAAATTAGTAGGTAATATGAAAGATTTTCATTCTGCCTATATCATGAGAACCTGCATTATTTGGTTGTTCACTTGGTATTTTAGTGGTTGGAGCCATGGCCATACATGAAACACTTATGTACTAGTGACATATTCAGTTAATGGAGACAAAATTACCTCAACCTTATGGAAGGCTCCATACCATTAAGCATGAGGTCATTGTTCTGCCTTATCTGAGAAAGGCCCTGTGATCTCTCCCAGGTGGAGGTCAGGAAACCTTGGCTGCATTCTCAATCTGCTTTAGAATGAAACTCTTTAGGCATCTGTTTCAGGTTCTCAGCTTTATGGACAGTTTTCTACCTAAGGCTATGTCCTCCACTCTGTATTGTATCTCTTTCTGTACAGGATTTGGGAAAAAAGTACTTTTCTTTATATTTAGAGAATGTCAGTGGAAGACTCTCTAGGGGTATACTCATCTCAGGAGCCAGTGTAGCCATAACCTCAAGCAAAGATTAAAAGAAAAATATAAATATACCTAGATATAAATTATTTTTCAAGATACCCATCTTGGGAGAGAATGTTTTAATAATTATTTTTTCAGGCCTGTTATCACTCTCCAATTTTATTTCAACGAGTTTAAACCAACAAGATAGTCTATTTTAAATAAAATGATTTCTGAAACATAAAATATTACACCAATATAAGCTTTACATATGTCAATTAAATGTGTTTAATTTGTACTTGAAATTGATACTCTCCTACTAGAAATAGTAGAAAATTATTTCTGTGACTGTCCCCTCTGAGAATCATTAAAAAAAAAAAACCCTCAATTAGCTCATGTTAAATTTTCACAAATCACAAAGCTCCAAGACACAGTTCTTTTCATAATACTACATTTCTTATTGTTAAGAATAAATATTTTAATTTTACATTTAAAAGTTATTCAGAATATTATATGATCTTAACATTTACAGTTAATTATTACCTTTGTCATCCTGCATCTTTTAAAAGGCCATTCCTATAGTGTGGTGGACAGAATAATGGTCCTCCAAAGATAGTCATGCCCTAATTTCCAGAATCAGTGAATATTTTATACTACATGGCATGACTTTGCAGATGTTATTGAGGTTACTGGATCTTGAGACTTTATGCTTGATTACTCAGGTGGACCCAGTGAAATCACATGAGTCCTTAAAAGCAGAGAGCCTTTACTGCCTGGATCAGAAAGATGAGACAGAAGAAAAAGAAGAGATTCAAAATGTGAGAGAAACTTGACCCGCCGTTGCTGACACTGAAGGTGGAGGAAGGGGACCACAAGCCAAGGAAGCCCCTAGAAACATGGGTAGCCTCTAGAAAGGAGACCAGCCTTCAGCTGACAGCCAGCAAGAAAACAGTAACCTAAGTCCCACAACCACAGGAACTGAATCCTGCCCACAATGCATGTGAACAAGAAATAGACCATCCTGTAGATTCTCCAGAAAGGAACACAGCTCTACCAATACTTTGATTTTACCCCAGTGAGACTCATGCCAGACTCATTACCTAAAGAACATTAAGATAATAAATCTGTACTGTTTTACACACTGCTAAGTTTGTGATTTTTTTTTTATATATAGGAGCAATGAATAACTAATACATGTATAGAAAGTTGCATAATGTAAGGTAAAGATTTCTCAGACCTTCCCTTTCCATAGTTAAAACAGGTTTTAATGAATTTTTAAATTGAAAATTACTAGTTATTTCCTTGAAGAGGCTTCTCTGGCCTCCTATATCCTTTGATATTACTTGATAAGAGTCAGGAGAGGAGTTATATAGCATGATTGGGCAATGAGCAAAAAGCTCAGGCCAATTCTTCAATTTCCTCTGAGGAATTAGCTCATTTCTTTTACAATATTTATTGAGCATCTTAAGATTTGTGCACTGTTCTTCATGCTGAAAACACAGAAATGCATAAATTTTATGTCATTGTAAAGATTACTTTCTAGTTTGGGAAAGGGAGTAAGATTTCAAACCAGTAATCTAATAAACACGTAATATATCAGGGGAAATACATGCTCTGAATAAAAGTAAAGCAGTTTAACCATTCAAGACCACAAATGAAAATAGCCAGTATGCTGAAATTAGGATAACCTAAGACGACGCTGTGGTTCCAAGAAAATGGGGCATTTTTGTGCTTCCTATCCTCCCATCAGTTGGCCATAGACAGTTGGCTGGTGCCGTTGTAGGAAGTGTGCCACAGAGAAGGGTAGCTAAAGTTCCAGTTTTCTGTTTGGAAGACCAGAAAGAAGATCATGGTAGAGAAGAAGAAATAGCTGGGGAAATTATGAAGTAAAAGGAGCCTGGGAAAACGACCTTATAAACGTATGTTCTCTTGGGCTCAGTCCTGTAATTCTTCAATGTATTTAGGCAAGGTTAGAGAAACATCTCAGAGCAAGATGACTAAGCAGAAAAGAAGCCAATATGTGATATCTCGGATAGATTTCTGGGAGCCTCTTTTGTTTTCTGTTTCCTAAAACCCGAGCCTCCAGACAAGCCAACAAAGGCAATGGTTATAGAAGTGACAGAGGTGGCAGTGAGGGCAGCAGGCCCTTAAAAATGGGAGATGGCAGAATTTCTTCTTTTCTCATCAAAGGAGTTATGGTCTTAGAAGGATAGGTGAATACCCCTGCCCTTACCTTTGTTTTCTCTCTCTTTCTGTTCTCCAAATAGTTGTCCCCAGATGTGGGCATAGTCACAGACAAGGCAGAGATTAGTCACCAAAACCCCAGATTTCTGGAGCAAAGAAAGGAGCACTAGGGATTTATGCAAATTGAACAACAGAGAGGGGGAAAAAAAGGTTTCAAAAAGTGTATAGAGCCCAAGGAGCCTGTGGGACAAAACCGAAAGATCAAACACTCTGGACATCAGAGTTTAAGAAGAGGAAAAATATGTAGTGCAAAAAAGTTTAAAGAAATAATGGCTGGAAACTTTCTAAATTTGGCAAAAGGCATAAACATACAGATTCAAGAAGTTCAGCAAAACCCAAAGTGGATAAACTAAATTCCAAAATATTATGTCCAGATATACAACAATTAACCTCCTAAAGACTAATGACAAAGAAAAGAAACTCTTAAAATTATAGAAAAATAGCAGGTCACTTATAGGGGGGGAAAAAAATGACTTGAATTTCCATTGGTTTCTGATCAAAAACCATGGAGACCAGAAGAAAGCAGAACAATATTTTCCAAGTATTGAAGGAAAAGAATGGTAATTCCAGAATTCTATGTACAGACAAAATGTATTTCAGTAATAAAAGTTAAAGACATCCCCAGATGAAGGAAAACTAAGAGAATCGGAGATGTATTCTAAAAGAAATTCTTCAATTAGAAGAGAAATAATGCCAACAGAAAACTTGAACTCTCTGGAAGAAGGAAGAGCAAAGAAATGGTAAATATCTGGGTAAATATAATGGACTATCTTCTCCTTTTGAGCTCTTTAAAATATGTTTATAGTTAAAAGCAAAATTTATAACATTGCCTGGAAACATAATACAAAGGAACAAGTGCCAAGAGTTATGCACTCTACTTGAATTGGTAAAATATTGATTCTAAATAGACTTTGAAAGTCAAAATACCAAAAATTCTAAAGAAATAATAAAAATACAATTGAGAAGTTAAAATATAATAGAAAATATTCAAAAATTCAAAATAAGAAAAGAACGGGAGAGCCTGAGTGGAAACGGCAGCTTCTGTTTCATATGAGAAGTAAATGAACTACTTTTCCTCCTTTCAGTGTTAAATGAGAGAATGATGAAAAATAGAGGTATAAAACTAGACGATAAGAAATTGAAACAGTAACTGCCATAACACAGGAGGCATACACTCCCAAGAGAGAGACAACAGTGGTGGGTGGGGCAGTGTCAGGGGTGGTTTCACAGCATCATAGTACTCTCAGATATTATTTAAATGACAGAAGAGAGATAATTTGACAAGTTAGGACTCTAAGTGAGGAAAAGGGAAGAATTATTGAAAGAAAAAAGTTGAGAAATTATTTGGTGTGTTTTAAAAATAATTCTAAATTGAAAGATGAGTCAGTGATATTGAGGATAGTGAATGAAAGAGGGATACGCTGGTAGGAGAAGCTATAGAAGACATAAAGGATGTGAAAGAATGAGGCAGGCTCTGTAGGGTAGCTCTGTTGGGTAGACCATTGAATACTATGCTACGCAGTGATCACTTACTACAATGCTATTTTTTCACATCTTTGTCTCTCCTGCTCTTACTCTCAACTCTATCTTCCAGTATACTTGATATGTAGATGTGTAGATAAATTTTATATACACAAATATATACCCAAACACACATGCTCTGGGTATAATTGAACGTTCCTACCTTATATTCTCTCAGACTGCATACCACACTCTGAGACGGTATTTGTGCATCACATATAAAAAGAGCTCCTATGACTGCTGAAGTACAGTAGTCTACATGGAATGTGCTTTGTAATATATGTAGTTTACTCTGGTAAAACTTGTTTATCACAATCTAAGTTGTGCATTGTCCAACAGTTTTGACCCATAAACCAGTTGTCAAATAGGATAGAGATGATAGTGTAGAGATGATAGAGTCACAAATACTTCAAACCACCATAAAGTTTTCCTTTTATTGCCCAGTAAAGAATATATATCAATATTTAATTAGCACAAAAAATAAAGAGGAATTAGAAGGCAAAGTTAATGGGAAATTAAGAATTTGGTTTATTTGAAGAATAAAAACACATTTTTTAAAACTCATAACGGGATGACATCTTTAATGCTTTTCCCATTGAGAAAAAAAATGCAGCTTGCTGCCAGAGTTCATTTAATTTTATGTAAACATGATCTTTGAGTCTGAAGCAAATATGACTGATTTTCAATGTGAAAATAAAATGTAAAAACTGTTATCCAAGTTATTTCTAAACAGAACTAACATCAGAATCATCTGAATCATCAGAATCATCTATTTTGGAAAAGAAATCAGATTTATCAAATGAATCTTTGGCCAACAATTGTTTGAAAACAATGTTATCACACACAGGAATGCTACAGTTTCTAGGATTTTACATTTTCAGGAATCAGGAATGACTATATTTTGTAAATGGAAACACGACTACTAAAAGCAGAATGCTGTAAATAGTATGACGTCTTTCATTTCCAAAGTGGGCTATGCTAGACCAATGTGAATATAACAATAAAAGTGAGATATTTCGTGACAAAGTTATCTTGGGGTAAATGTTGCAGCTGCAAACACTGCTGGCTAGTATTCTTGTGGCAAACAGGACAAGGGTTAATGTTACTTCAAACTTCATAGTGCCATTAGTAAAAGATTAGTAGTATCTGTGACTAGCCATTTAAAAATCTCAAAATAAGTGGTCATAAAGAGTTGAAGGTTACACAAACATTAACTTAGAACTTTAGAACTGGAAGATATCTTAGTGAATACTTAGTCTAACCCTTCATTATACAGATAAATTCAGTTACTAACCTATGATCCCAAATTAGAAAATGGAAGAGCCAGAGAAAATTCAAACTGAGTCAAAGACGACCCAATATACCTGTCCTTTAATTTTTTGAGGATATTTAAGGTAAATGTCCTAAAACTCATATGACTATAACAATAAAATGGCATGCTTTCCTATCCTCCAATTTTTTAAAGTAATTTCAACTTTTATTTTAGATTTAGAGGGTACACATACACATTTTGTTTTGTTTTTTATATAAGGTCTTTCTCTGTCACCCCCACTGGAATGGTATGGCAAGATCTCAGCTCACTGCAACTTCCACCTCCTGAGCTCAAGCAATCTTCCAGCCTCAGCATGCTGAGTAACTGGGACTACAGGTGCACACCACCACACCCAGCAATTTTTTGTTTTTTTCACTTTTTGTAGAGATGAGGTTTGACTGCATTACCGAGGCTGGTCTCAAAGTTCTGGGTTTAAGTGATTCCCTCCACCTCAGCCTCCCAAAGTGATGGGATACAGGTATGAGCCACCACATCTGGTCAATGCAGGTTTGTTAACTGGGACTATTGTGTGATGCTGAGGTTTGGAGTACAATTGGTGGTGCCACTCAGGAAGTGAACAAAATAACCAATAGTTTGTTTTTCAACACTTGGCCCACACTCTCCCTCCCCTCTTCTAGAAGCTCCCAGTTTCTACTGTGGCCAACGTTATGTCCAAGAATAAGCAATGTTTAGCTCCCACTTATAAGTAAGAATATACAGTATTTCATTTTCTGTTCCTGCATTAATTTGCTTAAGATTATGGCCTCCAGCTGCACCCATGTTGCTGCAAAGGGCATGATTTTGTTCATTTAATGACTGCATAGAATTTCACAGTATATGTGTACTACATTTTTTTTTATCCAGTCAGCCATTGATGGGTACCTAGGTTGATTTGATGTATCTGCTATTATGAGCAGTGCTGTGATAAACATGTGAGTGCATGTGTCTTTTTGGTGTAATGTTCTATATTCCTTTATGTATGTACCCAGTAATGAGATTGCAGCATCAAATGATAGTTATATTTCAAATTCCTTGAGAAAGCTCCCAACTGCTTTTCACAGTGGCTAAACTAGTTAACACTCCCACCAACAATGTATAAGTGCTCTCTTTTCTTCACATCTTCACCAGCATGCGTTGTGTTTGACTTTTTAATCATATACATTCTGACCGACATGAGATAGTCTCTTATTGTGGTTTCTATTTGCATTGTTCTGATGATTAGTGATGTAGAAGGGTATGTTTGCATGTTTGTTGGCTGCTTGTATTTCTGCTTTTTAGAAGTATACTTTCATGCCCTTTGCCCATTTTTAATGGAGGTATTTGCCTTTTCCTTGTTGAATCAAGTTCCTTACAGGTTCTGGATGTTAGATCTTTGTTGGATACATGGTTTGTGACTATTTTTCCCCATTCTGTAGGTTATCTGTTTACTCTGTTGATAGTTTCCTTTGCTGTGCAGAAGCTCTTTAATTACCCCACTTGTCAATTTTTTTGTTGCAATTGCTTTTGAGGACTTAATAATTTTTTTCCCAAGGCTGATGTCCAGGATAGTGTTTCCTAGATTTTCTTCTAGAATTCTTATAGTTGTAGGACTTACATTCAGACAGTTAATCCACCTTGAGTTAACTTTTGTATATGGTAAAAAGTAGGCATCCAATTTCACTTTTCTGCATATGGCTAGCCAAGTACCCCAGCACTATTTATTGAATAAAGAGTCCTTTCCCATTCCGTATTTTTGTCGACTTTGTTGAAGATCAGATGACT
This sequence comes from Papio anubis, assembly GCF_008728515.1. Lineage (NCBI taxonomy): Eukaryota > Metazoa > Chordata > Mammalia > Primates > Cercopithecidae > Papio > Papio anubis. The sequence goes on from NC_044984.1 coordinate 32,822,865, forward strand.
GTAAGTGTGCAGTCTTATTTCTGGATTCTCTATTCTGTTCCATCAGTCCATGTATCTGTTTTTGTACCAGTACTATACTGCTTTGGTTACAGTAGTCTTATAGTTTTAAGCCAGGTAATGTGATGCCTCTAGCTTTTGCTTATGATTGCTTTGGTTATTCCGGCTCATTTTTGGTTCCATATGAATTTTAGAACAGTTTTTTCTAGTTCTACAAAAAAACGATATTGGTAGTTTAATAGAATAATAATGTTGAATCTATAGATTGCTTTGAGCAATATGGATGTTTTAATGATGTTGGTTTTTCCAATCCATGAGGCATGGGATGTTTTTCTGTTTGTTTCATCTATTCTTTCTTTCAACAATATTTTATATTTCTTACAAAGATCTTTCACCTCCTTGATTAGATGTATTCCTGGGTATTTTATCTTTTTATGGCTATTAAAAATGGAATAGCCTTCTTAATTTGACTCACTGCATGAACATTATTGATGTATAGAAATGTTACTGAAGGCCCAGTATGGTGGCTCACAACCGTAACCCCAGCACTTCGGGAGGCTGAGACAGGAGGATCACTGGAGCTCAGGAGTTTGAGACAAGCCTGAACAATAAAGTGAGACTAAGTCTACCAAAAAAAAAAAAATCAACCCCAAATATAAAATGAGCTAGGCAAGGTGGCATGTGCCTGAGGTCCTAGCTATTTGCAAGGCTGATATGGGAGGTTTCCTTGAACCTAGGAAGTTGAGGCTGTAGTGAGCCAACATCACATCACAGCCTTCTAGCCTGGTAGAGATAGTGAGATTCTGTCCAAACAATATTAAGAAAAAAGAAATGCTTGTGATTTTCGAACATTGATTTTATATTCTGAACCTTTACTGAAGTTATTTGTCAGTTCTAGGAGCCTTTTGGTGGATTGTTTAGGGTTTTCTAGGTATAGAATCATATCATTAGTGAAGAGAGATAGTGTGACTTATTTTCCTATTTGGATGATTTTATTCCTTTCTCTTTCCAGATTGCTCTGGCTAGCATTTCCAGTGCTATGTTTAATAGGAGTGATGAGAGTGAGCAACCTTATCTATTCCAGATCTCTGAAAGGGGAATGCTTTCAGTTTTTGCCTGTTCAGTATGTTGGCTGTGGGTTTGTCATAGAAGGCTCTTATTGTTTTGAGGTATGTTCCTTCAATGCCTACTTTCTTGAGGGTTTTTTTTTTATCATGAAAAGGTGTTAGATTTTTATTGAAAGCTTTTCCTGCATCTGTTGGGATGAACATATGGTTTTTGTTTTTAATTCTGATTATTTGTGAATCACACTTATTGATGTGCATGTGCTAAATCAACTTTGCCGTTTATGAATGACGCCTACTTGTCTGTGGTAAATTAACTTTGTGATATGCTGCTGGACTCAGTTTGCCAGTATTTTGTTGAGGATTTTTGCATTTACATCCATCAAGGATATAGGCCTGTATCATCATCATCAAGTATATTTGAAGAACAAAAATACATTTTTTAAAACTCGTGATAATGAGATGACATATTTAATGCTTTTCCCATTTAGAAAAAAAAAAAAAAGCGCAGCTTGCTGCCAGAGTTCATTTAATTTTACATAAACACGCTCTTTGAGACTGAAGAAAATCTGACTGATTTTCAATGTGAAAATAAAATGTAAAAACTGTTCTTGGAGTTATTTCTAAACAGAACTAACATCAGAATCATCTGAATTATTAGAATCACATATATTGGGAAAAAATCGGATTCATCAACTGAATCTTTGGCCAATAAGGATATTGGCCAGCATCATCTTTGGATGATGGTTGCTTCACAGAAGGAACTAGGGAGGAGTTCTTCCTCCTTAGGAATAGTTTCAGTATAATTGGTACCAGCTCTTTTTCATACATCTGGTAGAATTCGGCTGTGAATCCAGGGCCTTTTTTTGGTTCATAGGTTTTTTTATTATTATAATGGATTCAATTTTGGAACTTGATATTGGCCCATTTAGAGTTTCAATTTATTCCCGATTCGATCTGTGGAGATTGTGTGTTTCTAAGAATTTACCCATTTCCTCTATATTTTCTAGTTTGTGTATATAGAGGTCTTTTGTAATAGTCTCTGAGGATGTTTTGTATTTCTGTGTATTCCTCAATTATGATAGAGCATTGGATAGTCTTTTATTAACTCAACATCATCTTCACTCCTGCTAGGAATCCCGCTAAATAAATTTCTCCACATCTTCTCCCCTATGTGGTTCTATTTTAACATCTGTCAATGAGAAACCATCTCATGCTGTTTAGATGTGACTGAAAGAGACAGTTGCTGGCAGACAAGTAGGCAGATGGCAGTTATATGATTTTCTGACAGTCTCCTGTGAATCACTCACTGTAGTTTAGCTGAAACACATGATAGTAAATTTTTGTTAATCACTTGCGTTGGTTCTGCAAATTAAGATAGTCAGTGGGAGGCTCCCAGAGGTTCTTAAATTCCCAGCAATTTCTAGGTGAAATCCACTTCAGAGTTCAAATTGAGATTATCTTCTCTGAATCCTGATTCCTCATCCTAGACAGCAGTTATATATGCCTCTAATTTCATGTGTTACAATTCTTTGTAATTAGAATATAGAATATTTTCCGTTTTCTTGACTGAAGCATGATTGATATGTATAGACAAGACTCAATATTTTCACTACCAAAAGTTAGTCCCGTGCAAAATTTGTATCTGTTATTTCTGGGAATAGCTAAAATTGGATCTTAAGAGCATATAATACATACAGTCACTGCATTGTATCATGTATGACACACATAATCCCATTTTTACACCTTGTAAAGACACTTGGAAAAGTTTAAGCACTGTCACTGCCCATGAAGACAAGGAATATTATCCATCCTGAAGATTTTCATGTATGCTCTCACCACATATGTCATTTTCACCCAGAGGAAGGTAGAAGAGCCTCCTCCTTAGGTCTGAGACATGCTTTTCCACTGGAGTTCTTCTTATACCCAGAGTTTTACAAATCTCTCTGAACACGCTCATGAACTCATTCTCTAGAAATGATTTCCTTCCAAGAATCTCACCAAATGTCTCATGAAAAAAAAAAAAAAGTTATTTCCTTTAACCAGATGACTTCATTTGCATTACTGGACTGGGGAGACTCCATAATATCTGTATAGTCCTCTTCCATTCAATTTTCCCTCCCACCCACCCCCACCACAAAAATAAATTTGTTTCACCTAGTAACCAACAATCCTTTTATCATATTAACCAATGCAAACCTCACAGGATGTTAAAATGGTATTTTTCTTGTCTCCATTTTAGCTGAAGCATAAAAACAATACATATACCTTCCAAAATGACACCATTTTCCTGCAGTTTTAAAGTGGGTAAAAGAAAAAATAATTCCTAACTCCATCATTTACATTGAGGATAAAAAGATTCGTAGAAAATTTATAAAGAGGGTATTTGGAAGTGGTTACTGCTGTGTGGGAAGCTTCAGTCTGCTCCTTGTCAAGATGAAGGACTAGGATTGGGTTTCCTTTTCTTCATCCAAGCCTGGTGTGGAGACCGTGAGGATGTGCATTGTAAACTTCTAAACTGAGAGCCCCAGTTTCTGTATACGAAATCTATTGTGTTACTCTCACACAGTAGCCTAGAATTAGAAGAATACTGTGGCCAACCCATTACAGATAAATATGGGACTTCTCTGATGACCAGCTTTGGCTTACAAGTTCCTCCAAGAGCCTTTGCTGAGCTTTCCTTAGACAGCACTGCAGTCTAGGACCCTTCCAACTTGGCTTTCTTCCTCTCTTTTTCACTAAGAGGCTGGCTTTTATTGCAGGTGTGAAACTTTCCCAGCCTTCTCCAACTCCCTCCCATGTTATCTCACAGACATCTTTGTTAATAATATCCTTGCACATTTAATACCTTCTTGGCATCTGCTTCTTGGAAGATCCAAACTAATTCAGGTGGCAGTAGTAGCGTAACAGTTGGCTGACCTGACTTAACCCACTGCCTGCCAGGTGACGTGGATTCTTAAGTGGGGCATGGCTAATCCCTAGAGCAAAGTGATGGCTCAATTGCTAAAACTATCACAACCAATGACAACCTGGGAAAATGTCCCAGTGTATGGGAATGCTGTGGCAAGGGTAATGATGCAGGTACTTGAAAAATGGAGGGCTGTGGGGAGGTAACAAACAATGCATACAAAAATAATAGAGTTGACTGGTTACTGTTAAATTATGTTGACACCCTACAGAAGGATAATGGGATTCTGAGGGCTTTTAGCAAGCAGTTTATGGCTAATTAAGAAAGCCAGAAAGTCCCTGTGGTGGTTTATAAGGAGGTCATTATTTCCAACAGTAGAAGAATATATAGTTGAGCAGCAGGCTCAAGGCCTCATTAACAATTAATTCTGGAGCTTCTGAGATGTTTAAATGCTCACTAAATCAGGTCTGTTATGCAAAATTTATCTACCTCCCAGAGAAAGTCAGAGATCTTGAAACATGGGACAAGTATATCCGGTTAAATGTCCTGAGTACACTGACTCTAACTCCCCTGGATCTTTTGGGCTTGCAGAAGTACCTCACTCTTCCCTAGTAATTGCTAGTACTCCCACTTTCCCAAATGGCAATAGATCTCTCCATCCCCAGGAGCTGCTCTCACATCCTCTCCAGCTACCAGATTAATAACTAACATGAAATTTCTGTGTAACCTCGCTAGAAGTGTGCTAAGCCTGGTATTGAGAGGTGAAGCCCACTGGGCTTCTTGGTCCGGTGGGGACTTGGAGAACTTTTCTGTCTAACTAAAGGATTGTAAACACATCAATCAACGCTCTGTGTCTAGCTAAAGGTTTGTAAATGCACAAATCAGCACTCTAAAAACGCACCAATCAGTGCTATGTGTCTAAAAGTTTGTAAAGGGACCAATCGGCACTCTGTAAAAATGCACCAATCAGCACTCTGTAAAATGGACCAATCAGCACTCTAAAATGGACCAATCAGCAGGACATTGGCAGGGCCAAATAAGGGAATAAAGCTGGCCACAGGAGCCAGCAGCGGTAACGTGCTGGGGTCTTGTACCACGCTGTGGAAGCTTTGTTCTTTCGCTCTTTACAATAAGTAAAAACCTTCTGGACAGCAAAGAAACAACCAGCAGAATGGAGAGACAACCTGTTAAATGGGAGAAGATATTTGTGAACCAGGCATCTGACAGGAAACTGATATCCAGAATATACAAGGAAATCAAACAACTCATCAGCAAAAAACCCAACAACAACAATAAACAATCTCATTAAAAGTGAGCAAAGGACGTGAATAGACATTTCTCAAAAGACATACAAATGGCCAATGGGTATATGAAAAAAATGCTCTATGAAAAAAATACACAACATCACTAATCAGGGAAATGAAAATCAAAACTACAATGAGATATTATCTTACCCCAGTTGGCGTGACTGCTATCAAAAAGACAAAAAAACAGATGATGGCAAGGTAACAGAGAAAAGGGAACTCTTACACACTGTTGGTGGGAATGTAAATTATTACAGCCATTGTGGAAAACAGTATGGAATTTTCTCAAAAACTAAAAATAGAACCACCACAATGAGCACAAAGTAATTATTTTCATTATAAAGTTGATAAAGTTTATCATTAAACACAGAAAAGAGCCTAGTTTATACGGCATTTTTCAAGGTTGCCACTCTCATAGCAAAAAAAAAAAAAAAGTATTAATGCTGAGAAATATGCCCTGGCCAAAACTTCCAATACTATGTTGAATAAGAGTGGTCTGAAGAAAACCTAGGCAATGCCTTTCAGGACATAGGCATGAGCAAAGACTTCATGACTAAAACACGAAAAGCAATGGCAACAAAAACTAAAATTGACAAATGGGATCTAATTAAGCTAAAGAGCTTATGCACAGCAAAAGAAACTATCATCAGAGTGAACAGGCAACCTAAAGAATGGGAGAAAAATTTTGCAATCTACTCATCTGACAAAGGTCTAATATCCAGAATCTACAAAGAACCTAAACAAATTTACAAGAAAAAAAAATCATCAAAAAGTGGGCGAAGGATATCAACAGACACTTCTCAAATGAAGACATTTATGTGGCCAAAAAAACATGAAAAAATGCTCATCATCACTGGTCATTAGAGAAATGCAATTTAAAACCACAGTGAGATACCATCTCACACACGTTAGAATGGCGATCATTAAAAAGTCAGGAAAGAACAGATGCTGGCAAGGATGTGGAGAAATAGAAACAATTTTATACTGTTGGTGGGAGTGTAAATTATTTCAACCATTGTGGAAGACAGTGTGGGAATTCCTCAAGGACCTAGAACCAGAAATACCATTTGACCCAGTAATCCCATTACTGAGTATATACCCAAAGGATTACAAATTATTCTACTATAAAGATACATGCACACGTATGTTTATTGCAACACTATTCACAATAGCAAAGACTTGGAACCAACCCAAATACCCATCAGTGATAGACTAGATTAAAAAATGTGACATATACACCATGGAATACTATGCAGCCATAAAAAAGGATGAGTTCATGTCCTTTGCAGGGACATGAATGAAACTGGAAACCATCATTCTCAGCAAACTAACACAGAAACAGAAAACCAAACACCACATGTTCTCACTCATAAGTGGGAGTTGAACAATGAGAACACATGGACATGGACACAGGATTGGAACATCACACACCGGGGCCTGTCAGCAGGTGAGGAGTTAGGGGAGGTATAACATTAGGAGAAATACCTAATGTAGATGACGGGTTCATGGGTGCAGCAAACCACCATAGCACAGTATACCTATATAACAAACCTGTACATTCTACACATGTATCCTAGAACTTATAGTTTTAAAAAAGAAGATATACAGATAGCAAATAAGCATATAAAAAGATGCTCCCCATCATATGTCATCAGGGAAAAGCAAATTAAAATTTATTATCTTTATTATTTATGTATTGATTTGGTAAGGTATTGCTTTAAAAAAAGCTATTAGACTGTAAGTGCCCCTAATATTTATGTATGTTGCCTCAATGTTCAAAGCTTATTTATTTATTTTTTTAGCAAGTTGATTTGTGTCTTAACTTTAATTCTATCCTAATTAGAAAATCTAACAAAATAACTAAAAGAAAAGACAATTTACCCAGTCCATCAGTGGTAGTCATGGCAGGAAATAGAATGCACAAACTAATTATTGCAAAGAGTTTAATGGAGAAAGTGTTCCTAAATGTGTGCTCAGGTTTGTAGGAATCCATTAAAGGATTGTGAAATTTCCTGAGACAAGTGACATCATTCGTTAATACTGCTAGGCCTGAGAAGTCCAGGAGAGCTGACAAGAACACAGCTAGCAAGATAACTAACTCTAGGAGCTGGACCTCTTAACAAGACTTGTTTGGTCTTTGAAAGAGGAACATAGCCTCTTCCAATCCCAGTATAAGCAAGAGAGGAGCAGAGCCAGGGGAATATACATGGAGGACGTCTTCTTTCTCCAAGATTATGATCTGCTTGTTACTGTGATTTGCAGAACCCAACTAGAAGTCAAAGGGCAAGGGAACCTTGGTGTACTTGTGGTACATATAGGCCAAGTCTCTGAGGTATGGATCAAAGAAGTGAGGGGTGTGATATGTGTAGACAAACATGTTGTTGGGGGCAGATATACACACACAGCTCCTCTGATGAAAATTCTACAAAAGATCTGGAAAAGAACTGAATTTAAAAATCAAGAAATTCATTAAGAAATTAAGGTCAGGCACGGTGGCTCACACCTGTAATCCCAGCACTTTGGGAGGCCTAGGTGGGCGGATCACGAGGTCATGAGATCAAGACCATCTCATGGTAAAATCCTGTCTCTACTAACACGGTGAAACCCTGTCTCTACTAAAAAATACAAAATATTAGCCAGGCGTGGTGGCAGGCACCTGTAGTCCCAGCTACTTGGGAGGCTGAGGCAGGACAATGGCATGAAACTGGGACACAAAGCTTGCAGTGAGCCGAGACGTGCCACAGAACTCCACCCTGGGCCACAGAGCAAGACCCCATCTCAAAAAAAAAAGGAAAGAAATAAGCCAAAAACTTGAGGTTCCCATTATTAGATGAATTGTTCAAGGTTACACAAAAATTGACCTCTAAATACATTTAACTATTTGTCTAGCATAATTCTCAGCATTTGTTGACATCTCAAACAGATAGCCATCCCATTACTGGGTATATACCCAAAGGATTATAAATCATGCTGCTATAAAGACACATGCACACGTATGTTTATTGTGGCACTATTCACAATAGCAAAGACTTGGAATCAACCCAAATGTCCATCAGTGACAGACTGGATTAAGAAAATGTGGCACATATACACCATGGAATACTATGCAGCCATAAAAAAGGATGAGTTTGTGTCCTTTGTAGGGACATGGATGCAGCTGGAAACCATCATTCTTAGCAAACTATCACAAGAACAGAAAACCAAACACCGCATGTTCTCACTCATAGGTGGGAACTGAACAATGAGATCACTTGGACTCAGGAAGGGGAACATCACACACCGGGGCCTATCATGGGGAGGAGGAAGGGGGGAGGGATTGCATTGGGAGTTATACCTGATGTAAATGACGAGTTGATGGGTGCTGACGAGTTGATGGGTGCAGCACAGCAACATGGCACAAGTATACCTATGTAACAAACCTGCACGTTATGCACATGTACCCTAGAACTTAAAGTATAATAATAAAAAATAATTTAAAAAAAGAAAAATTAGGAGGAATCATGCTCTATTTAAAAATATTGTAAGCCAGAGGGGTATAAGAAAGTCAAAGCAGGAGATCTAGGGCCTTATTTTTACCAGAGAATATGAGAGAGAGAGAGAATAAGAGAGAGAATAAAAGAGAGAGAGAGAATGAGAATGGATATGAATATATAGGGAGCTTAGCTTTTGTTAAATGATGCAATAACTCCAGAGAACATGCTCCACAGTAGTAACCATTACTCATTTTGAGCATTTTGTTCCAAAGTCAGAACATGGTGTGAATTTAAATTTTCTTGAAGCTCACATGCAAACTTCAGACTCAGAGGTGTGATGGCATGCACAGCCCTGACCAGTTCACTTTATGCTAACTCTCAGATAAAATAGAATCTTCGTTTTGGCAGCCAGAGGTTTTACCATTTTGACCCAAGGCTCTAGCCATCCACGCATCCATCCACCCACCCACCCTTTCACCAAGGGTGGTAATAGGAGACTCAATATTCACTTTTAAAACCAATTTCTAATTTTTGTGTGCCTGTAAACAAAAGTCATATATAATGAAAGTCACAAGAATTATTTTAAATTGTGTTTATTATTGCTTTCTAAAGAACAGCAGTAACAGTAAGCACATTATGTAAAAGTGATTGGAAAATTAAAGTGGAAACTGATGGAACACTACCAGGCAGGCTCGATGGTTGGGTTGATATTTTACTCTTATTTTTACAAACACCTAAAGATGATTAAAATAAGTTTCTGAAATACAGTCTGGTTAAGCAACATTTTTGTTTCATTTTAATGGCTGAAATTAATGTAGACTTTATCGCAATGTCAACGAAGGATTGTTAAGGAAAGGGACTAACAGTGCCGGTTAGTGAGTGGCCTGCCACTGAGAAATTGAACATAAAGCAATGCAAAACTAAACAGAAGTTCCAGGAAAGTAAATTTGGCTTACCCCTCTGATAAGCTAACTTCTTAGCCTGCAACATGACTTCTTATGGCAAACCATCCATTCTTAATATGAGATAATGATGTTTGAATAAAATATATTTTTATGGATTAGCTGTCATGTAAGTGGTTGTTTATAATTTAATTCTTTCTTTCTATGAAAAACATTTTTTCCTTTCTGTCAAAACTAAAACCATTACTTCAACCCTAAACACATAAATTTTGTTTTTTAAATGTCACTTCAAACAATGTCACAGTAACCTTATGAGTCCAAGCTGAATCAAAATTATTTTTTAAAAAATTTAATAGAACAATGATTACATTGCTTCTTGCATTTCCAATTTAAGGTAACAATATATAGTCATCCAGACAGAACTCACTATGACTCACTGGATCTACCTTTATGACACTTCTTTCTAAATGTACTATGCATATTGAGTACTATGACAGAGCAAGAAGTTGCCCAATAACAAATTGTTTTGAATTGAACATTCTATACGTAGAGTTTACTTTCATAGCTCTAATCTTAACCTTAACAAAATAATAATAATTTCAGAGTTAACCGTTAAATGGATCTTAAAGGTGTAAAAGACCCATTAACTTTATACCATAAATTATGAGGTACAGACTTCTTTAACTATATACTTGTTACTGTTCTAATAAAATCCACTTCAGAGATGGAGAAAAAGTCCTAAAACAGCATCCTTCTTTGCTGCTGTGTTCATTTTATTCATTGCAAGAAAACAAATCTCATTTCGAAAGGCTTTGAACAGAAACCTCATATAAACTCTTCTCTATTCCATTATGTTCTCTACCTCTTACTCTAAGAAATATTCTATTTATTTTGGCAGGCAACTCCAGTCATGCAGATAGGTAAAGTGGTAGAATATTGACCATAGCTTATTGGAGAAGTGATAAGGCAACAAATCCCTTTCAAAAACATCTTCCCTTCCTACAAAACATACCACTGATAATTTCACTAATATTGTACTGTATTCCTGGGCATATTAGAATCAGAATCGGAAAATAATTTCTGAAGAAAAAACGTAACTACTTTAACTCAATTTCCTTATTCAACAAATAGGGAAATTAAGTGTCAGAGATATTCAATTATTTGGGTAAAGTCAACTAACCACACAAATAATAATAGATATAGGACTACAGGCTGTCTTCTGATTTCCCATCAGTATACTTTTGCTTCATTAAGCTTTCTTTAGCATAAGTCACCAAAAAATACTTAGCTTGAGTTAGTGATTTTAGCTTCCTCTTTCAGTTTCTTGTCTACCTAATCCAAAGCATATACCCTGGTACAGCAGGATGTATTAAAAATTTGCACATATTGTGCCTTGGCTTGTAATGAAAACAACAACAACAACAAAACTATGGCAAACACTATCATCCATACATTTTTGATCCATAAGCTGGAGCTGCCCTGAATGACCTTCAGACTGAGATGGGGGTCATTGTTACCTCAGCAAAAGTCAGGGACACATTTCATGTAACCTTTCTAAGGGAATAATATTCCCTATAGGTAAGCTTCCTGCAGAACACATGCCTGAGGATTTAGTGCTCTATCAGGTGTTTTCCATAAGCACTGGGATGTCCCTGACAACAACCCCAAGGTGGAAATCGTGGGGTTTTCATGAGACAGGCCTTGTTTACACACACATACACACACGCAACACACACGCGCGCACACACACACATGCACTACAATTCCAGAGGACACACATGGAACTGTTGGAAACAGAATTTAGAATTTTTAGAGATCCCTTCGCAAGATACATCTCAGTGGTTGCCACACCTCACACATACACACACAATGTGGTCTCCCAGTTTAGTCCCAATAATTCAAGTTAAGCTCAACCCCTGTAAAAGGGACTGCCTCAAGGCAGTCAGGTTCAAGTCGTGCTTGCTGATGCCAATTCATCTGTTCCACAAGGTATAGGCATCAGGAAATGTCCTTTGAGGAAAAAGCAGGAGCTGGGTCCATGCCCTGGTCTCTCGCTGTAAAAGACTTTAGGAAAGGAATGGTTTGTTTGAATTCAAGGTGCTTGCAGCAGCTTGGAAAGTAGCGTTGGATAAATGGCCCACAACAGCAATCTAAAGAGCTGTACAGGTGGTTTCCTCCTGGGAGGAAGGCTCCAGGAACCATTTCTGGAAGACAAGTATCATTAAATCCCCTGCCTCTACTGCCCCAGGAGCCTAATGTGTTTCCTCCTTGGGTGCCCTGGATTTTGCTATTCTCCTTTGTTACAAAGTCTTCATGTCCGCTTTCATTAACTATAACTACATTTTTGTCATTCCCTACTGAACTTTTCATCCAAAAAGTCGATGCAAAAGAAAAAACAAAAGGAGTTTCACAGAAACTTTCTCATGCAATCTAAACATATTTAAGTCCTAATCTCCTAACTCCCCTTTTCAGCCAGGTTGATGTGGGGTCACCTTTAGGAGAAAGACAGTCACATCATCCTGCCAAGGGGAATACTCACAGGGAAATCCTGAAATTTACAGTGTTTCTAATTAAACCATTCTTCATCCTTTTTGTTCAAATCATAACCTAATTTTAAAAAAAAAAAAAGCCTGGCGAGATCAGCCCTAGTACATGCCATTGCTCTTTATAATTTATCTCTAATGTTGTAAACAATCCTGCACTATTACACCAGCTGTATAATGATTAAATTGAAGTTCAGGAAGGTTTAGCGAGTTTTCCAAAGATGTATAGGTAGCAGGTGGTCCCAGTATGAACTTAGTTTTGACTGTACCCAAACGTGGTGTACATCACACTTCAGAAATCTCTAAGCTCCTCCATAGAGTGGATTAGGTGCAGAAAAAAAGAGTGAAGTAGTAGCAGCTGATTACAAAAAGGTGAAAAGAGCACATTCTAAACTGTCCACCCCTGTTTGAACTAGAGCACCTCCTCCTTGATGATAGATAGATAACAGATAGGTGGATAGATAGATTCTGAAGAACATTTTGTTTGAAAAGATGTTTTAAGAACTAGACACATTAAGTAAGCTAAGTAACTACAAGGTAGATAAGTAGACATTTAAGAACTTTTTGTTTTGGTAGATTTTGGAAAGAAAGAAAAATAAACCACTAAGCTTCACCATGCTGTATCTACTTAAAATCGAAAAGGTGAAGATGCTCCCATGTCAAACTTCAGTACCTCAATAGGCCAAAAACATTTACCCACTATATATTTGAAATTTTCACTAGTGTTGCTAAAGATTGGTTAGAAGACAGAATTTTGAAAAAGGAATCATCTATAAGTATGTGCATGGACCATTTAGCCCAAAGTCATCTTTATGTATCAGTTTAGGAATTTGTCAAAGTCATCTTTATTTATCAGTTTAGGAATTTATTGAGAAAAGTAGCATTTATATTTACTGTAGTTATGGTTACACATCTATAGAGGCAACATGTGGAACAAGAAAAATCCAGGATTGCCATATGTATTGAACACATCTCTTCAGGATAAGCCCTTTAGTAGGCCTTATAATACATGCCAAAAAAAAAATAGAAGTCATGGTAGTATGACTAAATCTGGCCCTATTAAAACATGGGTTAAGTCGAGTTGCAACCTATGATAAGAGACCTACTTCATACACATATTAACTCAGGTTTGAGGGTCACAGTAGTAAGAAGTAATGATGGTACAGGTAGTGACATTAATAGTATTAGCAATTACTGTAACAGTCAACATTGTCAAGGGTTTACCCTGTGTTAAGCAATGTAATAAAAAGTTTTTATGCATAAAGCTGACTCACTTAATTTCTATTTTAATTCTCAATTCTCAACTTCAGTTTTAGAAATACGGTATTAAATATAAACTAAGACTGAAAAGGTTAAACAGATAGCTAGTTAGTTAAGCAACAGCTTCTCACTAACAGACAAACATTCAGGTGCAGACCTCTGTGACTACAATCTGTGCACTTATACTACAGTTGCTCAGAGAAGACATCCAAGAAAGCCTAAGGAAGAGACAGGATGAGACATCCAGGAGAAGGTGAGTCCTTCCTCAAGTCAAAAAGAACTACAGAAAGAAATTTGTTTAAAACAGGCCCAAGGGATTTATTTTGGACCTCCACTTCTGTCCAAAAGATTGAATAACAGGAACTGGATTTATCTTTCTGCTTAACACAGCCAAAAAATGAATATATGAAATAGCTTCAAGGCACTGGACACCTAGACAATTAACCACCGGGATTCTTGAGAGGTGGAAACAAATCAGGTGAGTCTATGATTGCCACAGCTTACTGCCATGAAAGACACCACACAGGGTGGGGAGCCCAGGCAGATGCCAACATAGCCAAGACCAGGGAGAAGAAAAAAGCCAGACTCAAAAAAATGTATAATAAAGTTCAAGGCCTGTCAGCAACAAAACAATGTTGAAAAGGAACAAACAGGAAAGACTAACCCTACAGGATTTCAACACTTAAAGTTATAGTAATCCAGACAGTGTGGCACTGGAATATAGGTAGACACATATATCAATGGAACAGAATAGAGATTTCATAAACAACCCAACACATATAAATGACTGATTGTTCACAAAGCTATACATGCAATCAACTGAAGAAAGGATAGTCTTTTAAAGAGATGATGCTTGGACAATATTCACATATAGAAAAATATCCTTCAATACATACTTCATATTAAATATGAATATGAAGTATTCATATGAATATGAATATCCTTTAATACTTCATATTAAAAATTAACTAAAAATGAATTATGTAATTAAATGTAAAATCCAAAATAAACTGCTAAAGGAAAACATGAGAAAATATTTATTAACTTGCATTACAGAAACATTTCTTAAATATAATGTATAAAACATAAACCCTAAAAGAAAAAGTAAACAAACTGACTTTGTCAAAATTAAAAGCTGCTACTTTTTTTTTCTTTGGCTAGTCAATTGAAGCTGTGGAGGGGGAGAAGGAACAAAGAAATCTGTAACTGGTAGTTATCAATCAATTCTAAACACCACTGCATTCAGACAAGCAAAAGTTTCTACTTTTTAAAGACACTGTTATAGGAGAAAATATTTGGAAGCATATATCTGATAAAGAATTGTATCCAGAATATACAAATAACTCATACTCAATAATAAAACAAACAGAATAGGAAATATGCAAATATTTGAAAAGACATTTCAGCAAAGAGAATATATGGATGCTACATAAGCACATAAAATGACACTAAACATATTTGCTTATTAGATAAATGCATATTAAAAGCATAATGATACACCAATACATGCTTTAGGATGGCTAAAATGTGAAAGACTGTCTATACCAAGTAGTGGTAAGAATGTAAAGGAACTAAAATTTCCATGCACTGCTAGTTTCAATGTAAAATAGTACAAAAACTTTGGAAAACCATTACTTAAAATGTTAAATTCAAAGAAAAATTTCTGAAATGATAAATATACACTTGCCATATAATCCAGGCATTCTACTCCTAGATATTTACTTCCTCTCCCCTCAAAATCAGAATGTATATCCACACAGACTGGCACACAAATGTTTACAGCAACTTTATTAAAATATCCAAAAGTCAAAATGTTCATCCAGAAGTGAATATATAAACAATCGTGGTACATTGATACAATGCATCAGTACTACATAATACAAAGGAATGAACTATTGGCACACAACAAAATGGATGAATCTCAAAATAATTTCACTGAGTTAAAGAAGCCAAAGAGAAAGGAGGACATACTGTATGGTTCCATTTATATAAAATTCAAGAAAATGCAAACTGATCCACAGTGACAGAAAGCAGATTAATGGTATTCTGGAGACAGTAGGGTAAGAATGGGAGTGAGAAGGGATTAAAAAGGGGGCACCAGGAAACATTTGGAAGGAGATGGATATGTTCATCATCGCGACTGTGGTGATACTTTAATGGGTTATATGATATATCAAAACTTATCAAATTTTTTTAAATTTTACATTTAATATATGTGGAGCTTGTTATATATTAGTTAAATCCCATAAAACTGGTTTTTTAAAAAAATAAGAGACATTAACCTCAAATATGTCCTGGTGAAATCAATTTCAACTGCAATTTGATCATGAATAACAGAAAAGGCTCAGTTGCTATTTTGTAATTGCTATTTTCAAGGTAGTTTCACTGATTTTCATATATTTTGATTTTAGAAAATGTCTCCATTAGACTCCTTTCTTTCTGTAAAAAACTTTTTTGAAATAGTTTCTCTTGTTTATATCTAGAAAGGTCAAGTTAAATTGAATGGAAATCAAAGTTTTTCATATCTATCTTCGGACTTGGAATTGACCAGGTTGTAATTGATCCTGGACACTCTATCACAAGGAAATCACTTACATCATCTTCTGAAGCCTACTGAGATGCAAATTAACCAGCTATTCCCAAGAGAGCTGATTACACTGGCTTGTCAACTTCAAACACTTAATTAACAATTTCTTGGACTGACCCCTCTTAGACACCTAGAATCTAAGAAAATAAACACAAAAATAACAAAAGGATTTTAAGTTTGTCATATCTTAGCATCAATTAAGGAAAATGTCAGCATACTTAACGCTGGACCTTTTGAAAGGAGTTGAATAGATTTAGTATCAAAATAAATTATTAATTTTGGAATAAAGAAATTCATGGCTATAATACCATTGAGAATTATACTGTGCTGTTTCCATGCTGATCTTGTGTTTCCTGCTCTATTCTTCCATCTGGTCCTTTTTACACCATTCTATACAATTCTATCTACTATACAATTATCTGCTGTGATCACAATCACAGTACAAAACGATGTGAACTCCACTTATCCTGCAAGGCATAGAGGATCACACCCTGCTAAAGAAGAAACTTTGGAAAAGATAGGTCACATTGTTAAATACAGTACATAGAAAAAGAGGACTTTGTGGGGGGCATGCCCAAGATGGCCAAATAGGAACAGCTCCAGCCTCCAGCTCCCAGTATGAGCAACACAGAGACAGGTGATTTCTGCATTTTCAACTGAGGTACCAGGTTCATCTCACTGGGGTGTGTTGGACAGTTGGTGCTAGTTTGCGGGTGCAGCCTGACCAGCAAGAGCCGGAGAGGGGCAAGACATCACGTCACCTGGGATGCGCAAGGGGGGAGGGAATTCCTTTTCCTAGCCAAAGGAAAGTGAGACACACAACGCCTGGAAAATTGGGTAACTCCCACCCTAATACTGCACTTTATTTACCTAGGGTCTTAGCACACAGCACACCAGGAGATTATATCCCACACCTGACCCAGAGAGTCCCATACCCACGGAGGCTCCCTCATTGCTAGCACAGCAGTCTGAGATCTAACTGCAAGGCAGCAGCTAGGCTGGGGGAGGGGCGTCTGCCATTGCTGAGGCTTAAGTACGTAAACAAAGCCGCTGGGAAGCTCAAATTGGGTGGAGCCCACCACAGCTCAAGGAGGCCTGCCTGCCTCTGTAGACTCCACCTCTGGGGACAGGGCATAGCTAAACAAAAAGCAGGAGAAACCTCAGCAGAGGTAAATGTCCCTGTCTGAAAGCTTTGAAGGGAGCAGTGGATCTCCCAGCACAGAGGTTGAGATCTGAGAACAGACACACTGCCTGCTCAAGTGGGTCCCTGACCGCTGAGTAGCCTAACTGGGAGACATCCCCCATTAGGTGCAGACTGACACCTCACACCTCACACGGCTGGGTACACCCCTGAGACGAAGCTTCCAGAGCAAGAATCAGACAGCAACACTCGCTGTTCAGCAATGTTCTCTCTTCTGCAGCCTCTGCTGCTGATACCCAGGCAAACAAGGTCTGGAGTGGACCTCAAGCAAACTCCAACAGACCTGTAGCTGAGGGTCCTAACTGTTAGAAGGAAAACTAACAAACAGAAAGGACACCCACACTAAAACCCCATCAGTACATCACCATCATCAAAGACCAAAGGCAGATAAAACCACAAAGATGGGGAAAAAGCAGTGCAGAAAAGCTGGAAATTCAAAAAATCAGAGCGCATCTCCCCCTCCAAAGGAATGCAGCTCATCTCCAGCAATGGAACAAAGCTGGACGGAGAATGACTTTGACGAATTGAGAGAAGAAGGCTTCAGTCTATCAAATTTCTCAGAGCTAAAGGAGGAACTATGTAACCAGCACAAAGAAACTGAAAACCGTGAAAAAAGATTTGATGAATGGCTAACTAGAATAACCAATGTAGAGAAGTCCTTAAAAGAACTGATAGAGATGAAAACCATAACACGAGAACTATGTGACAAATACACAAGCTTCAGTAACTGACTCGATCAACTGGAAGAAAGAGTATCAGAGATGGAAGATCAAATGAATGAAATAAAGTGAGAAGTGTAGAGAAAAAAGAATAAAAAGAAATGAACAAAACCTCCAAGAAATGTGGGATTATGTGAAAAGACCAGATCTACATCTGATTGGTGTGCCTGAAAGTGATGGGGAAAATGGAACCAAGTTGGAAAACACTCTGCAGGATATCATCCAGGAGAACATCCCCAAACCTAGTAAGGCAGGCCAACATTCAAATTTAGGAAATATAGAGAACACTACAAAAATACTCCTTGAGAAGAACAACTCCAAGATACATAACTGTCAGATTCACCAAAGTTGAAATGAAGGAAAAAATCTTAAGGGCAGCCAGAGAGAAAGGTCGGGTTACCCACAAAGGGAAGCCCATCAGACTAACAGCAGATCTCTCGGCAGAAAGTCTCCAAGCCAGAAGAGAGTGGGGGCCAATATTCAACATTCTTAAAGAAAAGAATTTTAAACCCAGAATTTCATATCCAGCCAAACTAAGTTTCATAAGTGAAGGAGAAATAAAATCCTTTACAGACAAGCAAATGCTTAGAGATTTTGTCACCACCCTACAAGAGATCCTGAAGGAAGCACTAAGCATGGAAAGGAACAACAGGTACCAGCCATTGCAAAAACATGCCAAAATGTGAAGTCCATCAATGCTAGGAAGAAACTGCATCAACTAACGAGCAAAATAATCAGCTAATATCATAACGACAGGATCAAGTTCACACATAACAATATTAACCTTAAACGTAAATGGACTAAATGGTCCAATAAAAAGACACAGACTGGCAAATTGGATAAAGAGTCAAGACACATCAGTTTGCTGTATTCAGGAGACCCATCTCACTTGCAGAGACACACATAGGCTCAAAAAAAGGGGATGGGCCGGGCACAGTGGCTCAGGCCTGTAATCCCAGCACTTTGGAAGGTCGAGACGGGCAGATCACGAGGTCAGGACATCGAGACCATCCTGGCTAACATGGTGAAACCCCATCTCTACTAAAATACAGAAAAAAATTAGCCGGGCATGGTAGCGGGTGCCTGTAGTCCCAGCTACTCGGGAGGCTGAGGCAGGAGAATGGTGTGAAACCGGGAGACAGAGCTTGCAGTGAGCAGAGATCGCACCACTGCACTCCAGCCTGGGTGACAGAGCAAGACTCCGTCTCAAAATAAAATAAAATAAAATAAAATAAAATAAAGTGATGGAGGAAGATCTACCAACTAAATGGAAACAAACAAACAAACAAACAAACAAAAAAAACAGGGGTTGCAATCTTAGTCTCTGATAAAACAGACTTTAAACGACCAAAGATCAAAAGAGACAAAGAAGGCCATTACATAATGGTAAAGGGATCAATTCATCAGGAAGAGCTAACTATCCTAAATATATATGCACCCAATACAGAAGCACCCAGATTCATAAAGCATGTCCTTAGAGACTTACAAAGAGACTCCCATACAATAATAATGGGAGACTTCAACACCCCACTGTCAACATTAGACAGATCAACGAGACAGAAAGTTAACAAGGATATCCAGGAATTGAACTCAGCTCTGCACCAAGCGGACCTAATAGACATCTACAGAACTCTTCACCACAAATCAACAGAATATACATTCTTCTCAGCACCACATCGCACTTATTCCAAAATTGACCACATAGTTGGAAGTAAAGCACTCCTCAGCAAATGTAAAAGAAAAGAAATTATAACAAACTGTCTCTCAGATCACAGTGCAATCAAACTAGAACTCAGGACCAAGAAACTCAGTCAAAACCACTCAACTACATGGAAACTGAACAACCTGCTCCTGAATGACTACTGGGTACATAATGAAATGAAGGCAGAAATAAGGATGTTCTTTGAAACCAATGAGAACAAAGATATAACACACCAGAATCTCTTGGACACATTTAAAGCAGTATGTAGAGGGAAATTTATAGCACTAAATGCCCACAAGAGAAAGCTGGAAAGATCTAAAATTGACACCCTAACAGCACAATTAAAAGAACTAGAGAAGCAAGAGCAAACACACTCAAAAGCTAGCAGCAGGCAAGAAATAACTAAGGTCAGATCAGAACTGAAGGAGATAGAGACACAAAAAAACCTCCAAAAAATCAATGAATCCAGGAGCTGGTTTTTTGAAAAGATTAACAAAATTGATAGACCACTAGCAAGATTAATAAAGAAGAAAAGAGAGAAGAATCAAATAGATGCAATAAAAAAAAATGATAAAGGGAATATCACCACCAACCCCACAGAAATACAAACTACTATCAGAGAATACAAAAAAAGAGAATTTTAGACCAATATCCCTGATGAATATCGATGCAAAAATCCTCAATAAAATACTGGCAAACTGAATCCAGCAGCACATCTAAAAGCTTATCCACCATGATCAAGTGGGCTTCATCTCTGGGATGCAAGGCTGGTTCAACATATGCAAATCAATAAACATAATACAACACATAAACAGAACCAAAGACAAAAATCACATGATTATCTCAATACATGCAGAAAAAGCCTTTGACAAAATTCAACAGCCCTTCATGCTAAAAACGCTCAATAAATTCATTATTGATGGAACGTATCTCAAAATAATAAGAGTTATTTATGACAAACCCACAGCCAATATCATACTGCATGGGCAAAAACTGGAAAAATTCCCTTTGAAAACTGGCACAAGACAGGGATGCCCTCTCTCACCACTCCTATTCAACATAGTGTTGGAAGTTCTGGCTAGGGCAATCAGGCAAGAGAAAGAAATCAAGGGTATTCAGTTAGGAAAAGAAGAAGTCAAATTGTCCCTGTTTGCAGATGACATGATTGTATATTTAGAAAACTCTTTCGTCTCAGCCCAAAATCTCCTTAAGCTGATAAGCAACTTCAGCAAAGTCTCAGGATACAAAATCAATGTGCAAAAATCACAAGCATTCTTATACACCAGTAACAAACAGAGAGCCAAATCATGAATGAACTTCCATTCACAATAGCTTCAAAGAGAATAAAATACCTAGGAATCCAACTTACAAGGGATGTAAAGGACCTCTTCAAGGAGAACTACAAACCACTGCTCAGTGAAATCAAAGAGGACACAAACAAATGGAAGAACATACCATGCTCATGGATAGGAAAAATCAATATCATGAAAATGGCCATACTGCCCAAGGTAATTTATAGATTCAATGCCATCCCCATCAAGCTACCAATGAGTTTCTTCACAGAATTGGAAAAAACTGCTTTAAAGTTCATATGGAACCAAAAAAGAGCCCGCATCTCCAAGACAATCCTAAGTCAAAAGAACAAAGCTGGAGGCATCACGCTACCTGACTTCAAACTATACTACAAGGCTACAGTAACCAAAACAGCATGGTACTGGTACCAAAACAGAGATATAGACCAATGGAACAGAACAGAGCCCTCAGAAATAATACCACACATCTACAGACATCTGATCTTTGACAAACCGGACAAAAACAGGAAATGGGCAAAGGATTCCCTATTTAATAAATGGTGCTGGGAAAATTGGCTAGCCATAAGTAGAAAGCTGAAAGTGGATCCTTTCCTTACTCCTTATACGAAAATTAATTCAAGATGGAGTAGAGACTTAAATGTTAGACCTAAAACCATAACAACCCTAGAGGAAAACCTAGGTAGTACCATTCAGGACATAGGCATGGGCAAGGACTTCATGTCTAAAACACCAAAAGCAACAGCAACAAAAGCCAAAATTGACAAATGGGATCTAATTAAATGAAAGAGCTTCTGCACAGCAAAAGAAACTACCATTAGAGTGAATAGGAAACCTACAGAATGGGAGAAAATTTTTGCAATCTACTCATCTGACAAAGGGCTAATATCCAGAACCTATAAAGAACTCAATCAAGTTTACAAGAAAAAAACAACCCCATCAAAAAGTGGGTAAAGGATATGAATGGACACTTCTCAAAAGAAGACATTCATACAGCCAACAGACACATGAAAAAATGCTCATCATCACTGGCCATCAGAGAAATGCAAATCAAAACCACAATGAGATACCATCTCACACCAGTTAGAATGGCAATCATTAAAGTCAGGAAACAACAGGTGCTGGAGAGGATGTGGAGAAATAGGAACACTTTTACACTGTTGGTGGGACTGTAAACTAGTTCAACCATTGTGGAAAATATTGTGGATATTCCTCATGGATCTAGAACTAGAAATATCATTTGACCCAGCCATCCCATTACTGGGTATATACCCAAAGGATTATAAGTCATGCTGCTATAAAGACACATGCACACGTATGTTTATTGTGGCACTATTCACAATAGCAAAGTTTTGGAATCAACCCAGTGACAGACTGGATTAAGAAAATGTGGCACATATACACCATGGAATACTATGCAGCCATAAAAAAGGATGAGTTCATGTCCTTTGTAGGGACATGGATGCAGCTGGAAACCATCATTCTCAGCAAACTATCACAAGAACAGAAAACCAAATACCGCATGTTCTCACTCACAGGTGGGAACTGAACAATGAGATCACTTGGACTCAGGAAGGGGAACATCACACACTGGGTCCTATTGTGGGGAGGGGGTGGCGGGGAGGGATAGCATTAGGAGATATATCTAATGTAAATGACCAGTTAATGGGGGCAGCACACCAACGTGGCACATGTATACATATGTAACAAACTTGCACACGTACCCTAGAAGTATAATAAAATAAAATAAAATGCATACATGAATGGCAAAAAAAAAAAAAGAGAGAAAAGAGGACTTTGGTAATTTTGCAAATATTGAAATAAAATGTAATATTTATGATGTATAAAGCATTAATATTTGCAAGCTAATAGGAAATACATATAACACTCTGTTCATGCAATACTTTGATTTGCTAAATTCTTTTGCCTATATAAAAAGCAGACTGATAGAAAAAATCAATGCTTACAATTCAGAATGTTTGTCCATAGTATTTTTATCTCATAGTTTACCTAATATTGTAACTCACTGTTTGTTCTGTGCATGGAGACTTAGTACATGTTGTGTGTCCTTCAACGGTCACACCTGTTTCTTACTGTTTTGAAAGATATTTCAACAATTTGAGGTGCATGTCCCTCAGGGTGAATCCACTACATTGCTTCTTAAAATTTAAGTCAGACAATTTGAAACCCACCATCTACATAAAATGAAAAAAAAAAAAATCTATCTTCAAGTATTTTAGCAGAAAAACAATAAGACAAAAATTATTTGTAAACATATTAGGCTAATATCAAAATCTAAGGAGAATAAGAATAATGTGCCAACTGGTCTACCTCCTGCAACATTATAGTGGGTAGGCAGGAAGAACAAAGCACCTTATAAACATAATAGACATCCCAGGAGATCCTAAGGGTATGGTTAGGTATCCTGTAAAGGAGAGCATTCTTAGAGAAGAAAAAAAAAGAATTCCAAGCTGCAACCTGTGATCTACTTCCTGACTGAGCTTTCTTTACTCAGTCTAAGTATGTAGAACAGATTCAATAGCTGTTTGTATTCATTTGTTAGGGTTGCCTTAAGAAAATGCTGCAGACCTGGTGGCTTAAACAACAGATTTAGTTTTTCACCTTTCTGGAGAGTAGGAATCTGACAAGGTGTCAACTGGGTTGATTTCTTCCAAGGCCTTACCCCTCAACTTGTGGGCAACCACCTTTCATCTGTGTGTTCATACGATCTTCTATGGGTCTGTTTAATTTCCTTCTTTTTTTTTTTCTTTTGAGACAGTGCCTTACTGAGAGGTGACAATGTGCAGGCAGCCCTCACTCGCTCTGGCGCCTTCTCGGCCTCTGCATTCTCTCTGGCCAGGTTTGAGGAGCCCTTCAGCCCACCGCTGCACTGTGGGAGACCCTTACTGGGCTGGCTGAGGACGGAGCCAGTTCCCTCTGCTTGCAGGGAGGTGTGGAGGGAGAGGCGCTGCACACAGCCCTCGTGGGCCAGCAGGAGTTCTGGGTGGGCACGGGCTCGGCAGGCCCCGCACTGGGAGCAGCGGGCCGCCGCCACCGCCCCGGGGAGTGAGGGGCTTAGCACCCTGGCCAGCATCTCAGGAGGGTGCTGCTAGGTCCCCCAGCACTACCGGCCCGCCCAGGGCGGGCTCAAATTCTCACTGGGCCTCAGCTGCTTCCCTGTGAGGCAGGGCTCCGGACCTGCAGCCCTCCATGCCCGAGCCCCTGCCACTGGCGGGCTCCCCGGCTGGAGCCTCCCTGACGGGCGCCGCCCCCTGATCCGAGTCGCCCAGTCCCATTGATTGCCCAAGGGCTGAGGAGTGCGGCGGTGCTGCAGAGGACTGGCGGGCAGCTCTGCCCCTGCCACAGCAGGGAATCCACTAGGCAAAGCCAGCTGGGCTTCTGAGTCTGGCGGGGACTTAGAAAACTTTTATGTATAGCTGGAGGATTGTATAGGCACCAATCAGCACTGTGTCTAGCTCGGGGTTTGTGGATGCACCAATCAGCGCTCTGTATCTAGCTAATCTGGTGGGGACTTGGAGAACTTTTCTGTCTAGCTAAAGGATTGTAAATGTACCAATCAGCACTCTGTGCCTAGCTAACGGTTTGTAAATGCACCAGTCAGGGCTGTGTCTAGCTAATCTAGTGGGGACTTGGAGAACTATTCTGTCTAGCACTCTGTCTAGTTAAAGGTTTGTAAACTCACCAATCAGCACTCTGTGTCTAGCTAAAGGTTTGTAAATGCACCAACCAGTGCTCTGTGTCTAGCTAATCTAGTGGGGACTTGGAGAACTTTTATGTCTAGCTAAAGGATTGTAAATGCACCAATCAGCACCCTGTGTCTAGCCCAAGGTTTGTAAATGTAC
Source organism: Papio anubis (assembly GCF_008728515.1). Classification (NCBI taxonomy): domain Eukaryota; kingdom Metazoa; phylum Chordata; class Mammalia; order Primates; family Cercopithecidae; genus Papio; species Papio anubis. Next base: position 32,847,698 of record NC_044984.1, read on the forward strand.
CAATTAGCACCCTATTAAAATGGACCAATCAGCTCTCTGTAAAATGGGCCAATCTGCTCTCTGTAAAATGGACCAATCAGCAGGATATGGATGGGGCCTGATAAGGGAATAAAAGTAGGCTGCCCAAACCAGCAGTGGCAACCTGCTGGGGTCCAGTTCGGGGAAGCTTTGTTCTTTTGCTCTTTGCAATTAATGTTGCTGCTGCTCACTCTTTGGGTCTGCACTGCTTTTATGAGCTGGAACACTCATGAGGAAGGTCTGCAGCTTAACTCCTGAGACCAGCCAGACCGCAAACCCACTGGAGAAACAAACAACTCCAGATTAGAGGAATGAACAACTCCAGATGCACTGCCTTAAGAGCTGAAACATTTACACGGCAAAGGTCTGCAGCTTCACTCCTGAAGCCAGAGAGACCACGAACCCACCAGAAGGAAGAAACTCCGGGCATGCCTGAACATCAGAAGGAAAAACCTCCGGATACACCATCTCCAGACAACACTCACCGTGAGGGTCCGTGGCTTCATTCTTGAAGTCAGACCAATAACCCACCAATTCCAGACACATTACTCACCCAGGTTGGAGTGCAGGAGTGCAGTGGCATGATCACAGCTCACTGCAGCCTTGACCACCTGAGCTCAAGTGATCCTCCCATCTTAGGCTCCTTGCTAGGATTACAGGCATGCACCACCATGCACAGCTAATTTTCTCTCTCTCTGTGTGGATGTGTATTTTTTTTGTTGAGATAGGGTTTCATCATGTTGCCCAGGCTGGTATTAAACTTCTAGACTTAAGCAATCCACTTTCCTCAGCTTTGCAAAGTGTTCGGAATACAGGCGTGAGCCACCACAGCCAACCTTTTCTTCTAAGGACAACAGTCACATTGGATTACAGTGTACCCTAATTTTACCTTAATTATCTCTTTAAAGGCTCTGTCTCCAAATACAGTCACATTAGTACTGAGAGTTAGGGCTTCAACATATGAATTTGAGGGATAAATATGGTTTGACTGTTTCATCTTGAATTGTAGTTCCATAAAGGGCTTGTTCCCCACCTTTCACTCTGCACTTCTCCTTCCTGCCATCATGTGAAGGAAGACATATCTGTTTCCCCTTCCACCATGATTGTAAGTTTCCTGAGGTCTCCATAGCACCGCGGAACTGTGACTCAATTAAACTTTCCTTTACAAGTTGCCCAATCTCAGGCAGTCCTTTATAGGAGCATAAGAATGGACTAAGGGGAGACACTATTCGGCTCACAGCATCATTCAGTGTGATACCCCATCCTGTCTCTACCCCACACACACACACACGAGTGTTTTAGGCTATTCAGCTATGCTTCACTCCAAGTTTTATAAATAGTACACATAGTACATACTACTAACAAGTAGTACATAGTAAATATTGAATGAAGAACTCAACAAATTTGATGAATGATTTTATTTCTTTCAGTAAGTATTTAATATTTTTGTTAAAGTTTGTGAATTTCTCCCTCATTGGATTGTTAACAAACTTGGAGAATTTGTGAAGTTATAAAGCAAGATGAAGCATAGAATAATAATTGTAATCATCATTATCTCAGCCATATTGAATTTACACCCAAAACTAAATTAATTATATTAAACGTATAAGCCAAAACAAAATTGTTAATCTCCCCTTTCTCCAAAATTTGGCCTTACTTCTATCTTCCCCTTAGAAAACAGATCCACCGCTTTTATTAAACCAAAAACCTGAGTTGTCCCTGAATCCTTTCATTCACAAAACACCCACATTCATTTTATTAGCAAGTTTCACCAGTTCCACTTCCAAAATGTATCCCAAATCAATTCACTAACGTTTACTTTACTGTCTCTTATTTCTACCACTCTCGTCCAGGCCACCATCTTTTATCACATGCATTACTCTAATATCTCTCCCCACCTCTAAATACCTTCTTCACTCAGGAACCAAGGTAATCTGGCTAAATATTAATCAGATAACATAACTCTCCTATTTAAAGCTTCCTAGTGTCTTAGAATTAAATCCATACGCACTAAAAAAGAATGTCATGACCTGGCCTCTGCCTACCTCGTAGGACTTCCCCTTCCACCATATGCTCCAATCATACTGTTCTTTCTATTACCTACTATGTAGAGTTTGCCTTAGAGTCTTAGTTTCTAACAGATAGAACAGGTCTACTAACTGTTTTCTCTGATTAGAAACTTATTCTATTTAATCTGGATATAGCTGAAACGTCACCTCCTCCAAGGAGTCTTTTTCTTATTCTAGTCTCAAGTGGCCTCCAAATCACTCTCTATTACCCTATTTTAATTTTCTGTACAGTGCTTACAGTTGTCTAGTATTTTCTTATTTTTATTTTTTCTCTCTATGCATTACGTGAGAATTTTGACCTTGACTGTCTTGATTGATGCTTTAACCCCAGAACATAAAACAATGCATGATAGAGTGGTATTCAGTAAATATTTATAAAATAAATGAGTTACCAGCTGCTCTTTAGAATGACAACATGGGCTTCTTGACCTTACAAGATGGTCATCAAAATTCACCCTATAACTTTGTTTCTATAGCTGCTCTTAAGATTCCTGAGATCACTAAAATAAATGAACAAGACAAATTGTGCATATCTTTATTTCTTTTTAATTTTCCTTCAGTGCTTTGCAACAAAGACAATGACTATAGTATCTGATCCTCAGGAGCTCTGATGAGACTCTACTCTTGCCCAATTCACTAACCTAGTCACTAATGACTTTTGGCAGCACAGGCAAGAGCTCTAAAAGAAAGCAAAAATCAGGAACTTGTTCCCAGCACATTTTGAATATTTATGAGCTGCTGTTCATGGAAGTAACTATTAGTGGCTCAACGCCATGAAAAAGAACTTTCTATACAAAAACATAGGTAACAATCACAATTCCAAAATGGCATAAAATGCTTTTGCTATCCTGACTTCTTACAACAACCATATCTACTAGAAGTTTTTGACTACGGTATAATATTAACAAGTTTGAGGTAGTGAGAGAAAAATACCCATTGCTTTCTAATTCTATCAAATGCTGCTCAGTTGCATAGATTTACTCCTTTAGAGAATTGTAAAGGAATTAACAGAATTTTTTTTTTTTACTTTCCCTGGGGATAAAATATGACAAACGTCATCAGTCTAAGAGAAAATAGTCTTGATACCCTCTCCAGTAATCACCAACTTCTTCTTGGGGTAAGGAGCACTTTGAGAAGAAGGGGAAAATTAACTTTTAATATATTTGGGCAATGAGATTTAAGGTCATCTGAATTAGCAGGATATATTGTTCGAGGATCAGCTGGTGGTTTTTAAAAAGTACAAAGTTGAATGTGCCTTCATTTTGTTGGTCCTTTTCCAACTGATAAATCATTTCCTGTCTCCAGTGAATTGGTTTAGTTTTGTCTTACTATAGGTATAATCGTGCATTTTATTCCCAACTGAGCCACCAATCAAGTAATAAAAGTTTCTAAAAATGTTTGTTTTTAGGCTTAAAATATGATCTTAAAGACTACACTGTAGACCACCCAGCTTTTATTCACTATCCTGCTGACATTATTAGTAATGAATCCTCATCCATTTTTGGCTTTCCCTTTCTATTCCTTAGTCACAGTCCACGTCTCTCTTAAAGTGTTATTTCTTTTTCTAATTCCCCATTCCCCTCACTGACGGTCACAGATCTTTTACCAGAAAATGTATGCACTGAGAAACATTCTGTATTTATCACACAGCTGCCAAAAGAATAGATATTCCTTGATACGAAAGAACATTAAAGTGTCATTTTCTAAGAAGTTCTTGGATTATAAAGCTTAATATATATGTAAGAAAAATAGTTTGTCATTAATTATAGTTATTCTTTTAAGCTTCCCTAGTCAAACAAGTATCAAGAAATGTATAAATGATACTGAGTTATTTTGGTCAGTTATCCAGTTAGAAATTTGTTCCCCAAAGATGACTCCTCAGGTTGCAAATACTAATTGGCTTTCAGTGGTAACAGTGAGTGTGCATAGTTACGTATTTAAGGAAAGAAGCCAGGCAGCTGGACTCCCCACTACTTAACAATGGTCTTGTGTCTAATTCAGAAGTACTAATTGACAGGAAAATCCTTATTGTCCCAATTGCTCAAGGTTGATGGTGTGTGGTTTTTTTTTTCTTTTTCCTTTTTTATTATACTTTAAGTTCTAGGGTACATGAGCACAACGTGCAGGTTTGTTACATATGTATACTTGTGCTCTAACAAAGTTAGCTATTCACCTTGAAGGCATCTTATTTCACACAAAGAGCAGTGACTCACGGGAACTGGGAAGAAAAAGAAAACTGATGAATTTCCTGAATATGTCTGCTATTGCTATATAATTAGCATTTGGCTCTATGTATCATTTTATTTTTAGATGACATTTTAGGGAACACTATTAAATCATAATGGGTAGGCAAAAGGAGGTGACCTGTAATCATGCTAAGAATAGAAGAGGAGTGTAATGCAAAGGCAAAGAGTTGAACAATTTGATTTGAAACCTGGCCCTGACACGTATTAACTATATTTCATTTTGAAAACTGCATAATCTAAGTTTTAATTTCCTGATTAGTAGATAGTAAGTACACTTACTTTACTGAGTTCTTAAGATGATAAATGAAATAATAAATAAGGAATATATGGCACTTTGCATAGTTTGTTTCACATGTTATATACATAAGAATTTTCTATCATTATCATGAATGTTGACTAACTTGACTAACAGTTCACCAAGCCATTTCATCCTATGAGAAAGGAAACAGACATAGAGGATTAAATAATTTGGCCAGATTACAACTAGTTAGTAACAGCCAAAACTAAAAACCATGTTTCTAAATTTCAGAGATGTATTCTTTCCATAGCTATGACTCCTTAGTCTGAAGTTTCTGACATTGCTCCATGCGTTTAATCAGACAATTTAACTTTAGAGTCAGAATCATCAGTTAACTCATTGACAACCTCATGCAGCTGGTGACACCAGTGGGGGGGTCATTCTGAAGAAGAAAGTGTTTATGTATTGAAATAAGGAAACATGGATAATCTGTTTTGATGATTAGAACAGACTTGTTCCAGCAAATCACGATGCTTTTAAATCAAGATGTTTTTACTGGATCCTGTTCTTTTTTGTTGTTGCTGTTTGTAAGGGAGGGTCTGGAAATCAGATATGGTTGCTGTTTGCAGCTATGAGGATTGGGTTTGTAGCCGCTACTGACATTATAGGAAACAGAATAAGGAGTTTTGTTAGAAAGAATGAATCCAGCTAGCTAGCACTGTAGCTAGCAATAATTATGTACATGTAGTGATAGTACACACATAACTGAAATGGATGTTTTTTAATGATGTGCTAGCAAGTCAACTAAACCTTTTAACAGATTTTGTTGTGGATGAGTTGATATAAATGGGGATATCTTGAAGTAAAAGAAAGTAGAATCAGCTCATAGAAAGGGATATGAATTATTTTCCCGTAGAGGGACATCTTTTTAGTCTTTTTCTCTTTACCTTCTCTACCCCCTGCCCCCACACACATAAAAAAAAAGTATTTCTAGAGGAAAGAAATAATATTTAGATGAGTGTAAAAATACTCCAAATATCACAGGTGAAGAGGAAAAATAACTGAGTAAATGACACAGAAACTAACCATCAGAAGCCATTGCAAGCAGCACAAAGAGAAAAACAATGAGTTTAGTTGCACAGAAAGAAAGAATTCTGAGAGGAAAAAAGCAAGCCAAAGAGGCATGATAGTATAATGAGTAATAGAAAGTAAGGACACTGGAGGAAAAAAACAGGTGACAATTAATGCTAGAGAGAGGAGACTGAGTTAAAAAAAAGCAGCAGAACACCCAGATTGAAGCCAATCCATGAGCTCATTTTAGAGCATCTCACTCCTTTGCTCACAGTAACTCTCCTCCTTTGTGCAACTTCTCTGCAAATACCTGAAATACAAGGTAGCTATGACCTGCCAGGCCCTCTTGTTAAGAAGTTATCAAAATAGATATTTATGAGACAAGCAAATTTCACATAGATGCTAAAGTTCCTAATATCAAAATCCCATTATTTTTCGACATAGTTAAAAAGCAGAGAGGGAGCCCACCTGTTCCTATAAGGGTCAGTGAAGCTATTCACATCACTTATGCCACGTCACAGAAATATATAGCTAGACAAACATTTTTAGTTAAAAATATTTTAAATATTTTCATAAAAGCATCATAGAAAGGTAGTAAGGAAGAGCCAAGCCAAAAGTGAAAACAAGAACCCAGACTGAGAGGCAAACATTAAAGCCACTTTTGCCCTGAGAGCATTTGCTGATAATCTAAAATTAAACTCCTAGTTTTCTCCATTTTGTGAGGTGAGAGCAACATAACTTAGAATTCAGAACCAACATAAGATATATTTTAGCAGATTGAGATTTGAGCATCTCTGCTCCAAGCTGGGATTCCCTAAAGGTTGTGCCATCAAGGTTAAGGAGAACAGAAAGTAAGGCAGTTATTACATGGGGAATTTGATCCCAGGCTTAACTTTCTTGGATCAGGGAATTTCAAAACTTAAACTTGGTTTAAGTAGTTACTGACTAGTAATGCGCTCTGGTGCTTGACAGAACCAAATGATATCTCCTTTGGAGGAAGCTGTCTACATAATACGTCACAAGTCAATCTTGCAATTTTTCACATGCAATATTGAACATATATTCAACAATAGGAAAAACAGAAAACTGGATTCTGTAAGTTCAAACGAGAACAAAATCGAAAGAGAATTAGAACCAAAGAGACTTGAAAAACTAGAATTATCAAATGCAGATGGTAAAGCAACAATGCATATAAAGAAATGAATGTATTTGTTTGGAAGTCTTCAAATTTTAATTAATACATAACTATTATGAGAGCTCTTTTAACAAATTTAAGTTGCAAGGAAAAAATAAATCAAAAAGAAATTAATTATTCCTAAAATATATAAAGTAGTATGTGTTAATATATGTGCATTACAATGATTTAAAATGCAATCCTATTCCTGGACAAATACTGACACAGTATCTTTAGACAAATTAATTAGGAAAAAAAAGCTTTAAAATCAACAGGTTTTACTTGTGATATGGGAGGGTTGTTGACGAGATGTCTATACAATTGAGTATATATAGCAGTGAGAATGAAAGAATGATCTAAATTTCTATTAATAAAGATTGATAATTGGTCAGACATTTATTGCTTAAAGTCAAAATTCTAGCAATCATTTTCTAAGGCTACCTTGTTGAATTTTCTAAGGCTCACCTTTAAAAAGTGCTTAAGTGGGAACTATGGATAGATATAGGGATAATTTTGGAATAAATATAACACAACCTTAATTAAGCATGTAGAGACCCTCTAATTAGGCCGGGCGCGGTGGCTCAAGCCTGTAATCCCAGCACTTTGGGAGGCCGAGACGGGTGGATCACGAGGTCAGGAGATCGAGACCATCCTGGCTAACACAGTGAAACCCCGTCTCTACTAAAAAAATACAAAGAAATAGCCGGGCGAGGTGGCGGGCGCCTGTAGTCCCAGCTACTCGGGAGGCTGAGGCAGGAGAATGGCGTAAACCCGGGAGGTGGAGCTTGCAGTGAGCTGAGATCCGGCCACTGCACTCCAGCCTGGGCGACAGAGCGAGACTCCGTCTCAAAAAAAAAAAAAAAAAGGAGACCCTCTAATTAGACAATGGATCTGTCTACATGTAATGATAATTCTGTCTAGAGTCATGATTCTTAAACTTTGAGACACGATCCCACTCTGTCACCCAGGATGGAGTACAGTGGCATGATCATGGATCACTGCAACCTTAGCCTCCAAAGCTCAATTGACCCTCCTGTCTTAGCCTCCTGAGTACCTGGGACCACAGTGTGCACCACCACACTTGGACAAATTTTTTTATTATTTGTAGAGATGGAGGTCTCACCATGTTTCCCAGGCTGGTCTTGAATTCTTCCTTATGCAATCCCCCAACATTGGCCTCTCAAAGTGCTGAGATTACAGGTGTGAACCACTGCGCCCAGTCTTTCTTATACTTTAATGTGTATATGAATCACCTGTGTATCTTGTTAAACTACAGATTCTAATTCATTAGGTCTGGGGTAAGCCTGAGAGGCTACATTTTCTAACAAGCTTCAGGTGACGCTGATACTGGCGGTTTTGACTAACAAGCAATGGTTCTTCACCTTTAGTCTTCATTAGAATCACCTGGAGGCTTATTGAACTACATTTCTGGTCCCCACCCACAGAGTTTTTCATTCAGTGGCTCTAAGTTGGAGCCTGAGTTTTTTCATTTCTAAAAATAAATAAATAAATACATCCCTGGTAATGCTAATACTGCTGGTCCAGGTGCTGGATTTTGAGATCCACCAATTTGTTGTATAGGATTTGAATTAGGCAATAGAAAATGCCAATAACACAGAACGAAATAGCTTTGTTCATCATCCAAGGCTCAGGCCAATCAAGCTTCACTGGCGAAAGTATCACAAGGAGCCTGGGCTAATAAGTTCTGCCAGATATCTCGAGTACTAATTACGTCTAGGGATAGCAAACATTCCATTGATATGCTGGGAACATTAGCTTCCTGAGCCTAGTCAGAAAAAAGGTTTGAAGTTCAGGAATTAAACATAACTCTATTGGTATTATTTCATATGTACAAAAAACTTATAACCAACTGGTAGTCATTTTTACAGAAAAGGAGGGCCAGAGATGTTGCTTGAGATCACACAGCCCGTGGCACAATTAAAATCAGCAAGTCCTCTACTACGATTGTGTAAAATGAAATATTCCACAGTACATGGTGATTCCACCCAAATCTTTTCTCCTTAAAGCAGATGTTCCTTGAAGTGTCAGGTTACACTATACGTTTGGGGAGGAGAATTCACTCAATTCTTTTCTGCAAGTAATTAGGCAGAAGATCAGGAATTATTTACTGCCAAGGTATTTAATACACCTCTAATAACAGAAAAAAAATGAGGGGCAGGAAACTGGCTTTTATTGAGCAGCTATAATTTTCAGACCCTGTGCTACATACTCTCTCCAACATATTTATGTTTGATCCTCATAACACAGTTTCAGGATGAAGACCTTGGACCTCAAAATTAAAGTCACTATTCCAAAGTCAGACACCTAAGAAAAAGAAGTGTTATTTATTCCATCTCTAAGGAATAGGACCCAATGTGCCATGCTCTTGGCAAGCAGAACATTGGAGGAGGTAATGAAATGGCCCCTGGGTAGAGAAGTAGTCCAGTGATTTAGAAGAAAGACTAAAGATTGATTGAGTCCATTTCCTCTACAGGACATATGCAAAATCAGCCCCACCCCTATATTGCACCTAGACACATATATTCCATCACTAAATTGTTTTATAAGGATGTACCCTAGAAATGCTGTACCAGAAATGGACAAAGCTGAAATTATCTTTCCTTGAAAACTGATTTCTTCACTTGTAGGCCTTATTTTAGAAAATGGCAACATCATTTTAAGCAATGCTGAACCCTGGGAGTCATCTTGACTCTTCCTTTTCCAAAACCACTACATCCACATCTGTCACTAATACCTTTCAACTCCACCTTCTCACGATATCTTAAAACATCTATTCCTCTCCATCTTACTTCCCTCACCAGAATTTAAAAGTAATTAACTACCTTTTATCTTCACTATGAGAATATTTTGCTAACTGACCTTCTGTGGTATCAAAATAGTTTCCTAAAAGTCACATGATCTGCCCACCCCCCAGCCCTTCCACCCAGGATCCTCCAAACAAACACCCTACATAATATATTCACCCTACCATGGTCCTGTTCCTTTTCTTCAGCCTTGATTCTCTACTCTCCACCAAGTTCACTGAAGTATATTAGTTTCCTGAACACAAAATGCTATTTCACACTTTTTTGTCATGGCCAACCTGCCTGAAGGAGCACAAAATGTAGTTTATAGGTCCTAGATAAACAGCCTGTTATCCTCTGGAATAAAAAAAAAAAAAATTAATCAGATGCAATGTCAAACTTATTTGACAGATTTCTTAAGAAAACTTTTAGACTCCTGAATGCCACAAACTACAGTCACGAATCCAAGCAGAGGTTCTCTGAGTGTTCCTTTTAATTTTTCTTTCACCTAATCAGAATACCTAATCAGAAAGGTTATCTGCAGCGTGCCATCAGTGCTGGAAGGGGTAGCAGGGTTTCAATAGCTCAAAAGGTCCTCCAAACCTGTCAGGGTAGAAAATAAACACAAACCAAGTGCCTACTTTGGGCCAGATACTCTTAATGCCTAAAATCTAAAGGAGTACTTACCAAAGTTTTATGTGCATAGGAATCGCCTTCAGTCTTTCTAGGGTAGGGCTGAAGTTCTGAATTTTGCTGCACTTAAAAGTGATATTATTGGTGTCTATCCACAGAGCACAATTTCAGTAGCAAGGCTCTAGTCTGTTACAACACATCCTGCTGACATGGCATTGGGCTTGAAATCCCCACAATTATTATTTCTTTGTAATACCCTGAGCAAAAGTTGGTCTGCAGCTGGTGGCATATTATGCGTGTTTAGACATATACTACCTATTCAGGCACCCCATAGGGACAACAGCAGCCATGAATGGGATACAAACACTTAGATTGAAGAAAATGAGGTGATGGGATGGCAAATTTTGCCCATAGAGAAAGTAAGGAGGCTACAGATGCCTCATGGTGGCAGTCTGAAGAATGCAAGGAAAAAAGGATGAGAAACACCAGTGACAAACATCTTCATGGTCATCATAACTATCATTTTGTGAGTATCTGTTATACGCCCAGGCATGCACTTTTAAGATAGGCTTTGACTAAAACATATATGAATCATTTTCCTTTTCTTCTTCTATTTTGGCACAGAAAATATTTAGTATGTTGTAGTATATGTAATGAACAAAAATTTTTCTTTGTCTTTTGAAGCTGAGACATAGGCCTAAATATTGTTTTGTTTCAGAAATGACCTTCATCCACTGACCTGAGTCTAAGCATGAAATGCTGCTTCTCCAAGTTGCTGGTTCATGTCTTCCTGGAGCAGATGGGTTGGCTATTTTTGCCCAAGGGTTAGGAGACTTTGATCCCAAGAAAACATGCACTTAAGGCATTTCATTTGTGCTCTGACTGGCCTGAAGCTGAGTCCCCTAGGGATGCTGTGCTGCATTCCTCATTTCCAGTGAAACAGATTAACTGAGATGTTTGTGCCCCAATCTAACAAAGATTGTCTTAGAGATGAATACAATCCTGTCCATGCTAATATATATATATATATATAAAATATATAAAAATATAGTATATAATATATATAATATATAGGATGTTATATATATAATATATAGTATGTTTTATATATATATATATATATGACATGCCCAATATCTTTGTTAACAGTTTCCAGAAAACTTCTTAGAAATTCAAAGTCAGTGGCAGTTATAGAGCCCTAGGAGAAGGCAATAAACTAACCTAGTGGCCAGAGTATCTTCCAAATGTGTTTCCTGTCCCTTCAGCTACTAAACAAATATTTAACAGGATCTGAGGCTGAACAAGACACTGAATCTATATCTGCATACTCATTTACACATGTATAATCACGAAGGCTACATACGCAACAATATATGACATATCAAATTTTCTACATAGTATATTTTGTATTAAAAGGCACAAAAATAGTCATTAAAATTGGATTCTCCAAAAACTACAAGATAAAAACTAGCCTTTGAAGTCTGTGTTACAAGGCTCTTCACCATTTTATTCTGGCTTACCTATCACCACTCATCTCCTGACATGCATACTGGCCCCTCTTATAATGCTAAACTCCTGTAATATTGAACTATCTGTTGTTTTATGAGTGTTTCAGGCAATTTTATACCTTTGTCGTTTTTGCGTGACCTATTCCTTCTGCCTTTCTCCATATATATATATATATATATGTTTTTTTTTTTTTTTTGTAGTAAACTCCTATTCATCCTTCTAAGCCCAGGTTAAATATCACTTCCTCCTGGCCATCTGCTTCTTTTCCTGAATCAATCCATATTTGATCATGGTGCTATACTTTGTATGTTCATTTCTTATTATACTTATTACACAACGTATTATAGCTATTTGTTTATATGTCTGTCTCCTCTACAACTATGGGTAATTTATTTCTTTTCATCTTTATAACTTTAGTACCTAATACAGTATGAAAAAATGCTTGTGAAATTGAAATTAAATTGAAGAACCTAGAAGAAACTGCAGTAGAATCTAGTTTAGAATGGAACTAGAATCTAGTTTGGAATGGAATCTAGTTTAGAATGGAACGTTTTAGAATGGAAAGATATTTTAACAATCATGTAGTTCAGGGGTCAAATTATACAGATATGAAAACGAAAGCCTGGGGAGGTTTGTTGACTCTGCTAAAACTCATAACTGGTTAATGGCATAGCCTGAATTATAATTTGGTTCTAGGCCATCCCAGTGTTGCCACAAGTTGTTTTTCTTTCTTTTTGTTTCTTTGTTTGTTTGTTTGTTTCAGAGATGAGATCTCATTCTATTTCCCAAGCTGGAGTACAGCAGCATGATCATAGTTCACTGCATTCTCTAACTCCTGGGCTGAAGTGATCTGCCTGCCTCAGCCTCCCAAGTAACCAGATCTACAGGCACACACTGCCACATCTGACTAATATGTTTATTTCTTATAGAGATCAGGTTTCACTATGTTGACCAGGCTGGTCTCAAGCTCCTGGCCTCAAATGTCTCTCTCCTCAGCCTCTCAAAGTGTTGCGATTGCAGGCGTGAACCACTGTGCCCAGTTCACAAGTACTTTTTGAACATGTAAAACAAATGCTGGACTATCTTGTATGAACCTGTCTGATATCATGCCTCACATTTTCATGGATTTGGTGCTATTATAGTATCTTTCCTTATGTAAGCAATAAGCATAATTCCATTATGTCTGTGTTTTCGCCATGTGACAAGAAGGTGGTAACAATAATTTTAGTTTTATCTTGAATAAATTATGCCATGGAACATTCTATTGTACACTATGCCTCCGTTTCACTTAAAGTGGTCAAATTCATAAACCCAAGGATATATTCATTATGGAAAAGACTTCTCCTCTCTTATTCAATGCTGTATGATTTTTCTATTCTATCAATTATAGGATGACAGAGAAATTGGCCACATACTAATTCCTCAATTGTAGGAGTCCATAGTAATATCCCGCTCACAGTCATTAACTCAGCATAGGCAGGGTGGGAGACATGGGTTATACTGAAGGGCCAGAGTCAGTAAGGTTTTCTCTTTCCCTAAAGGATTAGGTGCACAGAAGTAAAAGGAAAGGAAAGACTTTGACAATACACTTCCACCTGTTCTTCACCCACCTTAAGTTGAAGCAACTTGGAACAATGATAAGGCACAACGGGCTGAAATCTATGGAACCAGAAAACTAGTTCCGAGTCCTACAGTCTCTAGTCATGTACATGAGGTGACTCCCTGATTTTCCAATTTTTTTCACTTATAAAATAGAAAGTTTGAACACTAATAATTCAAACACAAGGCAGCATATGGAAGAGGTATTATGCTAAGCACTTGGTGGGTATTACTTTATTTTAAAGTAATAAACACTTGTTTATTTATTATTATTTGCTTGTTCATATTATTTTCTTCATTTTACATAGGTATGCTGAAGATGTGTTAGAGATATGGTTCAAGTCCAGGCTTGTCTAAGTCCAAAACCCACCTTCTTAACTACCTTTTGATACCTTCTCTAAAAGTGTAAAATCTAATAAAACTTGAAAATCAGCCTGAATGTATATGGAGTGACATAACAAATAAACTCATTGGTATTCTGTGTTCTGGGGAGGTAGTCACCCCTTCCACTTAGTACACTAGTTTCATACAAATTAGATCAAACATGCTAAATACCATACAGGAATATGCACAGCCCAAAACTCTGCTCAACAGCATCTGGCTACCTCTGAGAGAAAGAAGTGAGCTTTCGGTCTCTAGCAGTAAGTCTTGTACTGTGCAAGTGTAATCTTAAATTATACATTTTACCTTCTGTAAATCCCAATTTTGTTTCAAAAATCAAGACAATCTACATCATTCCACTCTGTTACAAAGAGGAAAGGATAAACACATACATGTGTAATCAAAGCCCATCCCCACACATTGATGTGGCATTTAAATGAATAAGCACGGAGACAGAAGGGACAGTAGCAGTCATTGAGCCTAAGCTTTAGAAGAAAAATGGACAACCCAAGGTTGGCTTAAGTTTTAAATATTTATACAACAATCAGTTGCTGCTTCTTTTCTAGATGTCTCCTTTGATCAAATTATAGATGTTGCTTAGTTACATTATAGATACAAAAGGAAGGGAGGGGGAGGACAAAACCTGAATTGGTAGCTGATAATCCTTTTCTCTTTTTTTGCCTAGATTTCCAGCCTCTGTGTAACCTTGGTTGAACCGTGTCTTTTCTTAGGACCTCATTTTCATTTAAAAAATGAGGAGGTTAGACCAAATTGTTTCTGAAGTCTTTTCCATTTGTACTAAAAGTAGATGCTACCTTTATGTGTCAAATAAGTGCACTGCTAAGTGTGTGATTACTGAAGACCGCTTACATGCAGTGATCTATTGATTGATTGATTCATTCATTCATTCATTCAGCAAATACTTATTGAGAGCCTACTGTGTGCCAGAAACTGATATATATGTTAGAATACATGAAAGGACAAAACAGACAAGTTATACTTCACTTCATGTGACTGCTGCCTTTACTTTCAAGCAATTCACAGAAAAAAAAAAAATCCACGTGCACTACTTTAGAGGAATCAAAATGAGATGCAACCCAAAGAGTCTGGAACATTCTTTTTTGGCACAGTGGTTTTAAGTATACTGCTCCTCAGCCTTCTTTAATGCTATAATAAGAGTGTTATGCTGTAATGTGTACCTTTCTCAGTAACAAAACTTTGTTTTCCAACTCCAAATACTATGTCAGTAGTATTTGTCAGCATAACTGGCACCCATTGCCTTGTTTGTAATGGCTTCCTTGTTCACTGGCTGGCCCTGGGGTTATCTCTACCAGAGTCACTGTATGTCCTTCATTTGCCCCCTGTTGCAAAGGTTTTCCTGAAACTTTAGCAGTGCTCCCTTAAAATGTGCTGTTATTACCAATTTGTATCACAGGAAAAAACATCATTCATGTCAGGGGATAGGGCACAGGATGGCCAACTAGATGCAGTCAGGAAGCACCACTCCCACTAAGAGAGACCAAATTATTGAGTAAAACTTCATAGTTTGGGCAGATATTTGGAGAGAAACACTAAGAGTGGATGGAGAGGCAATGCTGAAGACTAGGTTAAAGAGGGAGGAAGGTGAGAACCCTGTATGGGGTGTCCACATGTCAGGGTTAGTTCCTGGCCCCAAATGGCTCCTGGGAAAGGGGTGAGTGAGGGAACTGAGGGATGCATTATGCTTGCAGCAGACCTCTAAGATCCTAGTTACAGAGGACTCTGCATCTCCCATGGATGTGTGAGCTGGCAGGGGATCTCCCTGGAGAACAGGCAGAGACAGCCCTTTGGACAGCAAGGGACCTGGGAGCTTTTGTGTGCCAGGCAAGTCCAGCAGACAATGGCCATAGATCCCAATTCCTCAGAGATCCCCATTTTCCTCCAGGAGGCAGAGCTGCAGCTGATCTCCAAGCCAGGAGACAGTGGGGCTAGCTTCCCTATGAGACTGAGGCATATCTGCTCTACAAGGCTTCATGCCTGCTGGTCCCTCCCAGGGTCCATGCCTAGTCATCCTGCAGGAGCGGTGCAGGAGTGGGTGCACAGTGCAGCCCCCACAGCGCAGCCTGAGTATGTTGCTGCACTTGAGTGCCTTTCTGGTGACCCAGGAGCATATAAGATCCCCCAGGAGAGTCAGAACTGGAACCTGAACCCCAAGATGTCCCACTGCCCCCAGGCTGCAGTGCACAACTCAGGAGTACAGAACCACGATCTGTGACTGATACTTAAGCAGGGGAGAAGACCTATCCCTCAGAGCAATGAGAGAAACAAGATGCATGGGCTTCCGGGTAGGGTGGGTGCAGTGCATGCCTCCCTCCATAAGGCTGATCCAAAGAGAGTGTGGCTTATCTCCATGTCACAGTCTCTGCCCAAGGTGCCACCATAGCTCAGAACATCTGACAAAAGAATGCAGGAGCAGCACCAGCTATCTGGAGGGGGCTCCCCCAGGCCCAGAAGCAAACCTGGTGAGGGGGCTCTCTCTCTCCCCTACTATCCCACTGTCAAGGATGCTTGCTAATATGAGGAAGTACAAAAGAACCCACAGGCTGGGCATTGATCTAGCTATGGGTCATTACTCCTAAGTGTCATCTATTGGATTACAGTTCAAACTACAACACCAAAATTTTATTCTGATTATATAGACACCGGTGAAACCAAGCACACTAATTCACTCACACATAAAAATCTTATACAGAGCACTGACCCTCTGAAAGCATCGAGAAGCAAAGCCAACAGACTATACTTAACTTAGACCACAGTTAAAAGAATACCAACTCTCCCCAATGAGAAATAATTAACACAAGAATTCTGTCAGTCCAAAAAGCCAGAGCCCCTGTATTAGTCTGTACTCATGCTGCTGATAAAGACATACCCAAGACTGGGTACTTTATAAAGAAAAGGAGGTTTAATGGACTCACAGTTCCACATGGATGGAAAGGCCTCACAATAATGGCAGAAGGTGAGGGAAGAACAAAGGCATGTCTTTCACTGCAGCAGGCAAAGAGAGAAATGAGAATCAAGCAAAAGGGGTTTTTCCCTTATAAAACCATCAGATCTTCTGAGACTTATTCACTACCACAAGAACAGTACGGAGAAAACTGCCCCCACGATCCAGTTATCTCCCACCAGGTCCCTCCCACAACACATGGGAATTATGGGAGCTACAATTAAGGATGAGATTTGGGTGGGGACACAGCCAAACCATATCATACTGCCTCTGGCCCCTCCCAAATATCATGTCCTTACATTTCAAAACCAATCATGCCTTTCCAATGGTCCCCCAAAGTCTTAACTCATTTCAGCATTAACTCAAAAGTTCACAGTCCAAAGTCTCTTCTGAGACAAGTCCCTTTCACCTATGAGACTGTAAAATAAAAACCAAGTTAGTTACTTCCTAAATACAATGGGGATATAGGCATTGAGTAATTAGAGCTGTTTCAAATGGGATAAATTGACCAAAACAAAGGGGCTACCAGCCCCAGGCAAGTCTGAAATCCAGCAGGGCAGTCAAATCTTAAAGCTCCAAAATGATCTCCTTTGACTCCATGTCTCACATCCAGGTCATGCTGATGCAAAAGGTGGGTTCCCATGGTCTGGGCAGCTCTGCTGTGTGGCTTTGCAGGGTACAGCCTACCTCCTGACTGCTTTCACAGCCTGGCGTTGAGTGTCTGTGGCTTTTCCAGGTACATGGTACAAGTAGCCGATGGATCTACCATTCTGGGGTCTGGAGAACAGTGGCCCTCTTCCCACAGCTCCACTAGGTGATGTCCCAGTAGGGACTCTGTGTCGGGGCTCTGACCCCACTCTTCCACACTGCCCTAGCAGAGGTTCTTCATGAGGGCCCTGTCCGTGCAGCAAACTTCTGTCTGCACATCCAGGCATTTCCATACATCCTCTGAAATTCAGGCAGAGGTTCCCAAACCTCAGTTCCTGACTTCCATGCACCTGCAGGCTCAGCATGATGTGGAAGCTGCCAAGGCTTGGGGCTTGCACCCTCTGAAGCAGCAGCCCAAACTGTACCTTGGCCCCTTTAAGCAATGGCTGGAGCAACTGGAATCCAGGGCACTAACTCCCTAGACTTCAGAGAATAGGGTGACTCTGGACCTGGCCCATGAAACCAGTTTTTCCTCCTAGACCTCTGGACCTGTGATGGGCAGGGCTTCCCTGAAGACTTCTGATATGCCCTGGAGACATTTTTGGGGATTAATATTTGGCTCCTCATTACTTATGCAAATTTCTGCAGCTAGCTTGAATTTCTCCTCAGAAAATGGGTTTTTCTTTTCTATCCTATCATCAAGCTGCAAATTTTCTGAACTTTTAGGCTCTGGTTTCCTTTTAAAACTGAATGTTTTTAATAGCACCCAAGTTACCTCTTGAATGTTTTGTTGCTTAGAAATTTCTTCCACCAGATACCCTAAATCATCTCCCTCAAGTTTAAATTTTCAAAGATCTCTAGGGCAGGGGCATAATGCCACCAATCTCTTTGCTAAATCATAGCAAGAGTCACCTTTACTCCAGTTCCCTACAAGTTCCTCATCTCCATCTGAGATCATCTTAGCCTGGATTTCATTGTCCATATCATTATCAACATTTTGGTGAAAGTCATTCAACAAGTTTCTAGGAAGTTCCAAACTTTCCCAAATTTTCCCGTCATTTGAGCCCTCCAACTCTCTAGGAAGTTCCAAACTTTCTCACATTTTTCTATCTTCTTCTGAGCCTCTAAGTGTTCCAATCTCTGCCTGTTACCCAGTTTCAAAGTCACTTCCATATCTGTGGAAGTGCACCCTACTCCTGGTACCAATTTAATGTATTAGTCTGTTCTCATGCTGCTGATAAAGACATACCCAAGACTGGGTACTTTATAAAGAAAAGGAGGTTTAATGGACTCATAGTTCCATGTTGCTGGAGAGGTCTCACATTCATGGTGGAAGGCAAGGGAAGAACAAAGGCACATTTTACATGGAAGCAAGCAAAGAGAGAAATGAGAACCAGGCAAAAGGGGTTCCCCCTTATAAAAACATCAGATCTCATGATACTTATTCACTATCATGATAATAGTGTGGAGGAAACTGCCCCCACAATTCAATTATCTCCCACTAGGTCCCTCCCACAATACCTGGGAATTATAAGAGCTACAATTCAAGATGAGATTTGGGTGGGGACACAGTCAAAGCCTATCAGTCCCCTTATCTCCAAACAAGTATAGTAGCTCCCCAGCAATAGTTCATAACCGTTCTGAAACAACTGAAATGACAGATATAGAATTCAGAATCTGGATGGTAAGGAAGCTCATTGATTTAGGAGAAAGTAGAAACCTGATCCAAGAAAACCAAAGAATCCAGTAAAATGATCTAAGAGTTGAAAGATGAAATAGCGATTTTAAGAAAGAATCTAACTGAACTTCTAGAGCTGAAAAACTCACTACAAAAACTTCATAATACACTAGGAAGTATTAATAGAAAAACTGCTTTCAGTATGGTGTTAAAGTTCCCCACTATTATTGTGTGGTTGTCTAAGTCTTTTTGTAGACCAGGAAGAACTTATTTTATAACTCTAGGTTCTCCAATGTTGGAGAGTCAATGAAAAAGAAAACAATCTTAAAGGCAGCTAGAGAGAAGGGTCAATTTATACAGAGACACAACAAAGAAAGAAAACTTCAGGCTAATATCCCTGGTGAATATAAATGCAAAAATCTCAATAAAATACTAGCAAATTGAATATAGCAGCACATCAAAAAGTTAATTCACCATGATCAAGTAGGCTTCCTTCCTGCAGTGTAAGGTGGGTTCGAGATAGGCAAATCAATAAAGGTGATTCCCCACATAAACAGGATGAAAAGCAAAAGCCATATGATCATCCTAATAGATGCAGAAAAAGCTTTCAGTAAAATTTAACATCATTTCATGATAAAAACCCTCAACAGATCAGGTGTCAAAGAAACCTACCACAACATAGTAAGAGCGATCTATGACAAACCCATAACTAATATACTGAATGGGTAAAGGCTGGAACCATTCCCTTGAGAACTGCAACAAGGCAAAGATGCTCACTCTCTTTTAAAAAAATCATTCACATGTAACTAACTATCACTTAGGAAGGGCAACTTTTATGGAAAAGAAATGATACATGCCCGCTCCAAAGAATCTTTTTTTTTTTACTTGATTTGCAGGAATCTGTCATGGCGAAAGACAGTTAGTAACTGCCTTCAAACTTAGTAGTAGGGAATAGCATGATGGAAAGAATGATTATGATATTGCCACTCTCTAGTTGTATAACTTCAGGAAGGGCATTCAACCTGTGAG
Source organism: Papio anubis (assembly GCF_008728515.1). Classification (NCBI taxonomy): domain Eukaryota; kingdom Metazoa; phylum Chordata; class Mammalia; order Primates; family Cercopithecidae; genus Papio; species Papio anubis. The sequence continues at coordinate 32,867,778 of NC_044984.1, forward strand.
TCTCATATTTTAGTGGTAAAATAACATATACCTCAGTGTTGCTATGAGGATTCAATCAGATAATATAGAAGTGCCTAGCACCTATCACCAAACATTACCTAGACAATATACCCATCACCATAATATAAAATTGAATACCCAATTACAAGTTACATAAGAGTGCTCAAATATAAAGAAGATTGTAATTATGGAGATAAAGTCTAGGTAATGAATTGATTGTTTCACTCACGTTTAAAATTTTACATCTATGGCCTCTATGTTCCAGCACAATAAATGGTGGCTTCCTTTCTTAACTTTTCCTAATATCCTATCCAAGTTTCTATAATGAAATCAGCTGTTAATCCTAATGGACAATTCTAACTTCCTAGGCGTTAGGAGCACCTATCTCATTTACCAACTCACTCACCAATGAATCAAAAAAGCAACACAAAACCAAAAGAAAATGCCAAGTATTGGGTTCAAGCCCTAGATTCAACTACTTTACCATCTGTATGACTTTAGGCATGTTGATCTTTCTAGACTCAAAATTTTTCAGCTGTAAAGTGGTAATCTATAGTTGCTTTACAAATGTTTGTGGGTTTGATGTAAAGATGAAAAAACTTATATTCTTTGGCTTTGTAAATTTGGGTCTTTCATAAATACAATTAATAGTATCATTTATCTTATTGGTATATATGACTACATTCAACTTAAGTAAAACTAGTTTATGATTCTATATATTTACAATGTGTAACAGATTTATTTTCTATTCTTACAAACTATACCCTAGAGAGAAATTAAAACCTGGAATCTGTGAAAAGGCAGCCAATATTTTTCTCTCCTTATGCTGGAAAACCAGAAAATAGCAGCATAATGAGACAAGCATAGTAATTAAACTATTTGCAGAACTAATTCTATGTGATATGATGAAGATGCCCTCCTGGCCCTCAATAAAACATAAATAAGCAAATTTGTCTTACAAAGCATTATTTTTAAAAGACAGAAATTCACCTCTTACCTTTATCTTCTTTCATTTTCCAGTCTAGGATTTTGTATTATTTTGCAAAGTAGAGATGATTCATTTCTGAAAAATGGCAACCATTTTCAGTTCTGGCATAGGAGGGTGGCAGTATTGGTGAATAATTCTGAAAGCGTGTCTAGGATACAAACATCCTAGATTCTGCAGCTTCTTTTCAGGACCAAACATGTCTATTTCATTTTTTTCTTCTGTTTTCTAGTAAAAACCTAAGTTATTTTTGAGCCAGATTATGGGGTCAATAAACTAAACACTTTAAAGTGTATATATTCAATCTGTAATTAATTGCCCATAAAACTTCACTGGAAATTAAATGAGGGAGAAGAATGTATTTATCAGAAATCCTCTTGGAGAGTATTCTACATGTTACTGAATCGAGTGCTCCTTTATTGCGGTGTATGCTGGAAGAAAGGGGTTTTTCATGAAGCACAACATCCCTCCCTATACCCTCCCAAAAATCTCTCCTCACAAAGGGGTATGAAATGGACCCTAAACTACCCTGTAAGGATGTCATCAAGGTGTCAACGAGATTGTATTCCTTCTGGAGGCTTTAGAGCAGAATCCATTTCCTTAACCTTCCCAGTTCCTAGAGGCCTCCTGCCTTCCTTGGCCTATGGTCCCTTTCTCAAATCACTCTGACCTCTGCTTCCATCATCATGTCTCCTTCTCTCATTCTGACCTTCCTTCCTCCATTTTCTAAGATTCCTTGTGATTATGTTGGACCCACTGAACAGGCCAGGATAATATTCTCATCTCATGATGCTTAACCTAACCATATCTGCAAAGTATCTTTTGCCACTTAAGGTAACACATTCACCAGTTGTAGGGAGTAGGAGGTAGACACCCTTGGGGAGCCATTATTCTTCTTAGTATACTGCATATGCTATTCTGGAATAAAAAGGATGTGAATTTAAACCCTGAATCATTATTTGTTCTATAGGACTTCAAGCAGATTGCTGAAGTACTAAAATCTTTCCAAAGCTATACATTGGTGATCTTAGTTATATCTGCCCCATAGAGTGGTTGTGAGAGTCAAATAGGCCACAAAGCTAGTTGAACAATGCCAACACAGTGACTACATCTTATTTGCTATACTAATATTTGTCAAATTTCAGTGACTAATGATACTTTTCAAGAAAAAAAGTTATCTTCAGCATGGATAAAATATTTAAATTATTTTGTTACTTAAATAACTACAGCTGAGTTAAAACTGTAAGTACAACTGAGATAAAACTGAGTTAGCTTTTGTTTACAACTCTTAAACAAATATATGAAGCAAATTTACAAGGCAAATTAATAGACTTAAGCAATGCTTGTAATGTAAATTGCATACTTGCTACTATGCCATTGTACTTTTCCAGTTTGACATTCTTATTTACTCTGTGAGTGTGTGTGTGTGTGTGTGTGTAAGTGTGTTTTGAGATGAGATGGGGTCTCACTCTGTCACCCAGGCTGGACTGCAGTGGCGCAATCTTGGCTCACTAAAACTTCCACCTCCCGGGCTCAAGTCATCCTCCCACATCAGCCTCCCGAGTAGATAGGCGCACCACCATGTCTGGGTAATTTTTTTGTATTTTTGGTAAATATGGGGTTTTGCCATGTTGTCCAGGCTGGTCTCAAAATCCTCAGCTCAAGCGATCTGCCCACCTCGGCATCCCAGAGTGCTGGGTTTACAGCCATGAGCCACTGTACCAGGCCAGCGTTCATATTTGCTATAGTTTTATGATACCCAAAAGCTCTCATCACCTTTCAATGTTCAAATTATGCATTGGGAAACCTTTAGGAGCAGGATGGTCAGCCATGTTATCATTGGGCCCCCACACATCACCAGCCTGGGTATAAACATAAAATCAAACACAAGTGCTTAGGTCACATTGCAATATCAACTCTAAGAACATCTAGCACTGCATTTTCTAGCACAATAGCAACTAGCCACTAAAGAGAAGTTAATATAAAAATATTAAATTAATATTTAAATTAATATTTAATTAAATTACCAGCCTGGCCAATATGGTGAAATACTTCTCTACTAAAAATACAAAAATTAGCCAGGCATGGTGGCACGGGCCTGTAGTGCCAGCTACTTACGAGGCCGAGACAACAGAATTACTTGATCCTGGAAGGTAGAGGTTGCAGTGAGCCGAGATGGAGCCACTGCACTCCAGCCTGGGCAACAGAGCAAGACTTCCATCTCAAAATAAATAAGTAAATAAATTAATTAAATTAAAGTCTGTTCAACTACCCTAGTTGTGCGTGACTGTGGTTATCATATTAGACAGTATAAAATACATTATAATTATTGTGGAAAGTTGTGTTTTAAAATTTTTATGGAGAATTATGTACCTTTAGACAACATCTAAAAAAACTGCTGCTTAGGAAACACTATAGTAGAAGATGGCCGAATAGGAACAGCTCCAGTCTCCAGCTCCCAGCGCGAGTGACACAGAAGACAGGTGATTTCTGCATTATCAACTGAGGTACTGGGTTCATCTCACTGGGGAGTGCCGGACAATCGGTGCTGGTCAGCTGTTGCAGCCTGACCAGCAAGAACTGAAGCAGGGGGAGGCATCGCCTCACCTGGGAAGTGCAAGGGGGAAGGGAATCCCTTTTCCTAGCCAGGGGAACAGAGACACACAACACCAGGAAAATCGGGTAACTCCTACCCCAATACAGCGCTTTAAGCAAATGGGCACACCAGGAGATTATATCCCACACCTGGCCGGGAGGATCCCACACTCACGGAGCCTTCCTTATTGCTAGCACAGCAGTCTGTGATCTAACCACAAGGCAGCAGTGAGGCTGGTGGAGGGGCGCCCGCAATTGCTGAGGCTTAAGTAGGTAAACAAAGCCCTGGGAAGATCGAACTGGGTGGAGCTCACAGCAGCTCAAGGAGGCCTGCCAGTCTCTGTAGACTCCAACTCTGGGAACAGGGCACAGCTAAACAACAACAACAACAACAACAACAACAGCAGCAGCAGAAACCTCTGCAGACACAAGCAACTCTGTCTGACAGCTTTGAAGAGAGCGGCAGATCTCCCAACACGGAGGTTGAGATCTGAGAAGGGACAGACTGTCTGCTCAAGTGGGTCCCTGACCCCTGAGTAGCCTAACTGGGAGACATCCTCCACTAGGGGCAGACTGACACCCCACACCTCACACGGTGGAGTACACTCCTGAGAGGAAGCTTCCAAAGGAAGAATCAGACAGGTATACTCGCTGTTCAGCAGTGTTCTATCTTCTGCAGCCTCTGCTGCTGACACCCAGGCAAACAGGGTCTGGAGTAGACCTCAGGCAATCTCCAACAGACCTACAACTGAGAGTCCTGACTGTTAGAAGGAAAACTAACAAACAGAAAGGACACCCACACCAAAACCCCATCAATATGTCACCATCATCAAAGACCAGAGGCAGATAAAACCACAAAGATGGGGAAAAAGCAGGGCAGAAAAGCTGGAAATTCAAAAAATCAGAGCGCATCTCCCCCTCCAAAGGAACACAGCTCATCACCAGCAACGGATCAAAGCTGGACAGAGAATGACTTTGACGAGATGAGAGAAGAAGGCTTCAGTCCATCAAACTTCTCAGAGCTAAAGGAGGAATTACGTACCCAGCGCAAAGAAACTAAAAAGCTTGAAAAAAGAGTGGAAGAATTGATAACCAGAATAATTAATGCAGAGAAGGTCATAAACGAACGGACAGAGATGAAAACCATGACACGAGGAATAAGTGACAAATGCACAAGCTTCAGTAACCGACTCCATCAACTGGAAGAAAGAGTATCAGCGATTGAGGATCAAATGAATGAAATGAAGTGAGAAGAGAAATCTAAAGAAAAAAGAAGAAAAAGAAATGAACAAAGCCTGCAAGAAGTATGGGATTATGTAAAAAGACCAAATCTACGTCTGATTGGGGTGCCTGAAAGTGAGGGGGAAAATGGAACCAAGTTGGAAAACACTCTGCAGGATATCATCCAGGAGAACTTCCCCAACCTAGTAGGGCAGGCCAACATTCAAATCCAGGAAATACAGAGAATGCCACAAAGATACTCCTCGAGAAGAGCAACTCCAAGACACATAATTGCCAGATTCACCAAAGTTGAAATGAAGGAAAAAATCTTAAGGGCAGCCAGAGAGAAAGGTCGGGTTACCCACAAAGGGAAGCCCATCAGACTCACAGCAGATCTCTCGGCAGAAACTCTACAAGCCAGAAGAGAGTGGGGGCCAATATTCAGCATTCTTAAAGAAAGGAATTTTCAGCCCAGAATTTCATATCCAGACAAATTAAGTTTTATAAGTGAAGGAGAAATAAAATCCTTCACAGATAAGCAAATGCTTAGAGATTTTGTCACCACTACGCCTGCCTTACAAGAGACCCTGAAGGAAGCACTCAACATGGAAAGGAACAACCAGTACCAGCCATTGCAAAAACATGCCAAAATGTAAAGACCATCGAGGCTAGGAAGACTGCATCAACTAACGAGAAAAATAACCAGTTAATATCATAATGGCAGGATCAAGTTCACACATAACAATATTAACCTTAAATGTAAATGGACTAAATGCTCCAATTAAAAGACACAGACTGGCAAACTGGATAAAGAGTCAAGACCTATCAGTCTGCTGTATTCAGGAGACCCATCTCACATGCAGAGACATACATAGGCTCAAAATAAAGGGATGGAGGAAGATTTATCAAATAAATGGAGAACAAAAAAAAAGCAGGGGTTGCAATACTAGTCTCTGATAAAACAGACTTTAAACCATCAAAGATCAAAAGAGACAAAGAAGGCCATTACATAATGGTAAAGGGATCAATTCAACAGGAAGAGCTAACTCTCCTAAATATATATGCACCCAATACAGGAGCACCCACATTCATAAAGCAAGTCCTTAGAGACTTACAAAGAGACTTAGACTCCCATACAATAATAATGGGAGACTTCAACACTCCACTGTCAACATTAGACAGATCAACGAGACAGAAAGTTAACAAGGATATCCAGGAATTGAACTCATCTCTGCAGCAAGCAGACCTAATAGACATCTACAGAACTCTTCACTCCAAATCAACAGAATATACATTCTTCTCAGCACCACATCACACTTATTCCAAAATTGACCACATAATTGGAAGTAAAGCACTCCTCAGCAAATGTAGAAGAACAGAAATTATAACAAACTGTCTCTCAGACCACAGTGCAATCAAACTAGAACTCAGGACTAAGAAAATCAATCAAAACAGCTCAAATACATGGAAACTGAATAACCTGCTCCTGAATGACTACTGGGTACACAACGAAATGAAGGCAGAAATAAAGATGTTCTTTGAAACCAATGAGAACAAAGATATAACATACCAGAATCTCTGGGACACATTTAAAGCAGTGTGTAGAGGGAAATTTATAGCACTAAATGCCTACAAGAGAAAGTTGGAAAGATCTAAAATTGACACTCTTAACATCACAATTAAAGAACTAGAGAAGCAAGAGCAAACACATTCAAAAGCTAGCAGAAGGCAAGAAATAACTAAGATCAGAGTAGAACTGAAGGAGATAGAGACACAAAAATCCCTCCAAAAAATCAATGAATCCAGGAGTTGGTTTTTTGAAAAGATTAACAAAATTGATAGACCGCTAACAAGACTAATAAAGAAGAAAAGAGAGAAGAATCAAATAGATGCAATAAAAAATGATAAAGGGGATATCACCACTGACGCCACAGAAATACAAACTACCATCAGAGAATACTATAAACACCTCTACGCAAATAAACTAGAAAATCTAGAAGAAATGGATAATTTCCTGGACACTTACACTCTCCCAAGACTAAACCAGGAAGAAGGTGAATCCCTGAATAGACCAATAGCAGGCTCTGAAATTGAGGCAATAATTAATAGCCTACCAACCAAAAAAAAGTCCAGGACCAGATGGATTCACAGCCGAATTCTACCAGAGGTACAAGGAGGAGCTGGTACCATTCCTTCTGAAACTATTCCAATCAATAGAAAAAGAGGGAATCCTCCCTAACTCATTTTATGAGGCCAACATCATCCTGATACCAAAGCCTGGCAGAGACACAACAAAAAAAGAGAATTTTAGACCAATATCCCTGATGAACATCGATGCAAATATCCTCAATAAAATACTGGCAAACCGGATCCAGCAGCACATCAAAAACCTTATCCACCATGATCAAGTGGGCTTCATCCCTGGGATGCAAGGCTGGTTCAACATACGCAAATCAATAAACATAATCCAGCATAAAAATAGAACCAAAGACAAAAACCACATGATTATCTCAACAGATGCACAAAAGGCCTTTGACAAAATTCAACAGCCCTTCATGCTAAAAAAGCTCAATAAATTCGGTATTGATGGAAGGTATCTCAAAATCATAAGAGCTATTTACGACAAACCCACAGCCAATATCATACTGAATGGGCAAAAACTGGAAGCATTCCGTTTGAAAACTGGCACAGGACAGGGATGCCCTCTTGCACCACTCCTATTCAACATAGTGTTGGAAGTTCTGGCCAGGGCAATCAGGCAAGAGAAAGAAATAAAGTGTATTAACTTAGGAAAAGATGATGTCAAATTGTCCCTGTTTGCAGATGATATGATTGTATATTTAAAAAACCCCATCATCTCAGCCCAAAATCTCCTTAAGCTGATAAGCAACTTCAGCAAGGTCTCAGGATACAAAATTAATGTGCAAAAATCACAAGCATTCTTATACACCAGTAACAGACAAACAGAGAGCCAAATCAGGAATGAACTCCCATTCACAATAGCTTCAAAGAGAATAAAATTCCTATGAATCCAACTTACGAGGGATGTAAAGGACCTCTTCAAGGAGAACTACAAAACACTGCTCAGTGAAATCAAAGAGGACACAAACAAATGGAAGAACATACTATGCTCATGGATAGGAAGAATCAATATCATGAAAACGGCCATACTGCCCAAGGTAATTTATAGATTCAATGCCATCCCATCAAGCTGCCAATGAGTTTCTTCACAGAAGTGTAAAAAACTGCTTTAAAGTTCCTACGGAACCAAAAAAGAGCCTGCATCTCCAAGACAATCCTAAGTCAAAAGAACAAAGCTGGAGGCATCACACTACTTGACTTCAAACTATATTACAAGGCTACAGTAACCAAAACAGCATGGTACTGGTACCAAAACAGAGATATAGACTAATGGAACAGAACAGAGTCCTCAGAAATAATACCGCACATCTACAGTCATCTGATCTTTGATAAACCTCAGAAAAACAAGAAATGGGGAAAGGATTCCCTATTTAATAAATGGTGCTGGGATAATTGGCTAGCCATAAGTAGAAAGCTGAAACTGGATCCTTTCCTTACTCCTTATACGAAAATTAATTCAAGATGGATTAGAGACTTAAATGTTAGACCTAATACCATAAAAACCCTAGAGGAAAACCTAGGTAGTACCATTCAGGACATAGGCATGGGCAAGGACTTCATGTGTAAAACACCAAAAGCAATGGCAACAAAAGCCAAAATTGACAAATGAGGGATCTAATTAAACTAAAGAGCTTCTGCACAGCAAAAGAAACTACCATCAGAGTGAAGAGGCAACCTACAGAATGGGAGAAAAATTTTGCAATCTACTCATCTGACAAAGGGCTAATATCCAGAACCTACAAAGAACTCAAACAAATTTACAAGAAAAAAACAAACAACTCCATCAAAAAGTGGGCAAAAGATATGAATAGACATTTCTCAAAAGAGGACATTCATACAGCCAATACACATATGAAAAAATGCTCATCATCACTGGCCATGAGAGAAATGCAAATCAAAACCACAATGAGATATCATCTCACACCAGTTAGAATGGCGATCATTAAAAAGTCAGGAAACAACAGGTGCTGGAGAGGATATGGAGAAATAGGAACACTTTTACACTGTTGGTGGGATTGTAAACTAGTTCGACCATTATGGAAAACAGTATGGCAATTCCTCAAGGATCTAGAACTAGAAGTACCATATGACCCAGCCATTCCATTACTGGGTATATACCCAAAGGATTATAAATCATGCTGCTATAAAGACACATGCACACGTATGTTTATTGCAGCACTATTCACAATAGCAAAGACTTGGAATCAACCCAAATGTCCATCAGTGACAGACTGGATTAAGAAAATGTGGCACATATACACCATGGAATACTATGCAGGAATACACCAAGAATACTATGCAGCCATAAAAAAGGATGAGTTTGTGTCCTTTGTAGGGACATGGATGCAGCTGGAAACCATCATTCTCAGCAAACTATCGCAAGAACAGAAAACCAAACACCGCATGTTCTCATTCATAGGTGGGAACTGAACAATGAGATCACTTGGACTCGGGAAGGGGAACATCACACACTGGGGCCTATCACGGGGAGTGGGGATGTACCTGATGTAAATGATGAGTTGATGGGTGCTGACGAGTTGATGGGTGCAGCACACCAACATGGCACAAGTATACATATGTAACAAACCTGCACATTATGCACATGTACCCTAGAACTTAAAGTATAATAAAAAAAAGAACTTGGACCTTTAAAAAAAAAAAAAAAAAAAAAGGAAACACTATAGTAGATGGTTGGCCATGAGAAAAGGAGTTATTTCTACTGTATTAACTGCTTTTATCCCTAGTTCTTAGGGCTTAATACACACTTGTTGAAAGATTGAATTTCCAGTTTAAAAGGCAAACTGTGTATATAAATTATGTTTTCAAACTAAGAAGTTCTGTGATGGAATAAACGTACTAGCAATAGAGATAAAATGTGTAGATCTTTTGTTTATCAAAAGATACATGAATTTAATTCATGTATCATTTAAATAGTTTAAATAATTTAAAATAAATTAAAATAATTTAAAATAAATGCTTTTCACATAGCTAATTATTTCACCATGTTTATCATAAGTAAACAAATCAAATTTTAATTATTGTTGTTCTATGAAAAATGACCATCAATTATTAGGTTAAAGTATTTTGATTTATTAATCATGCTAAATGAACACTGTCAAAATAACAGATTTTATGGAAACTAAGACAACATCAAAGGTACAATATACATGTCATTATTGGTACTAATTAATGTCTTTACATATCTACTAACTTCACTGTAGAGAATATATATGTTTCTACAAATTTATATACAAATTCTAATTTTAACAATGAAATCTTTCTTTTACTAAACTAGGGCATTTGCTCAGGAAAGGAACCCTTACTCTTTTTGGTGTTGTAGTTCTTGTTTTGTTTTCAAACAATGAAATCATTATGTAATTTGAAAAATTATCCCCATGCTGTTTGTGTTGTAAATCCATGTTTGTTTATTAAACCTTTTACTCTTAAGACTATATTGATAACAATCTAAATATTTTACCTTCATCTTATATAAGCTTCACATGTTGGTATTTAAAAATCCTCTTATAATGAACACAACTCTAAGAGATTAATGATTTACATGCTAGAGAAATGAAATAAGCTTATCAATGATGAAATAGATGTATGTATCCTACTTTCTGGAAAATAACATATTTCATTACTTGGCTGTTTGATTTACAAAAATTATAGATTGTATTGGAAGTCCCATTAATGTGCCTGGTAAAATATAATGGAATACTTATATTTCTCTTGAGAATATTCTAATATAATATATTTGTATTTCTCTGAATTTGAAGGGAACAGCCTAAAACTGTATGCTATCAAAATGCAAATGTAACATAATTTTGCCAGGAACCTACTCTCTCCATCAGGAAATATAGACCACAATAACTTAATTCATGCCGGAAAACAATGCTTTCCATTAGCATAGTTTTATGTTCAAAACCAGAATAAAGTGTTGATTTAGAAGTAGTCTCAGTCCTCATCTTTGGAAAGATTCAGTTTTTCTTATTCAGGCTACAAGTACTTGTAAAAGAGTGTATAAAAATATTTCACCTAACCACATTCATTTTGGCTACCTAGTTTAATGTGAATTACCTTGAAAGAAGGGATTAACGGGCATGACTATGGATCATAAAATATGTAATAGATAAATATTCTTGAAAAACAGTGACTCTTAAAGAGCTAGTATGCTTTTCACTTATCTTGGAACCTGGAGTAGTATTGATGTCCTTGAAAAAAGTGATATATTTAGAGCAGATGACTGGCTGCTATGGGGATTTAAAAATTGTCTATTTCTCCACTTTTTAATTTTCTTCTGAAAATAAATTTGAATGCACTTCTTCAAATCTTTCACATTTTCATACCTTTTTACTCTTTATTGTGCTGATATCTCTAAATGGAATGCTCCCCCCTCCTACCCACATCTCTTTTTTTCTGACACCTAACTAAATTATATTATCTTAAATTTTAAACCTGAGCATCTTTGTGAAGCTTTCTCTAACACTAGGGATAAAGCATCTGGTTTATGAGTATTTTTTCAGGTATATCAATTTTCTCAGAAATTTGTCAGACAAAGTTTTAAATTTTAAATGTTTAAATCTTCTATAGTTAATATATCAATCACCTATTTTATTGAATGACTATGTGTCAATAACAAAGATTCACATGGAGTATTTTTCTTTAATGAAATGCTATAAATTGATTTCTGATAGCAATAAAGTAAACAAAGTTTGGTCTCTCTTTTATATTTGTAGTAATCTCTTAGTAAGTCAATATTGCAATGCATCAGAATATTCTTCACTAGCAGGTCAATATAAAATTCAGGAGATCATATAAAGGACCAAAATGTAGTCACAGAGCCTTCTTACACTAATAGTAATTGGTACAGTTTGTACTGACAAGTTCTTTGGCCTTCAAACAATTGTAGAATCCAGAAAAGTTTTCTAAGACCCACATAAAAGATGTGCTACGGTTTACTATTCTTCCAAAATTCCATGTGTCAAATAATTGAAATGGTACCTGCCTGCAATCTTGAAAAACATAAATGGTAGCAGTTCCAAAGAGACTGATTTTATAACCACTTTAACTCTTCTGGATGTAAACTTCTGGATTCATTCAAATACATGGTGAATTGAAGTTGCTAAAAGAGAAAAGCAGGTATTAATACCTATGCTATTAATGTTATCATTTTCATGAGTCTATTTCAGATTTATCCTTATACATTAAGGCAATACATTTGTGAGCATACTTAGAAACATCATAAATAAAACTGAAACGAATTCTTTAAATAAATGAACCAAGTAAATTTGTGTTGTTGTGACCTTGATTTAATAACATGGAATTTTCACATTACTCACTTGCTAATCAAAGAAATGTTATAATCTTTGATGAAGTATCCCTAGGTTCTGATTTATTTCTTTATTTTTATAAGCCAGGATATATTTTTATGATATGTTATTTTAAATGGCATTATGATCAACAGATATTTATTAAATATTTACTAGGAGCATGTCAAGCCAAAGGCTCATTACTCAAGCTCCACCAAACTGTTTTCTAGACTAAATTAATTACAGATTCTTAGGCAAACGACAATGCACAGAGTTGGGCTAATGGCTTCACGATGTTCCTAGTTTCCTAGGACCCAATCTATTCCCATCTCCTCAAGTAGTCCTCAATGACGTTAACTACTTTTCTTCTTCCCAAACTTAGGTGACATTATATCCTAGGATAGCTTTCAGTTCTTTCATTTATTCAAGTGTTATCAATGAGTAATGAATAGTTCAGTAGTTATTAAGGACTACTGAATGTTTGATACTGTGTTAAGAACCGAGTATGTTACTTGCTATCAAATATCTACAAGACGAATAATGTTAGCAACATAATAAATGCACTATATTAAGTGGCTTTACAGTAGCAATAACATCAAACATATATTTCTCATTCATAGTACCGTAGGCACCTGTGGGTTGGCTGCTATGACTCCATGAATTTTCATCTCAGAACAAAGGCTAGAGATACAGTCCCTATTTAGTACCTGACATTCTTATGGCAGAGGAAATAGTGCAGGAGTTAATTGTTCGGTGACTTTTAACATTTCTGCTTGAATGTAATACACAGTTGATTTCTACTGTTTGAGGTAGTAATGTTCTGCAAAGAATATTACTTATTAATTGTATATTAAAATATATTATTTGAAATATATTAATATAATTATATATTAATATTATACAGTGAAAGATAATTAATAGCAGTGTTATGAATAATCAAGTTAAAAAATAAATAGCCTTCCACAGAAATTCTTACATATGCAGCTTTTTGCCTAGGTCGGTGGCATTGAACATAAGGTGATTACAAACTGCACAAGCATTTGACCCAAATGCATTTGTGATAATTACTTATTTTCCATTAATGAAAGTATGTAATATTTTCAGTAAAGCTGTTATATTTTTTATCAGATTGAGAAATAAGAGGTTTATGAACAGGTAAGTTGAATAAAAATCTGTATAGACATCTTAAGTTCTAGTAATTAATATAAGTTTTATGAAACAAGTTTTTGATTGCCAGTATTACTGCTGTTTAAGTTAAGGAAGTAGTTGGGAATGGCATAATAGGATTCATGGCAGTAGAAAGCCAAAAGTATTGATTTAATTTCTCTCAACTTCAAAAAAAAAAAAAAAAAGTGAGAGAGAGAGAGAGAGATAGAGAAATAAAAAATCTCAGTTCAAGAGCTGACTACAAGGTTTGCCATGTGTAGTGTAAGACTATCATCACATCTGCTTAGAAATGAGACATACATAAAAGTGTTGGCCAGGATACCAGAGAGCAGACAGAAGGAACTCCAACCTGCAAACTGATGTATTGGCTGCTTCTGCCTCATTATAACTAATACATGTCAATTTTTCTGAGGCATTTGGCTAAGATTTGCTTTCACTGCAATGAGCTATCTGATAATGTGTTTGCAGAGGTGGAAAAGTAGAGTGCTCTACCAATGGAGAATACCCATAATCATGAAAAAAATTAAAAGTTCTGGCACATAGCAAAAAGCCAAATTAGTTTATGCTAGCTTCATAAATAACCCTCTTGGCACTCACAGAGCACTGAATTCTCAAAAATGAAAGAAAGGGCTAAATTTAGGTTGAGTGTTGAGCATTATACTAAATGATGTGGGCCAAATAAAAACACTATGCTAAATATCTATTTCATTAAATTTTAAGTTACCAGGTCAAAAACACCACCTTACACATCTTCTGGACATAGTACAAAGTGGTTTATTTTATTTTATTTTGTAAGTTAAATTTTCATTTGTCATAAGGTAATGGAACATTTCTCAAACTACACAGGGTAAATAACTAGTTTTATTCTAAATTTTCAACTTATCATGGACTAATAATTCTAAGAAATATAACAAAAATGAATTGTTAGAAAAGTGAAAGAAAAAACAGACATAAAATATGAGCTCATTTTTAGTATTAATTCTACAAAAATAAAATTACTCTGCCATACTGCTATAAAAATTTCTAAAAGCGTATTCTTAATTTCTGTATTTATGTTCAAAAATAGTAAAACAGGGATCTGAACAGGCACCAGTCCACAAAACACACCTTTAAATGAACATCTGTGTTTCTTCCAAAGGTTAAATAAGTGCAATAAGCTTATAATTGTTCTAAATAAGGGTCACTGTCTTTGCCAAACTTTGATTTGTTTTCCCAATATTTAACTATTTTCAATAATTTGACAGTTACCCTCGTAAATTGAAATAACAAGCATATGTTGCCATTTCTTGACTTTTTCTTATTTTTATTTATCATTATTTTAACTTTTATTTTACATTTGGGAGTACATGTGAAGGTTTGTTACATAGGTAAGCACATGTCACGGGGATTGGTTGTCACAGGAATTTCTTAATGAAAAAGTGGACAATTGACTTGAATTAAAGTTTTATAAATGAGAATATTAAAATGACCAATAAACATGGGAAAACATGCTTATTTTCATTCATCATTAGATAAATACAAATTAAAACTACAATGAGATGTCACTGTAGTTATTATTCATCACTCAGGTATTAAGCCCAGTACCCAATAGTCATCTTTTCTGCTCCCATCCCTCCTCAAATCCTCCCCCATCGAGTAGACACAAGTGTCTGTTGTTTTTTCCTTTGTGTTCATAAGTTCTTATAATTTGGTTCCCCCTTATAAGTGAGAACATGCAGTATTTGGTTTTCTCTTCCTGCGTTAGTTTGCTAAAGATAACAGCCTCAAGCTTCATCCATGTTCCCATGATATTGTTCTTTTTGTGGCTGCATAGTATTCCATGGTATATAGGTACCATATTTTCTTTATCCACTATGTCGTTGATGAGCCTTCAGGTTGATTCCATGTCTTTGATATTGTGAATAGTGCTGCAATGAATATACGTGTGCACGTGTCTTTATGGTAGAATAATTTGTGTTCCTCTGATATATACCCAGTAATGGGATTGCTGGGTCAAATGGTAGCTCTGCTGTTAGATCTTTGAGGAATCACCATACTGCTTTCCACAATAGTTGAACTAATTTACACTCTCACCAACAGCATGTAAGTGTTCCATGTTCTCCACAACCTCACCAGCAACTGTTATTTTTTTACTTTTTAATAATAGTCATTCTTACTAGTGTGAGATGGATGTGGTTTTGATTTATATTTCTCTAATGATCAGGGATGTTGAGATTTTTTTATATAATTCTTGGCCACATGTATGTCTTCTTTTGAAAAGTGTCTGTTCATGTCCTTCGTTCACTTTTTAATGGGGTTGTTTTTGTCTTGTAAATTTGTTTACATTCCTCACAGATGTTGAATAGTAGACCTTTGTCAGATGCATAGTTTGTAAATATTTTCTCACATTCTGTAGGCTGTGTGTTTAATCTCTTGATAGTTTCTTTGCCTGTGAAGAAGCTCTTAAGTTTAATTTGATCCCACTTGTCAATTTTTGCTTTAGTTGCAATTGCTTTTGGTGTTCTTGTCATGGAGTCTTTGTCCATTCCCATGTCCAGGATTTTACTGCCTAGGTTGTCTTTCAGGGGTTTCACAGTTTTGGATTCAAATGACTTCATAGTATGAAGTACGAGGATATAATGTAATTGCATCCCCACTCATATACAATATTCTGCCATGTCCTCCCAGTGTATCAGATTTTTAAAAAATGTATACTAATCATTTAAATACAAGACCCTGACTGATATTCTGAACTAAGAAAAGATGACTGACAAATAATCAATAGCCAAAACACAAAGAGGAACTGTAATACACTTTATGGTAAAAATTTCAATTCTCCTTCCAAATTTTTCTATGGATTCACTACAGTACTAACATAGCAACTAGCATTTTGGTGGGAATTAATAAAATATAAATGGATATGCAATAGGCCAAGAATATCCAGGATACACTTAAAGAAGAAGAAAATAGTGAAAAGACATGCTTTACCAGTTTTCATGCTCTATTTTAAATATTCAGTAAAACAGTTCAATATCATAACTATGACAGGCAAATATAGCAAAGAAATAGAAGGTTTAGGAACAGACTCATACAAATATTAACTCTTGATTTCTTGATTTGCTGTAAGTGGCACTTTAGAGCAGTGGTGATAAATCGATTTTTTAAATTTTTTTTGAGATGGAGTTTTGTTCTGTAGCCCAGGCTGGAGTGCAGTGGTGCAATCTCGGCTCACTGCAAGCTCCACCTCCCAGGTTCGCCATTCTCCTGCTTCAACCTCCCAAGTAGCTGGGACTACAGGCGCCTGCCACCACGCCCAGCTAATTTTTTGTATTTTTAGTAGAGACAGGGTTTCACCGTGTTAGCCAGGATGGTCTCGATCTCCCAACCTCATGATCCGCTCGCCTCGGCCTCTCAAAGTGCTGGGATTACAGGTGTGAGCCACCGCGCCCGGCCATAAATTGGTCTTTAATAGATATTGCTAAGATGATTGTTTATGAAAAAAATAACTAGACCATACTTCACCCAATACACTAGAATCTCATGGCAGTGAATTATAGATCTACACATGAAAAGCAAGCAATAGAAATTATATAAAATACTATAGGATAGTATTTTCCTGACTTCAGAAAAGTTCTATGAAGTATAGAAACTTCATAAGTAGAACATAAAGGAAAGGGCTGATGAATCTGAATGGCTAAGTTTAGTCGTTTTTAAAAAACAAAAAAAAAGTCACAGAGAGTAGTAAGAGAAGACATTTTCGAAACATCCAAACAACAAAATGCTTATATCAAGAATATAATAACTTCTATAAATCAAAAAATAAAACACAAACAACTTGACAGAAAACTGGACAATTGATTTGAATAAAAACTTTATAAATGAGAATATTCAAATGACCAATAAGCATATGAAGACATGCTTATCTTCATTAGTCATTAAATACGAATTAAAACTACAATGAGATGCCATAACATATGCACCAGAATGGGTAACATAAAAAACTAACAATCCTAGTGCTGACAAAGATAAGAAAGAAGAAAAACGCTCATATACTGCTTGAAGTATAAATTGGTACAATCACTTTGGAAGACCTATTGTTAATATTTAAACTAGAAAATGCACAGATTTATGAGACACTCATTACAATCCTAAGTATATACTGTACAAAATGTGTGCTTAGGTAATATAATCAAGACACACACACACACACACATACACACTAACTTCAAATTCTAGTGGAGATCTGTTTTTATCTTGTGTTATGTGCTGAGCCCTGAATGACAAAAGTCTACCTCTCAGTATTCCTGCTCCATCCTCAACTTTCAACACTCTTTGCAAGTCTGCACCTCAGAGGGATTTTCTCCCCATGCTTTGTCCCATTCCCCAACACAGCAGTTGAATTCTTGTCACTCAGTGGCAGTCAGCTTCATAGTGGGAGGTGAGTAGGTAGGTTCAGTGCTCCTGGCCCATCTTCAGTGGTAGATACATCCTGCTTGAGGCCCTACCTGAGTGGGGGAATGGAGGGCTTTCAAGTTGTTCCAGTTCTTCCCCACTATAGGAGTCAAACTGTGCCTTGCATGTGGGACAGTTTTAAAGCCAGGGAGTGTCCACTGCCTCTCCACTAGGAGCACCATACCTCTGCTTTGAATTACTGAGGGATGGAGGCCTGAAGACCTTCCTGCCACTCCATTGAGGGCAAAAGATTTTTACTTCTCCCTGTCCTCCAGGATCTTTGGCTGCTTCCTGCGGTGGAAGGATCTCACCTTCCTCAGAGAACTAAGACTTTTTCTTCACATGACTGAAGGGCCCAGAAAACTGTGCAGTGTGTTGTTCATTCCACAGAGGCAGCCAATCACCCCATGTGTGCCTGTGTCTCCATCAGAGTCTGTTTTCTCACCTGCTCCCTATATTTTTTTGCATGATGACATGACTATTGTAAGACATTTCGTCAAAAATAGCAGTAATGAATTATTAATATTGTAAATAATGAACTTTTAAAAATTACAAACATAGCCATCTTGAGTGGCAGTCTCATTGGGCAGATATTTGAGTGCTGATCAGTAAGCATGACTACAATCAGTAAACATAAACTAAAACACAACTGGAATCAGTAAACAAACTAGAACCTAACTGGTAGCAAAAGTAACAAATTGGTCCTGATTCTGTTGAAGTTGTCAGCACCCTCTAGTGGAAACAGGTTTTTATAAAAAGCACATTTTTAAATGCAGAGACCTTTCTCACACATTTTTGCAGTCATTGAAATTTGGCAGTTACGGAAACTAACATTTGGAGGCAGTAAAAAACAGTGTAATGTTTCATTTTATTATAGTAAATAAATGTAAATCATTTAATATAGTTTGTTTCCTCATTCAGAAAACCAACCCGAAACGAAGCAAAAACGAAAGTAAATTTAGAAAGAACAGGAACCACAGGAGATCAGAAACTACCAATTCAATGTTTCTGCTTTGTCTGGTGAAAAGAAAATCTCTATGAGGGTTTTTGTATTTAAATTTAATTAATGAAAAGTCAGGTGATCTCCATTCTCACTAAATTGAGAACATGCACATATTGAAAGAGTAGTATTTTGAATGTAGCCAAACGTTTCGCCAGTGCAGGGTACCTAATGCCCAGCCTAAGGATGCCCACTTGTTTTACTCTGCTTCTAAAGCCAAAAGGGAATTAACCAGAAACCCTCCTCGATATTTCACATACACTCTCTTTTCAGTAATAACAATTGTATCATAAATCTCACTCTAATGTATGAAATTTTAAAATTAGTAAGATCATAGTACTGTGTCTCTTAAACTGTAAAATTATTTAAGAAGTAAAATTAATTCAATGTCTTCTCTTCTAACTTTTTACTTTGGTTGATTTAATAGTACTGTAATTTCATCGGTATTGTAGCCCAATTCATTTAATAATCAATTTATGATTCTCTTAAATTTTATGTAGTTTAAAGGAAAAGGAATTAATGAAGTTTCTTTCCCTGGAATGTTTCTTACCGAACTGGCAGCAATGGCTGTAGGACTATGGTGTTTCAGCTACTTATTTTAGCAAAAAGCACAGTTCCCCTTCACACAGTTTTTTGAAAGAGAAGACATCCATCTGAATATAAATATATGTAACTAAAAATCATTAAATTGTAAGTATTTAAGCTCCTCTTCAGCTGCTGAGGAGGAACATATGTTCATTGGCAATGAACTTTGTTTCTTGGTAGGGTGAAACCTGGAGATGAAGAATCGGAGAAGCCAGGGGACACAGCAGCATGAGTGATCAGAAAAGCAAGGGAAATGTAGAGGACAGCAGTATTCTCAAACTTTCATGTCCATCAGGTCCACCTGGGAATCTAAGGGAATCATAACTGATTACAAAATGAATGTTAAAACACGTATTACTTGGCTCCCTCTGCTATCAGAATTTTTTTTTCAGTAGGTCTAAGGCAAGACTTAATTATGTGCACTTCTAACAGGTTCCCAGGTGATGCTAATGCTGTGGTACAGGGGCCACACTTTAAGAACTACTGTTATAAAAAATATTTAGGAAATTTTGCTTTGGGTTGTATGGTATATCTTTCTAAATGACCAAGTGTATTAGTCCTCTTCCACACTGCTATAAAGAACTGCTGGAGACTAGGTAATTCATAAAGGAAAGAGGTTTAACTGACTCACAGTTCAGCATGGCTGGGGAGGCCTAGGAAACTTACAATCATGGCTGAAGGTGAAGAGAAGCAAGGCACCTTCTTTACAAGATGGCAGGAAGGAGAATGAATGCAGGAGGAACTATTAAACACTTGTAATATCATCAGATGAGAACTCACTCACTATCATGAGAACAGCATGGGGGAAACTGCCCCAAGGATTCAATTACCTCCATCTGGTCTCTCCGTTGATACGTGAGGATCATGGAGATTATGGGGATTATAATTCAAGGTGAGATTTTGGGTTGGGGCACAGCCAAACCATATCACCAACCATCTCTCTTTGTCTGAGACTACAGAATTTACCTGGCCTGAGGCTTTCAAGGGTAAAACTGGAAAGTCTGTCACAAATCAGAAAGATTTGTTCTATGAAAGCTATCAGAATCAAAATGGGGCCACTTGCATAAAAACCCTGAAAAATGGAGCTAAGGAAGATCAGAAAGGGAGGGTTTATATTCATGTATGCTTGATAACAAGAACTACAACAAAAGACTGCACAAATCACAACTTTGCACAAAGGCTGCCACAATCTCACAAAAAATTACTTCTGCGAGGACATTTGCCCAGCAACTGCCTGTGCAACTTCAAACTGGTGCCGCCCTTGTTACCAGTCCTTATAACCAAGGATAATTGTCTTGTAACCCTCTTCATTTTTCTTTTAAAATCCCTTGTCTTCTTTTACCTCCCTATGTTCATTGTATTCTTACTGTAATGCTCAATCCCAAATAAATATTATTGTCTTTTAGAAGAGTCTCTCTGTGTGTGTGTTACTTATGTTTAACCAGCCCCCTACACATGTCTTCAAGACATTTTCAGTAGAGCTAAAATACTTGCTAATGCTTTTGTACTAAACTGTGTGTGTTTTTTTAATTGATTCATTAATTTTAAAATTTAGATTTTAGATTGATATGTTAAGATTGACCTCAAGGGTAGAGTTGCATTTTAGAGGTTATCATCTGTGATTTTTGGCCCAGGGTGCAGTACTCTGCTGTAGCTAGAACGAACGAATTGTCACCTAGAAATGAGTAAACCATCACTATGATTAGCAAGTGGCCAATGTTTTCATTCAGCAACAAGTGAAAAGGGGTGCAATAAGAGACAGCATGTTTTGTGGACTAATACTTCAAAGTTATTACAGTTACGGCCTTTGGGGAAATTCACTGTTCAGATACGGCTGTTTCAAACAGTTAAGTATATGCAATGTTATGTGAGTTCATCAAATTAAGAATGTCTTAATTGATCAAAGTAAGTTAGGTTATACAGGAGAAATAAAGTCAAAATCTTAATGGCTTATAAACCAAAAAAGATTTATTTCTTGCTAAAACCACCTATCCTTAGAACCCCAACAGAAATTGCCCATTTTTCTGCCATAACTTATCATAATTCAAGTAGCACAAATAAATAGTTGATGTTCAATGATAATGGGATTGCTCATCCTAATGACTCTTTTTCACAAAATAAATATCTACAGAAAATGGGATTTGGAATTCTGAATGGAAAATATAAGTTGAAATTAATGCTGAGCTAGTTTTAAATGATAAGTCTAATAAAATGTAATCTATTTCATTAAAACCGCAGAGGTAGCTATTTTAATAGGTCTTGATTTAGGAGCAGAGCTTTGGAAAGCATTTCAAAATTATCAAAGATGTCGTAATCTAAGAGTAGAAAAGCGACAACAACTTCATTGATTTGCAGATAGTAAAAGTAATTCACTAACAAATGAGTGAAGTACGCTAAGAAGACCTCTACTGGGCCCATGGAGCTTCTTAGCATTCTTAGGTAATATGTTTTACATCAATGGTTTCCAAATATGAAGATTATTAGTGATTTGAGATGGCACTCTAGAATCTAGTTTTTCACAATGATCCCCCAGCAAATTTTCATGTAATTAGTCTGTAAGATCAACTTTTTTTAAAAAAGATGAAACTCATATTTCAACTTGGTGTATGGAAACAGAGGAGAGTGGAATGTAAATGTAAAGTTATTGGGACCAGTGACACATTCAGTACAGTATGCATTGTAGATTATTTTAAACTATAAGGCTATGAAGTTATTGTATTACTCTTGGTCTGATGTTCTAATTCCTACACTTGATTCTGACACTAATTTTTTATGTAATTTTAAGTAAATCCTTCATTTTTTAAAAAAACAGCTTCTTTTATAAAATGAATTCAAGTAGATTATTAACAAAGATTCCTAGCAATTCTAAAACCCCATATTTCCTTGAAACTTTCCTTTTTATGTAAAGGGATGTGTGCAGCATGTATAGGAGTCAAATGTTTAACATAAACTATTGGTGGCAATTGTTATGAAGAAAAATGGATAGCATAAATGTCTAAAATGGATAGCATAAATGTCTAGTCTTGTTATACTCCCTTTAAAAACTACCCACTTTTCTAGGGTGGGTCAGTAAGCTGCAGAGTGTATATATAACACGATTTAGCAGGTCAACAGGTCAGGGGCTAATTACTTGTAGATCACATCAACCTCTTGAAGACCGAATCATCTGGAGATGTGTTATAAGTGACTTCAACAGTAAGTACAGCATGGACTCAATAATAAAATGGGAGATAATGGTTAAAACAAAGCTAGGCATCACATCAGAGTAGATCCTGACATGATTTTATTCCAGTAATGTAAATGTTCCCATCCTAGCCCTCATTCACCACTACCTCCTCTTATCATTGAGGAAACAGGCAGAGACAGAATGGAAAGGCAGTCAGCTTAATTTAAGAAACTTTCTTAAGTTCAGAAAGACTGAATTAGTTTTGACCCAGAAAAAGAGCTCAATTGAGAACTCTGAGGTTAGCAACCTTAAATCCTGACTCAATTCTGATATATTCCTGCCAAAGGCAACGTGACTGAGGTTACCTGAGAGACAGTTTTTCTGCAAAACATGGCCAACCATGCTCAAGACAAAATTACAACACATAATTTATCTTCGGCATTCTTCAAATTATTTACCTCATCTCCTGCCCCCAACACTTAATCCCAGAATACAGGAATTTGATGATGTCTATATAGCCTATAAAAGTCCACAAATTGAAGTGCCTACTGTGTGAAAGCCATTGGGGGACTACAAACGTAAAGGATGTATAATCCCACTAAGATGTTCACGCTTATGATTTAGTAGGAAAAACAGAACACTGCCTTACAGATATTACAGGCACAGAGAATTCTAAAACATTCCAAATTCTAAAAAAATATATATATGTGTGTGTGTGTGTGTGTATATATATATATATATATATATTTTTTTTTTTTTTTTCCAAATCCCACAGGGTACTGAGATATGGCTATGAGAGTGCCTTAGGAACGTCAGTTTAACTAAATCCTGTGAGGGCATCCACATTTTGAAAGAGTTCTCTTTTAACCTAAACAAACAAACGAACAAACACTCCTCTCACTTAAGTTCATTCGGCATTGACGGGTCTCTGGTTCTTCAAGTTTTAATCTGAAAGTCTCAGTCTTTGCTATCACAACCAACGCCCCCTTCCTACACTCCAAAGTTGATGGAATGAAAAGTCGTGGAATTGAGGGTTTAATAAAAAGAACAGAAGTAACGGCGGGGGGGAAATGTGTAAATTTTAGGGCTTGGAATTGGAGACGTGGGGAAACGTCGCCACCTTCTGGTAAGTGATGGAAATGAGCAGGAAAAAAGCTCCAAGCTGAGAATCGGCTTTTTTTTTTTTTTTTTCAAAGCAGCAAGTCACGCACCCCCAGCTTAGGCAAATTCCGAGACCCGCCCTTTCCGGAAGTTTTAACACTCTGTGCGCCCGGGCAATGTGATTGACAGGGTAATCATCCGGTCCGTTATCTAAACCCGTCACTCCGGGAAACAGCGACCCGATCTTTCCGGATCCGCGCTTTCCCAGCATCCTTTGCCTTCCGGTATGCGGCCCCGTCTGACTAGTCCCGTCTAGCGCGCCCATTTCGAGCCCAAGTTTCCAGCTCGGGTTTCCGTGCTCAGAAGTTTCCAGGAGTCGGTTCTTCGGCAGCGGCTGTGGGAGCAGGAATGGCGCAGCTAGAGGGTTACTATTTCTCGGCTGCCTTGAGCTGTACCTTTTTAGTGTCTTGCCTCCTCTTCTCCGCCTTCAGCCGGGCGCTGCGAGAGCCCTACATGGATGAGATCTTCCACCTGCCTCAGGCGCAACGCTACTGTGAGGGCCATTTCTCCCTTTCCCAGGTGGGGTCTCCAACCTGTCCCCACCCCAGGAGAGGCCTGAGAGGTCCCAGCGTCCCCAGCTCCTTCTCCCATCCTTAGATTTAACTCGTCCCGTTCCACCCCACCAGCCCCAGAACATGAAAGAAACTGGGTATAGAATTTTGTTCCTGTCTTTGAGATCTGTGAAATATTCATTAAATGAATGAATAAACAGTAGATCTGTCTCCCAGGAAGGAATGATCTGGGAGAATACTTAATGGGGAACTGAGCGCTCCTGTTGGCAGCTGACGATGTCTATCCCACTTTGTCTTTCCTTGTCTCGGGAGTAAAGGCATTGCGGTGCTCCTTGGAAATACCAGAAAACTTACCTTTAGCTCACCTGTCAAGCACCTCACTATGCATTTTAGGGGTGGGATAGTATGGACTGGAGAGATCTTCAGCTACCAAAAAGTGACCATTTATAATCAGAAATTCCTTCCCTGAGTATTTTTAGTGAACTATCTGTTAACTGGATAAACTGGCAACCAGTCCAGTCACATCATTTTTGAATATATATTTGGCTGTGCAAGTATGTACATATAAATATCAAAATAAATATCGCCTGCTTTTCTGGTGACACAATATAGGGTACTGGCTAGAAATATAAAGTCTGTTTTAGAGAAAGATCTGATCTTAAATCATGGTGCTGTGATTTACTACTTTTGTGATCTTGGAGGTGTTCTGAGTTTCAGAAATTCAGGCTACCTATCTGCAGAATGACAGTAATCTTTACTATAAGGCATATTGTAACGTTAATACAGAGGGTTTGGCACAATTTCAGTCCCCGTTTATGTTAGCTGTCATCATGGAGCCTGTGGACCAAATGTTTTCCTAAACTTAGAGTCCCAACCAGTGTTTCCATGCTTTTAAAAACTGGAGCAT
Organism: Papio anubis; assembly: GCF_008728515.1. NCBI lineage: Eukaryota > Metazoa > Chordata > Mammalia > Primates > Cercopithecidae > Papio > Papio anubis. The sequence continues at coordinate 32,892,959 of NC_044984.1, forward strand.
TTGCAGCTTATTTACCAAAATAAAGACTTTTTAAAGAACATTTCTTGGAAAATAGAAATAGATTTTAAGTTGTTGTTGTCTGTTGGTTGCTGCTATCTGAACAATCACTAAGCTGGTCCGGGGGCAAAAAATAAGAAAAACGAATCCTGTTTTGCCAAGGACTTACTTAATGTTGTCAGAATAACTTCTCAAAATTTCTGATTGTTGCTAGAGATGAGATGTGGGCTTGACATGTTTGTGTCTGTCTTGTTCGTATTACCTCTTGCTTTTACTTCATTTCCTTTCATTTTAAAGTGGGATCCCATGATTACTACATTACCTGGCTTGTACCTGGTGTCAGTTGGAGTGGTCAAACCTGCCATTTGGATCTTTGGATGGTCCGAACATGTTGTCTGCTCCATTGGGATGCTCAGATTTGTTAATCTTCTCTTCAGTGTTGGCAACTTCTATTTACTATATTTGCTTTTCCGCAAGGTGCAACCCAGAAACAAGGTATGTTTCAAAATACTTAATTACAAGTTTATGTGTAGTCAGGTCCACAATTACAATGAATTAGTTTTATGAGATTTGGTGAAAAATATCTTTAACACTTTGTAACTTTGTATTTTTGTATATTATGTAAAGGTAAACATAAATCCTCCGTCTCCATTTTAGAATAAATTTGTATTTAAACACTTGAATAGCTTATTTGTAAAATCTAAAGTAAATATTTGTTAAGTGAGTCAAACCAGTTCAATAAGTACTTACTAAGCTTATTCCATGTGCTAGGCACTGGGACAACAGAGATAAATGAGGCAGTCTTTTTCTTGTAAAACGTATATATTCATTAGGGAAAACACACTTTACCTGAGGACTTTTGATGTGATAACAGTGCAGGCCCTGGAGGTAGATTGCCTGGGTTAGAATTCTCTCCCTGCCACTTAGCAGTTTTGTTACCACCATGGGCAGGTTAACGCTTAGTGGCTCCATATCTTCATCTATTAAATAAGAATAATAATAGAATCTGCCTTATAGAACTGTTATAAAGGAACAAAGAAACTTAATAAGTGGAAGATGCTTCAAATAGTGCCAGATCCATAGTAAGGGCTCAGTAAATATTAACTCTAATGATTATTTTTAACCATAAGAGATGATTTTAGTAGAGCCAGTTATGATAGAGTGGTACAAATAAGATGCTATGAGGATACAGAGAAGGAGCAGGGGAACACTTATTGCTTTTCTGGGAGGGAGGGGACTAGGTGGCATTCAGTAAGTCCACACAGAGAAGATGGTACCAGAGCTGAGTCTTGATGAACGGATAGGGCTGTAGGGTGGGGAATTAATCCTGAGGAGACAAACAGCATAAGCAAAGGAAGAAAGGCATTGAACAATGAGGTGCAGGGAATTGGTCTTGGAATTACAGGATTAGAAAGTAGAGGGATGTAAGACTAGAGAAAAAGGTCATGAATGCCTTTATATGTCACCGAGAGGACTTTGAACTTAAGCATGTAATGGAGAGACCTTAATTTTAGTCAAGGAAATGGCATGATCTGATTTGGTGATTTTGATTAAGTAGAGTATACAATTCAAGAACATAAGAACACTTTCAAATTCTGAAATAACATGTCAGAAAGGCCAAAAGAGGATAAAGAACTTTAGACTGGCTCACTTTTCAGAAAAATACCTGTTACTTCATCATGAAAATTTCATCTTGAAAAAGTAAGTCTGGGTATAGTAGTAAAAATACCATATGCATGTTTACATTCTCCCTTGTGTAGAGTTATGAAGGATTTCCTTAAAGGAAAGTGGTGATTATGGCTAAGTGAATCCTTATTGAAGGCACTAAAACATAAGCTCAGGGAAATGGAGCCAGCACTGTGTCCTGTTTATCTCCATAGTCCCCATAGAACTTGGTCAGTATCTTGCACTCAGTAACTCCTTAATTAATCATTGCCTGATTCAAAATGTGTTAAGCTACAGAAGCTTTGGCACACACATGTTCTCCAAACTTATAGGTATAAATAAAAAGTACCAGAAAGTATTCTTATAAATGTATATTGTGTTTTTGCAAAGCCAGAGATAAGATTAATATTAATATTATTTAAATAAGGTTTGAGTAGTTGAGTAGTTTTTAAATAAATCTCTTCATTCGGTAAACAGAAATAGCATTTTTTATCATGAAAATAATTTTATCTGTGTTTTTTCTTCCTCCAAGGCTGCCTCAAGTATCCAGAGAGTCTTGTCAACATTAACACTAGCAGTATTTCCAACACTTTATTTTTTTAACTTCCTTTATTATACAGAAGCAGGATCTATGTTTTTTACTCTTTTTGCGTATTTGATGTGTCTTTATGGAAATCATAAAACTTCAGCCTTCCTTGGATTTTGTGGCTTCATGTTTCGGCAAACGAATATCATCTGGGCTGTCTTCTGTGCAGGAAATGTCATTGCACAAAAGTTAACTGAGGCTTGGAAAACTGAGCTACAAAAGAAGGAAGACAGACTTCCACCTATTAAAGGACCATTTGCAACATTCAGAAAAATTCTTCAGTTTCTTTTGGCTTATTCCATGTCCTTTAAAAACTTGAATGTGCTTTTCCGTCTGACTTGGCCCTACATCCTTCTGGGATTTCTGTTTTGTGCTTTTGTAGTAGTTAATGGTGGAATTGTTATTGGCGATCGGAGTAGTCATGAAGCCTGTCTTCATTTTCCTCAACTATTCTACTTTTTTTCATTTACTCTCTTCTTTTCCTTTCCTCATCTCCTGTCTCCTGGCAAAATTAAGACATTTCTTTCCTTAGTTTGGAAACGTAGAATTCTGTTTTTTGTGGTTACCTTAGTCTCTGTGTTTTTAGTTTGGAAATTCACTTATGCTCATAAATACTTGCTAGCAGACAATAGACATTATACTTTCTATGTGTGGAAAAGAGTTTTTCAAAGATACGAAATTGTGAAATATTTGTTAGTTCCAGCCTATATATTTGCTGGTTGGAGTATAGCTGACTCATTGAAATCAAAGTCAGTTTTTTGGAATTTAATGTTTTTCATATGCTTGTTCATTGTTATAGTTCCTCAGAAACTGCTGGAATTTCGTTACTTCATTTTACCTTATGTCATTTATAGGCTTAACATACCTCTGCCTCCCACATCCAGACTCGTTTGTGAACTGAGTTGCTATGCAATTGTTAATTTCATAACTTTTTACCTCTTTCTGAACAAGACTTTTCAGTGGCCAAACAGTCAGGACATTCAAAGATTTATGTGGTAATATCAGTGATATTTTGAACTGTAAAAATGGACTTAATAATTAGACCATTTCTACAAAGAATAACTGAATAGGTAGAAATCATGGAATTTCTTTTAGGAGCAGTGGTGGTCCTCAAATTACATTAGTGTGTATATATATACACACACTAATATATATATAACATATATTTTATATATATATATATATAACATATGTAAGAAATCAAGTGGCAAAGAACTGAGAAAGCTTAAGACCTGCTTCAAAAGCCTGAATAATGGGAAAATTGTTTTCAGATATCTCATATTGCTCTCATAATGTTGGCCCCTCAAGAAGCTTGGGAATGTTTTGTATGTACAAGTTTATTAAAACTGGGTATGCTTCATATTACTGGAACTAATTTATTCTCTTCAGAGAGAACTATTAGGTTAGTACAAAAGTAATTGTGGTTTTGCCATTACTTTCAGTGGCAAAAACCACAATTACTTTTGCACCAACCTAATAACAATGTATTAGCAAATATTTACAAATGGTCAGGTGATATTCTTGATTGAAAAGTTGCTTAACATTTCAGTAAATATAATTTTAATTCTAAGTCAAAATAGAAATGCATAAATAGTAAATGATAAAGTAGAGACTCATATATGTCTGTCTAGGCATCAAATTGTTGGTTATTGTTTACAATCTAGAAATGATGAAGCTCTTTCACTAATTCCTAATATGAAATGTATGATGGCCAAAGACAAATTTTGTTGATTATAATCCTTTAAAAGAGGGATTTCCTTTCTGAAATACATATTGTATTAGCTTCCCAGGGCTGCCATAACAAATGACCACAAACTTGATTGCTTACAACAATTTTCCTCACAGTCTGGAGGCCAGAAATCTAAAATCAAAGTGTCAGCAGAGTTGGTTCCTTCTGGAGGCTCTAAGGAAGACTCCGTTCCATGTCTGTTTCCTAATATCTTGTGGCTGTCTGAAATTCTTGGAGTCTTTGGCTTATAGACAAATCTTATCCAAGTATTGCAGACAGCAGTCTTCACTCCAGTCTGCCTCTGTGCTCACACAGCCTTTCCCTCTGTTTTCTCTTCATTACCTTTTGAGGACAGTGTCTTTGAATGTAGGGCCCACCCTGATCTACAATGATTGTGTCTGGAGCCCCTTAATTATGTTTACAAAGACCCATGTTCCAAGTAAGTTCTTATTCACATGTTCTGAGTGGACATGTCTCTTCCTGGGATACTTTTCAGTCCATGACAGTTACCAAAGGACATTTTAGGATAATCCTCATAATGATTATTAGGAGACTACCTTTTTAAATTTTTTTTTTGTTATATATCAAATTATGGTTGTATACACTTATGAGGTACAAAGTGGCGTTATGATTTTTGAATATAATGTGGGATGAGTAAATAAAGCTAATATTTGACATGTGATGAAAACATTTGAAATTTACTCTCAACAGTATTGAAATGTACAGTGCTTAATTATTAGCTGTATTCACCGTGTTGTATAATAGATCTTAAAAAAGTCAAACATATTCCTTCTGTCTAATTGAGGCTTTGTATCTTTTGATTATAATCTCCCTATTCCCACATCCCTGGCCTCTAGTACCCATCATTCTTCTCTCTACTTCTTTGAGTTTAGTTGTTTTAGATTACACAAATAAGTGAGATCATGTGGTATTTGTGTTTCTGTGCTTGGCTTACTTCACTTACCATAATGTCCTCCAGGTTCATCCATATTGTTGCAAATGACACAATTTCTACCTTTTTAAAGGCTGAATAGTATTTTATTGTGTATATATGCCATATTTTCTTTATCCATTCATTCACTGATGAACACTTAAGGTTGATTGAATAACTTGGTTATTGTGACTTGTCTGCAATGAACGTGGAGTGCAGACTTCTCTTTGACATACGGATTTCAAATCTTCTGGATAAATGCCCAGAAGTGGGATTGTTGGATCAAGAGATAATATCTTACCTTTTAAATAACTCTCAGTATCTTTACTGAGAGGTTAAAAAATAAGTGACTTCTGAGGTAATATACAGCTAAAGGTGACTAGTGTTTGATTCCATTATCTATTTAAAAAAAAAAAGTCAGCATTGAAAGAAAGTTGAGAAATCATTTGGTCTGACCTTATTTTGTAGATTAGGGAACAACTGCCGGGGTAGGATTATTTTGTGTTACTTTTTGAATTTTGTGTTTATTATTTTGAGTGTATTTTTTGGGTTGTCATTCCATTACAGGAAAGTATTATTTGGGCATGTTAACTTTGACATGTAAACTTAGAACTATGAATAGAACTCATCTTTTAACATAATTTTATGTTTCTAAACTTTGAAAGTAGCTATAAGTGAACAAATTACTTTCCCCTCAATGTCAAATTTTGCTTCTCTGAATTTCAAGTAATGATTCTACATTTACAAATATAAAATTGTGTGCAGGTGAAAATTACAAATATAATTTGAATGATAAATACAGACTATTTTTGGGTTATACTCTAGCACCCAGAAAATAGATTGGCATTAGTTATAACAGTGATTATAGAAAAACGTGTTTAATCCAGACTTTTTAAAAATTAGATGAGAGAGGACACTCAAAGAAATTATACTTTTGTCATTAATTTACTATAATGGAGAACTAAATCCAGGAAGTCAAAATTGAAAAGGAATGTGTAATTTAGGGAAAATAACTTTTTGTCTGATAATATTAATGCAAGGATTTTGTATTTAGGAATACTTCTGAGAGGAGAAGCTTCCACTCTGATCTAGTCTGGCAAAATTGAAGAAAATATTCTACCCTGTAATTAAAGAAGACTGCTCTTTGAAGGGATCACTGTTCTAGATTTTTTTTTTTTTTTTTTTTTTTTTTTTTGAGGGGAAGTCTCGCTCTTGTCCCCCAGGCTGGAGTGCAATGGCGTGATCTTGGCTCACTGAAACCTCCGCTTCCCGGGTTCAAGCGATTCTCCTGCCTCAGCCTCCCAAGTAGCTGGGATTACAGGAGCCCGCCACCTCGCCCGGCTAATTTTTTCTATTTTTAGTTGAGACGGGGTTTCACCATGCTAGCCAGGCTGGTCTCAAACTCCTGACCTCAGGTGATCCACCCGCCTCAGCCTCCCAAAGTGCTGGGATTACAGGCGTGAGCCACTGTGCCCAGCTGTTCTAGTTCATTTTTAAGTGTTGAGTCCCTGCTGTTTTAAGAGATGTTTTGTTGAAAATCTACATTCAGAGAGAAACAAATTAATCTTCCACATTTTTTATAAAATACATAAAATACAGTACTTGGCATTTTAAGAAAAGATTGCCATGTATTAAAAGGTGCTATTTTCAACTATTTATTATTTTAAAATAAGAATGCTTATCAATACTTTTGAATTTAAGATAAATGTCTTGGTTAAATTTTCTAGGCAGTTCAAAGATGGCCATTTGCTGGTGAATTTTCCAAAGTAGGTAACAGATAAAATGATTATATAAAAACTTGGCACAACAGACCATTTTGCCTTTAGTTGTTCAAGAAATGATACCAAACTCAAAGTCATTCACTTGAAACAATTGACAAGACCATTCTTAAGTGTTTAGATCCTTGCTTTTAGAAACATTCTTAGTTATATTTGTGTTTTCAAGAGTTATTGAGTAGATTTTTTTTTCATGAATTTTTAAACATTAGACTTAGCTGAATTTATTAAAATAAGGTGATTATGAAAAAAACTGCCCTGCTCAAGGGTATGTGGAGCATTAACCATTACGAAAATCTGTGAGTATGTCTATTTTGAAAAGTGTCGTAAAAAGATCTAGTCCATAAATCATTATAGGTTCAGTAATACGTCATTTTGAACTGATTCTATCGTCTGTGAAATTCTAGAGATATGTTATCTTTAGGTAGCATTAGTAAGATTCAGGTATGCTGTGAATTTTGTTACGTTTATGTTTTCCATTAATGGATAATCAGAAATCTTTTGAACTGCGTCTGACTGTATTTAAATGTTTGGAAAGATAGTATCTCTCAGTTTAAACATAGCATCTCATTTTGGCAAGATAAATTATTTTAGCTGTGTTGCCTTTTCTTTGTCTTCTTAGAGTTATTTCTGAAATGTGCATAGCCAGTCATAAAATACCTTTTATAAATAGCCTAATGTAATTTATTTATAATAAATACATGGCTTAATGAAATGCATTTCTAGTTTGAACTTAATTGCCACTTGGCTTGATATTATTTTCCTTAGAATTTTTGGAAGAGAGGAGAGAGGAAAGGATCTACCATTTTTATTTATACCACCTAAATAGTGGACTGTTATTTTAGACTCACTTTTAAATAAAATATTTATTCATATGAAGAAATACATTTTGTGTTTATTAATTAGCAAGCATTTATTATCTTTGAAGTAATTGGAATTTCATTAAAAAGTGAGGCAAGTAAGAATTGTGATATAAATTTGAAAAATTTTAAATGGAAATTTAAATATGACTTAGGATCCAATGGGCTTGTAAAAAAAAAAACATTTAACATGGGGGTTAAGATTTTTATATTTGATTGTGGCTCTGGTATCAATAAGGCAAGTGGTTTAGTCTTTAGTCCTCATTTCAGATGACAATAGTATTTGTCCTAACTCTAGTCAGTGTCTGATTGGTATGTATATAACCTTATATTAAAAAGGATTCATCCTGCCATATACTCATATAATATGTCATATGATAAATATTGAGTAAATATATACTGAATGAAGTTTTTAGTATAGAGTGAAGTGAATAGAAAAAATATCATATATAACCATGGCTAATTTTAGGAAGTAAATAGTGTTTCATAATAAGAGTCATCCTAAACATTTTTCTGCATAATTTTCTGACCCAGTGTTAAAAAATTTTATTTGCTTTAGTGCAAGCTTGTTCAACCCACAGGCCACATGCAGCCCAGGACGTTTTTGAAGGCGGCCCCAACACAAATTTGTAAACTTTCTTAAAACATAATGAGATTTTATGTGAATTTTATTTTATTTTATTTTATTTTATTTTATTTTTTTAAGCTCATCAGCTATCATTAGTGTTGGTGTATTTTATGTGTGGCCCAAGACAGTTCTTCCAGTGTGGCCCAGGGAAGCCACAAGATTGGAGACCCCTGCTAGTGTTTAATGCTTATACATGTATTTACTTGTAAATATGTTGTTTCTTTGATAGGATATGATTTCAACATAATTACTGTTTATTTAAAATAAGAAAAATAAATAACTTTCAACCATTAAGAGGTTATAAGACCTTAAAGGGAAAGTTTCTTTAATAGGGTATAATTTCAAAATAATTGCTTTTTATTTAAGAAAAATCAGTAACCTTCAACCAGTAACAGGTTAAAGAATTTAAAGGTAAAAGACATTTCAACTAATTACAAATACTTTGTTTTTTTTAGTTGGGCAACATTCTACCACTCTAGGAATAGCTGTTAATTATTTTTTATATAGGGTATTTTTGTGTATTTAATGTTGACAACTGACGTTTCCAATATATAAAAACTTGTGCAACTGAGAAAATTATAATGAAAATAGAGATTGAGGATATATTTTTAACATATATCCATGAGTCAACACTAATATTTAATATTTGAGATTTGAAAAATTATTTCTAGGGTGAGAAATTTTGTCACAATATAATATCTGTATATTGTGCTTTTTTAAGAGAGAAATTTTTGATGAATTTAATATTAATTAAATTTTATCTCAGCCTATCACCATCAGGCCAAAAGAAGATACAGTATTTTTCTAACAAGGAAAAGAAAATACATACATATGTATTTATATATACAAATGTATATGTGTGTATATACATATAATTTCTTTTTTTATATAAGAATCGAGACAGGGTGTCACTATGATGTGTGGGCTGGTCTCGAACACCTGCCTCAAGTGATCCTCGCACCTTGGCCTCCCAAAGTGCTAGAATTCACCATGAGCCACTGTGCCAGTTTCCAACAAGAAAAATATTAAATGTATTGGTTTTTCACAGTGAAACTTAATTCAGCTTAGGTGAACCATATATGTGTGTATATGGCATATACAAGATGAAAAAGGGAGGAAAAGTAATAACGATGGTTGCCAGCAATCATTGAACACCTGTAATGTTTTAGGCATTATACTAGCTGACTTACAAATATTGTCTCATTTGATGCTACGTTTATATTTCTATGAGGTAGATATTGATTTCTATTTGACTGCTGAAGAAACTGAAGGGCAGGCAGGTCAGGTGATTTGCCCAAAGTCCACACTGTCACTAAATGAACATAGATTGGTATGACTCCCAAGCCTGTGAGTTTTTGACCATCATATTCTGCCTCACTATGAGAAGTTTTTTTTAACTATTTTTTTTAATTAAACGAAGCAGTATATGGAGAGAGAGGTGATCATCCATGTTTGCTCTCTGCAGTTTCCAGACCATTCATGGCTTATTTTTATACTGGATATAGTCATTTTTTAAAATGCTACAAACTGTTCAAAAGAGCATGAACAACATGATAACTAACTCCTTATAATTTTGTTGTAAGAAAAATGGCTAAAAGTATGTGGGATGTTTAATTTGGATAAGTGGAGATTCTATCACTTGATAAGCTCTCTTGAAGAATAATTATTTGAAAGATTGAACTTAATTCTGTATTGCCTGAACTGTAAATCAGAGGTCAAAAATTAGATCGCAAATCATGAAAAGCATACCTTTTCTAATTGTTTAGTGTTTTTAGGAAAACAAGCCCAGAAAAAAAGTAAAATTCTCATTCATTGGAGATAAGATTTTTATTTATTAAAGATGCTTCAGGAGAGTTAGATAGCAAGTAGGTAAAATGTCTTTTAAAGATATCTGACATCTTTAAAGCTCTGTGATTTTTAAATTCTTAATTTTGTTACAGCTAATTTTTAAAAATTAATTGCTGTGTCATGGTCAAGTATTTCTGATGACTTATTGCTGTCTTTGGTATATTTTAAGTTTCTAAACCAAAACTACTATTTATATTACCCTGTTTTAGAAAAACATTTGAGTTATACAACTTAGTAAAAGGTATTTTAGTGATGATGTTTTGGAGCACTGGTAATATAGTATTTAACTTATTTTCTATTTTTTATCCCTCTACATTAGTGAAAGTAATGTACTTCTATTTGAAAAGCTTTCCCCCAGTGATTTAAAAAAAAAAAAAAAAAAAGGCTGCGCACTATCTGTAAAAATTGTTAAGGTGGTGTCCACTAGGTGGAGATATTGTGCTACATTTCCAAATGTAATTAAACTTTTATTCGTCTGAATTAAACTCTTTTATAGTGTTTTGTTGTATTTAACCACAAAGATTTATAATCATTTATATCTATTTATCATAATGTTATTCAGATGTTTCCTGAGTTGTATGAAGCTAAGGTAAATGTAAAAAAAAAAAAACCCTCACTTTTGTGTTTTGTAATCACATATTAGATGATTTAACCTAATATATCTTCCCATATGATATGATCTTTTCATGTGGCATACTTCATTCATATGACATAGTCAGAATCTTTTCCCACAAACAATGAGTGATGATGTCTCATTTGAAAACTCGTGTAACATTGTATGAGCCACTGTTTTAAAGTGATTTACCCATGCTAGTCTCATAACAACTCTATGAGATCGGTAGTGTACACATGGGGAAACTTAGTAGAGAGAGGTGAAGTATTTTTTCCAAGATTACAAAATAACTGTCTGAGCTGGGATTCATAACCAGGCAGCCTGACTCCAAAATCAATATTCTTAACTCTATTGATATGAAGGAGAAAGGCATGAAGTCTACCTTCAAATCCATGGCATTTTAGAAAGAAAAATTGTTACAAATAATGTGATTATACTTCCTAATTTTATAGGTCAGGAAAATGAAGTCCACAGTAATTTTGCCTCTTCCACAGGGAGACAGACTCTCCTCTACCATTGTATCTTCTGTTTCTGTTTTTGTCATCATCCCTCAAATTGATATATGTTGTAAATACGAATTTAAGGAAGTAAAAAACAAAATAACTCAGGGCTGGAGCCTTCAGCCATATTAATATACATTGACATAAAGACCTTTGTTTTAATAAGAATGATTCCAGTTACCAAACGGAGAAATAGTTGTTTGAAAATTAATATTTAACTTCTCAAAAGAGACTCCTATTTGGAAGCAAATCGTTGGTTAAACGTGACATACTTTAGATTTTTGACAAATTCTCGGTGGAATAACAATTTCATTTTTAAGAATGTATGAATATGTGTTCCATATGCTTTTAAGTTATATATTTTATTAGATACTGTTCTCTAAAATGGAAATGTTTATTTGACTTCTAAAAGTCATTTGTGAGTTCATGTTGTGTAAAACTGCTTTTCTGTCAACTTATTCTTTATAAAAAAGTTTGTTCAAATAGCATGTTTTTATTTCGTTTGTAAATAAATTCATGTTTGATAATGTTTTAAAATGTATTGTATCTATTTAACACATTTTCTTATCCTAAACCAAGTGTTAAAAGCTTTGTATTTCCCTCACACTGTCCTGTTAGCCATTTTCCCCTGTCTACCACATCCCTAATCCTAAGCTTTATTAGTCATTTTAAAATAGAACCATATCTTTTTAAATGCCTGTGCTATGTGCTCATAACTAGCCTGGGTGTCTGTATAATCTTCCTTTTATTCTCATAATAATAGAAAGCAGTTAAATTACTGGCTGATCACCTTGAACTTGTGGGAGTTGGGTTTCTTTGTTAGGCTAGGTCTGTAGGAAGCTAAGAGTATTTACCAAACACATGTAACTTGGCAGGGTTCAAGCCCCAGACTTTGGGTCTTGTGGTGAAAAAAAGAAAGTGGTCTCTGTGTTCGCAGACTTCTAGCTCTTACCTTCCATTGGGTGTCTTAGAGTTTCTCCCATCATATGCAGCTCGGAGGTCAACCCAGGACTTATACACAAATTTTAGAATTCCCTTCTTCTGCGACTCCCTCTTTTCTGAGATTTCTCCTAATTTACAGCTACTCTAGCAGTCCTGAATTCCGTCCTCTCACACCTCAAACCAATCATATTGCACCTTTCTAACTAGGGAGTGCCCTCTGGGGGAAAAACCATATAAACATGGTTCTCACCCAATGAGATGTTTCAACTGAGTCCATCCAGTTCCTGCCTTCTTTTGTTTCCTCTTCAGTGTTTCCAAAAAGATTTTTTTCCCTTTTTAAATGAGTCAGTCTACTGGAAAGCTAATATAATAAAAGCTCCTCTGCCATGACCTGCCTAGGAACCTTGTCTTGATTGTAGTTAACATGTGTTATGTGTAGTCTTTCTGTTTATTAGATAAGGAAGCTGTGGGTGTTACTTTTGGTTTTGAGAAACTAAAAGGGAGGGTTCCTGAAAATAGTTTAGGTGGGAAGAGTAAGTTTTTGGAATATGGACTTCTGTATTAGCCCATTCTCATGCTGCGAGCAAAGACACACCCGAGACTGGGTAATTTATAAAGGAAAGAGGTTTAATCGACGCATAGTTCCACATGGCTGAGGAGGCCTCACAATCATGGCAGAAGGTGAAGGAGGAGCAAAGTCACATTTTACATGGTGGCAGGCAAAGAGAATGCTTATGCAGGACAGCTCCCATTTATAAAACAATTGGCTCTCGTGAGACTTATTCACTACCAGGAGAACAGTATGGGAAGACCCGCCCATATGATTCAGTTACCTCCCACTGAGTCCCTCCCATGACACCTGGGAATTATGGGAGCTAAAATTCAAGATGAGATTTGGTTGGGGACACAGCCAAACCGTATCAACTTCTAATATGGTCCTTTAACAAAGTCTGTCATAGTATTTGTTATTAAATGCAAAGACAACTTGAGGGTACCTTGTGTGAAAAAAATGGTATCAAGAAACAAAAAAGTGATCTATTCCAGACAAGATGAACTCACCTAATGGGGGCTAACTAATGCAAAGTACAATATGATTATCACTGAGGAGAAATATAAGAGCTAGGGTGTTTACATGAGAATAGAAATCACATCTGGCTGAAGGGACAAAGACATACTTCATGGAGAAATTCACATTGGAAATTATTCGTATGGAAACCTGTGGAGACACTGCAGAAAGCATTTCAGGCAGAATAATGTGATGCAAACAAATTACACAGTAAACTACCATATAGTTGAGAAGCAGGTGGTGACGGTGGCCAACACTTTTGAAGTGCTGTGTGACAGGCACCAGTCTAAATATTGAACATGAATTTATTTAAGCCTCATAGAGATGCCCTAAGGCAAATGCTATTATGATCCCCATTTTTACTGACAAGGAAAATAAGTCATAGGGAATTGAAACAGTTTACAAACAAGAAGTGTGGCTCCAGAACATGCCCTCTTAACCAGGGTGCTATACTGATTCCTGCTAAACTTGCATCATCTGATGACCTGTGCATCCAAAGAACTGAGGTTATTTTTAGGAAGAAAGTAAGAACAGTGCTCTGCTTTATACAGTGAGGAGCAAGGAAATCACATGCCCCACACACAGACCCACAGATAAATGGGTGTGGAGAGAAAAATAGTTATTTAGAGATGATAGCCAGGTTTCAGTTAAAACCAGAAGAATGGCTCTGTGAGACAGGCCCTCCACTCTTCTGTAGATCCTGTTGTAAGTGATGCAGAAGCCAGAGAGAAGGTTGCTCTCCATCAGAAACATGAGGAGTTTGGGAGACCTCCCTAAAATATTTGGCCTGAAAGGGTTTGAAGCCAGGAGGAGAGATGCAGTGTTAGGAGAAACGTTTCATGAGCTGTAACAGGTACACTATCAGTCTTTCTCAGTGAGTACTGTTCTATGTAATTTTTATATTTTCCTTGCAACCCTATCACTCTCCAAAGGTCTAGTGAAGAAATCAAATTTAGATGAAGAAACCTAGCTTGACCTAGAATCTTCACTGTGTGTGTGTGTGTGTGTGTGTGTGTATAATGTGTACATTGGGTCTTTGGGCCAGATACATTGTAAGGTTTCAGAGGTATAAACAGGCCCTGGGCTGTGGAGAGCCATGGGAGGGGATGATCTTGATCTAAGTCAGTAGTTTTTAGCCACATCTAGAAATCTGTGTCTTGGTCATAAATTTTGTTCTTTGAAATGCAGGGAAATGTATCATAAAATGCAGTAATGCAAGGAAAAGTAACACATTAAAGCTAATTGGTCATTAATATTTTAAGAGCATATGAGAATGTCATATTCTGTTCCCTCAGCTCTCCAACCATATCCCCCACACATACCCCACACACTGCCTGTGTGCACATAAGCACAAGTATTTCTGGGGATTGTAAGCATGAGAACTTTAGGGGTATTGCTAGGAAAAGAAGGAAGAGAGTAAGTAGGAAGACTGAAGTCAGAGAAAGGAACCACCAGAAAACGTAGAAAAAAGAGAGGAATCCTTTCTTCACATACCAATGACTCTAAGAATACCTTTCTCCATTAAAATATCTCATCCAGGAGGCACATTGGAATGAAATACATGTGGAATACTGTATTTGAAAAGACAGAAGAATATAATAGGATCTGAGTTGAAAGACCACGCTTATCTCTTCACATAAAAATTTATAAATTTTTATAAATTTACAGTGATGCTCTTTAGTTGGGAACTGTGATGGGCAACATTGAAACCCTTTATGCCAATTTTGTTTTCAAATTGCATTGTCCTAAATTATCCCTCAAGGTGGCACTCTTGGACATCTTTTCCAGTTATTAGTCTGACAGGAACTTTGTACCATTTTACTTACCTTCATAATGTCACAGATGCTAGTGATTTTTTTCATTGTTTTACAAAAAATGCATTCTTTGAACATTTTTAGCTTTAAGCAAATATATTTACTTGTTTTTGTCATTGAGCATTTTGAAAACATGTAGTTAGTAGAAGCTTGAAGTAGATAATCATAGCTGCATTCCATTCCCTATAATTAAGAATATGTAGGGCCAGGCGCGGTGGCTCACACCTGTAATCCCAGCACTTTGGGAGGCGGTGGTGAGATCCGCGAGGTCAGGAGATCGAGACCATCCTGGCTAACACGGTGAAACCCGTCTCTACTAAAAAGCTCCATAAAAACCCAGCGGGCGAAGTGGCCGGTGCCTGTAGTCCCAGCCTGGGAGTCTGAGGCAGGAGAATACCGTGAACCGAGGCGGAACTTGCAGTGAGCCGAGATAGCTCCTGCACTCCAGCCAGGGCGACAGAGACTCCATCTCAAAAAAAAAAAAGGAATATGTACAGAAACCTTGATATTTTCTCTTTCTTTCCAACTGGAATACCAGTCAAACCTGGAATTTACAGTTTTAATAAATGTAGAATTTGTTTTATATATATATAGTAATAAAAATATAGTAATACAGAGAGAGTAATAAAAGGCTTCCAAAAGCTTCCGTATGGGAAATTCTTGTTTCCCTTAATCAGGCCATTAGAAAAGCAGCCTGCCATTCTCTGACAGCTGTGCTATAGAGCAGGTTACTTGATAAGGAATGAAAGCAAAGTGATTCTATTTGTTATATAACGTGAGTGACACAGAAGGTAAATTGTGTTAAATAGTCATGGATTTTAGCTTTCTGAAAGCAATGCAATTTGGAAGTTTCTCCAAATCTCCAAATGGTTTTGAGTTTACATAGAATACAACTTGACACACCCTGGCACGATGTTTTGAATTGTAGCTAAACTGATAGATGATGGATCTTTTTGTTTTATAATGTTTGGTATTATACTGCATCTTTCCTTGTGTTAATTTTTTCCTTCATTAATATATGAAAAATTCTGTGAACTTCACACAAGATATCAATGGGAATTTTCCTCCAGTCTCAAAGATAAATAATACAAAATTTTAAGAGGGCCTGTAGAATTTGATTTTTAAAATGTAATCACTGAATCTAGATATACTCTGCCATTTTTTTTTTCCAGAAAATTCTGAGTTAAATGTTTATCATTACAATGTCAGAGGATTGATTAACTTAATTTTTCTATCTTCCAAATCCAGTTTTCCTCCATCAGGAACAAATTTTCATCAAATCGAAATAATAGTGTAGTTTTTGGAAGAAAACTAGCTTATTATGAGCAATAATTAGCAGGCATCTAAGAAAAAAATTCTAATAGAATTTGGCCTTCATATTTTTTAACGGTTTTGTAATTTGGGCTTAATATTTGATAAGAGTAAGTTAACCAAGATCAAAACCTTTAAAATATTCAAATTGATAACTATTTTGTAATTATTGAAATAACTTTTCTCTAATAAATAAAGGAGAAATACATTGAACAAAATAAAAACCAACCAACTTTCTGCTACACACTAAATTTTGATAGACTGTCTTTGTCTAAAATAGCAAGGCAGCTATAAATACAGAACACTTGAGCTACAGTCAGAATACCTGGATTCAAGTCCTGGCTCTGCCATTAACATGCTGTGTGAACCTAGGAAGGTGAACCTATTAGATCAAATGAGAAAGGAAAATACATACAAAAATTGTTAAATAGCTGTTAATTGCACACAGTGTAAGGGTTATGCATGATTTATTTAATATGACTGAGGAAATATACCAAATGGTTTCATTAACTTTTATCATAATTTTTGTATGATGTTAAATAGTGTTAGATAATTGAATCATCCATTGTTGCTATCTGCAGGAATGTTTTAAAGTGGCTTTTTACATCCTTTAAAATGTCAGTTCCTTCTGTAACTTGAAAAGACACAGATTTTGGTCACTTTTTTGTATACTTGCTAATTATTACAGTTAATGACCTTGTCTTTCCAAAACAGTGATGTTCTAAAATGTTCTAAATGTTCCATTTGATGTTCTAAAATAAATGTTACATTTGGTACATTATTTAGAATTTCATTAGTTGGGCATTTTACCAATGCAAGGAAGAAATAAGGAAAGTCATTGAGAGTAGAGAAACATGAGTTAGGAGAGGATATTTTGCTTCCATCTACATAGTCTCTCCCCGGTGGGTCCCAGAACTTTTAGCATTGGAATGTATAGCAAAGCCTCATGAAGAAATGAGACTTAGAATAAAACTTGAGTTCAAAATATCTACCTTCTTTTTCATCTTCTGTCTCCTTCCCCACACTCAAACCCACAGAGATTCTAATTGGCTTACTCTGGTTCCCACTCACAACACACACAATAGGCTTCCATCTGAGCCATGCTAGGACTCACTCAATGTAACCCATAAATATTTTCCTTTGACTCAGATGCCAGTTGAGGGTCCTTAGTTATGGCCACCATAGCAGAATAGGTTACATTAAAAATGTAATTCTCATGTTGCTTCAGCTTTATTTAGAAACAATTCTAGCTGCTCTCATGATAAGGAGGTATGAACAAGAACAGTAACCATTGATATAGCCAGTATAGCAATATGCCATTTTTATAAAAACCAGAAAGATTTTAATGTAATAAATACAAGTATATATGTGTGGTTTTATTTTCCCTATTTTTTCTTATGGCTCCCATAAAAATATAATAACTGGAAAAACCAATGGTTATTTGCCAACTACCCAAAGCTCTTCATTTGCACGTTGCTGTAGCAGTATGCATAACTTAATATGAGATGAAAAGCTAAGATATAAAGGGATATATAATGTCAGGAAGCTTTCATGACATTGCAGTCCTCCTCATAACTGAATTTTTTTTGTGTACTTATAGCATCATCACACCATTCAAGTTGCTAACTTACTTATTGGTATCTCTTACTAAACTATAAGCTTCATGAATCCAAGGACTGTGTCTGTCACATTCACAAACAGCCAGCATATAAACATAGCAAATGTTCAAGAAAGAGCTTTTGACTGACTTAATGAATATGAATAACTAGATGCCCAAGGGGACCAAACTAGAATACTTTTATATTATTTAAATACAAAACTCTAGTCAGATTTAAGTCTACTAAATTTTAGTCTAGCGACACTCGATGGAGTACTTACTGTCTGTTCTTTTATCTGAGATGCAACTACTTTAATGCTCAAAGGCCAATATATTTTTCCACTAGAATGCCTTCCTAAAAGAAAAATACTGGGGAGGCTATGGATTAGAAGAGAAGAGAGTCAAGATTTAGATCAACCAATCAACGTGTAGACTTTCTTTTCTTTTTTCTTTCTTTTTTTTTTTTTTTGAGACGGAGTTTCTTTCTGTCTCCCAGGCTGGAGTGCTGTGGCGCAATCTCTGCTCACCAATGTGTAGATTTTCTATCATTACTAACATGACCAAACCATATCAATTTATTCAATTTTTGCAATATTTGTATTATTAAATCTTTGTATTGTTAATGCTTTTTTGCAATTATTTGTATTAATTTACTTATATTTGTATTATTAATGATTTTAATATGTAATATATTATATATTCCTTTTACATAAATATGTCAGAATATTTATTTAGAAATGTATATATACTTCTTATTTAGAACCATTTAACATTTAAAAATAACTAATGTCCTAAATGAATAATGTAATGTTCTAAATAAACATTTCTTAGAAATATATTTATATGCACATGCCCAAATGTGTACGTGTGTGTGTGTATGCCAGCTGTACAAAGAAAATTCTCTACTTTGCATTTTTGATAATTAGAATTATAGTGGTGGTGATTTGCATTGATATAAAACATTTGACAAATATCACCAGTGAATGCCTGTCTGATGCTATTTAAAATTAAAATATTATCACATATTAATATGTACAGAAAAATTAAGACATGAAAAGAAATCAAAGCTAAAGATAAATAGGCATTTCTCTTTGCAACATGAGCAGTTGTAGTTGTGGCTCACTTCTCTTTTGCCATTTACCCTATTCAAAACAATATCCTTTGTCTTGCAGTTATATCGATAAATTCTTCAGGCAGTGAGTTCCAAAGCGCTCTCTGAAGATGTTGGAGCTCTGAGTCACTGAGGTTTAGTTTGAATTTAATGTTTGATGTCATATTGATGCTTTTTAAATTGTGAACCATCATACCTAAATTTTTACCTAGATCTTTCCAAATCTAGGCATATCAAATAATCTTAAAAAGCTACCATTTATTTTTTTCTCATTTGTTTTCATAATTACATTGCTTGATGTAATTGTGATTTTTTGCTGGGTTTTTTTTTTTGTTTGTTTTTGTTTTTTGTGTTTTTTTTGGCTTATATCAAGGAAGGGATACTTTTTTATCCACATAAATAAGCAAGACCATTATTGGATGCCATCTACCCACAGTACTGTCTGACCCTGAAAACAAATATAGTCACTTATCTGTGGCTGACAGTGTTCATTTATGTTATCCACCTTGCCAATTAAAAATAGAGAAATCTTATACATAATGAAATAGTTCTTGTGTTTCTCAAAAATATGATTTAATTTGCACTGATTTATTCATACATGATTTGGTATAGCAGTTTATTATCCTTACTAAGCAAGTCTATAGAATTTTACATTCAAAATCAGTATCTTGCTTTTGCTCTTATAGATCACAACATCAAGTGAATATCAACAAATTTATAATTACAAACTGAATAGCAATAATTATTATAGTTTAAGCAACTATTTACAAATAGTACAATATTTATAGAAATGTATTATACAAATAAAGCAACAACTATTTAATTCATAACTCTGTTCAGAAATTTGGACTTAACTGAACTGTGTGATTTTTTGCTGGTCTCAGTTACATCTACAAGTTCAGCTAAACCATTTTGCATGTCAAAACAAAGGAGTGTGACCACCTATTGACTGGGGTTGTTGGGATGCCTGGACTATATGGGTCCACCTTGCTAGCCTGGAAATTTTAACATGGTGGCCTTGTCAGTGGTCCCAAGAGGATCAAGAAAGGGCAAACCACAATATACAAGTAGCTTTCAAGTTGCCGCATGTTTTATGTTTGCCATTGTTTCATTGGACAAAGTAAATCACATAGCCAAGTCCAGTCACCATGGAAGGGTACCACCAAAGGGCTTGGATGAATTTGGAAGAATTTGTAGTTGCTTTTTAAGTCAGCCACAGATGGATTTTGGGGAAACTGATTCATGGATTCCTACTTTCTGTCTTTTTTAAAGTATTCATTATTGTAATTAGAATTGATACTAGACAGCAGTTGGTAGCTTAGACAGCAGGCATTTCTGCTCTCTTATGCTGCCACAGTTTGAGAACCGGACATTTAGCTCACCTTCATGATGTTATGTACTTTATAATACATAAACTTACTCATTCTCAACTTTTTCTTATTAGTTCGTGTACTTTTTTTTGGTTCATCAGTTGAGAACTCTGATACTTTTAGGCATTGGCCTCAGATGGTGTTATGGATCATTAAATTATGTGATTCAAAGTCCTGCAAGAATAAAAGAATAATCTCAGCCATAAGTCTTGAACTTTGATACAAAAGAATAGATTGCAGCTGTCACCAGAATCTTAAATTTTCCTCGCAGGGCACTTTAAATGATTAACATACCGAACTTCTTAGTAAATAGTTGTTTTTATGACTAAGTAAGAATCCAAAATAGTCCCTGTGTGGGTCTGCCTTTATTTAAATGATTTTTCTGTGTTTTGAATATTGTGGAGTCTCCTATTTGGAATTATTGTTAGAATTCTGAAGTCCCACTTTGGGGGAAAAAATTATTCATCCCAGAGCCATAGACAACCTGTTCCTTTTTCTATGGTTTCTTCCCTTCCTACTTCACTTTCCTGATTTCATCCTGTGCCGATTTCATCCTGTGCCGTCTTTCTGTCCCTCCCAATGTCAAAGGTCCTGAGGAAAGGACCGGGTGAAATGGACTCTGGAGTTAGACTGAGGTCCAAGAGCCTGATAAGCCTCAAGTAAGGGTGTGATCTTTCTGCCTGTTTCATCCACATGTCACTAACTTAGTCCCATGTTCCAGTGATGACCTGTTACTTCTAAGTAACAGAAAAATAACCCCAACTTAAGTACAAACAAAATAAAATGAAAAGGAATTTATTGGGGAATTAGAGAAACAGCTATAAAGTTCTAAGCCCTTCCTAGAGCCTCAGGACTAGAACTGGCCCTCTGAATGTTTTTCCTTGTCTTTATTTCTCTTTGCTTGTTGGCTTCTCCTCTCCTACTACAGGCAGGCTTTTCCATTCAGTCAGGAATAATGACCAACAGGATCCCTATGCTCATATCAGCTAGCAGTCATTAAGGAAAGAAGGATTAAAACTGAGTTTCTTTCTTTCATTACTTTTGATTACTCTGGTTCCAGAGCCAAAAAAGCCTTTGTTATCATTAAATACAAGTAAAATACTACATGACAGATACTGTTCTATGAAGTTTCCATGATTAAGTAATGTAATCCTCACAGGAACTATTACAGATAATCATATAAAGTAGGTATAATTCCATATTATACCCATTTTACAGATGAAGATATAGAAGAACTAAATAATGAAATAACTTTTCCAGTCACACAGCTAGTAAATGGCAGAACCAGGATTCAATATAAGGAAATCTACACCAGGGACAATGCACTTGTGAACCTGCCATGGTTTGGAGGTTTCCTAAATTTCTACATAG
This sequence comes from Papio anubis, assembly GCF_008728515.1. NCBI lineage: Eukaryota > Metazoa > Chordata > Mammalia > Primates > Cercopithecidae > Papio > Papio anubis. Next base: position 32,914,673 of record NC_044984.1, read on the forward strand.
GCCCCTCCAAGGAAATAGCAATTCATGTTCTAAAACAGTTTTAAAAAACTAAAACCTAATCCTCTTTGAAAAGATAGTAAATTTGAAATGCATTTATAGGTACATTTTTTGACAGTGTGCAATTCAGGACTCATAGAGTTGGAAAACAATTAACCTAAGGTTTATTTGGATAGCTGGAAAAATTAAAGGACTAAATGTAATTTTGGCTGGAGAATAAATGATCATGTAAAGTAAAGACCTGTCCAAAAAATTTTATATTGGATTCATTCCACCTTCATTATGATTAGCCATGTTTGAGGTTTGCATTATTTCTCATTCTTTATGTGGGCATTAGTTATCTACTTTATAAAGAATATTTTACTGTAATTTTTAAAAGAAATACCACAAATACTTTATACTATTGGATGTTAATAAAACACTTATATGCAGTGAAATGACTTATAGTAATTTATAAATTAAAGTTTCTTACTGTGGGACAAATTGAATTGTGGAGTAACAGGATTCTGTATCTCTTGAAATCTGGTGTTGTGGAATAAGCTACATTTTCATAAATGAGAGTTTATTTTCCTGTCAACTCCCAATTATTTTTTACTCTTTGTCAACTGATATTCATATTCTTAATTTTATTTGAGCTGCATAGAATATACAAGTTTCTTGTTCTGAAAGCTATTGTTATATGTGAGGAGGCTGGAAAGAGGCTATGCAGGTTAATGACTCTCTCACCTCTGGGGCTGTTTCTTTAAGTCCAGGATCAATTCCTTTTTTTTTTTTTCTGACTACTGCCCTTCACACAAAGTAAAATAAAAGTCTTTTTGAAACTAGTCATCACTCGTAAGACATGATAAACAAAGACAAAGAAGAAAACTAACCATTCTGAGCTGAGTTTTTGGCTGAAGATATTACTTATCTTAAACCTCCAGAGACTTTATCATCCAAATTTATATAGAGTTGGTGGTTGGAAGTGCCATGTGGGTTCACATTCAGATGAGAACATATTTTGCAAGCAAAATAGCCACACGTATAGTTTGTGCAAATCAAAGTAAATGTACTAAAGGACATGTTTTCAGGACTGAATCTAGAAGTTCTTGCAGTACAGAATTTTTTCCTATGTTTTTCCGTATCAATAAGTATCAATAATCAATGATCAATATCAATAAATATTGATCACTTGTAATATGTTCTGAACTATTTTAAATATTGGCCATGCCCTAGGAAAATAGGGTAAATTGACATGTATTGAATAACACCTCTGAGCTAGAAATTATTATTTATTCATACAGCACATTTACTTTTCAAGACTGGGGATGAAGTGGTAAACTAGGTAGACAAGGTTCCTGGTTTCAAAGAGGTTACATTCTAGTACAAGAGACAGATCATAATCAAGGAAAGAGTATTCAGTCATGTGTCACTTAACAATGGGGATACATTTTGAGAAATGCATTGTTAGGTGATTTCATGTGTTTGTGAACATCATATTGTACCTACACAAACCTAGATGGTGTATCCTACTACACACCTAGGCTATATGTTGTAGCCTATGGATCCTAGGCTACAAACCTTTACAGCATGTTACTGTACCAAACATTGTAGGCAACTGTAACACAATGGTAAGTATTTATATATTTAAACATAGAAAATGTACAGTAAAAATACTGTATTATAATCTTATGGGACCACTGTCATACATGCAGCCCTCATTATGTGGCACCTGACTGTAATTTCAGATACTAGTAAGTGCTATGAAGAAAATGTTAAAAGGGTGATATAATAGAGATAAGTCAAGAGGGGGACCCTGAGAGATAGGTGAAGGTATTTCTTAGAAGGAGATTATTTATGTCAAAACCTGAAGGAAACAGCTGCTTGACCAAAGTTTGTCATGGCAGACAGGAGGCAGGACTAGATTGCAGCTCTGACTCAGAGAGATGGAGCAGCAGTGTGTGGAGGCTCTTATCATGGAATTTTAGCTCTGGAATGATGACAAGAACAAACCAGGAATCCCAAGAGGACCCACAGACCCTCTGAAGGAAGCAGACTGTTCCTGAAGAACCTGGGAGACACCCCAAATACTGTGAGTGCCCAAACTGCAGAAGTGGGAAAGGGAGATCCTCCACTCCCAAACATATGCCCCCATGGGGAAACTGAAGGTCTAGTTTGCAGGAGAAGTTTCTGACCTTACCTGGAGCTGAGTCAATTTAGAGAGCCGAGCAAAATACAGGGTTAGAGGAAGCAGCAGGAAAGGCTCTGGGAGCTCACTGGATCCCCAAGCAGGCCATTCCTGCCTGGAACTACAGGGATTCTTCAGGAGGATGGCCAGAGGTGCAGGGAAAATGCCACAGGGAAGTCTCCAGCAGAACTTTGTAACAATTTGAACCAGGTGAGAAGCCTCCTGGCCAGAATTTGGGGGACGTTGGTAGAAGGGCTGAAGCAGGGCTTGCTTGTATGATATAATGTAAAAGAGTCTTGGAACACATCCTGGGTCCAGGGTCTAAAACCCCTCATGGCCTGTGGAACACCAAGCTCTGTGCCAAAGGGTGGAAGGCTGCCCTGCCACACCACAATCAAAGTCCAGGGCATAAAACCCCTCATGGCTTGGACAGAATCCAGGGCTCAGGGCATAAAACCCCTCGTGGCCTCTGGGATGTGTCCAGACTTGCTGGCTGCTTGCTTCTTGCTCTCCCAGGATCGATTGTATCTTGAGTTAAAAGAACCTGCTCTCCATTATGTCAAGCAGCAGAGCATATGCTAAACCATCACAACTACACTTGATGTACCACTACCTTTCTACCCCCACGTCCTTACATCCTCACTTGTCTACCCCTACATCTGCATATCCTCACCACCTGCTTCTTTGTTTGATTGCCAATAAACAGTGTGGGCTCCCAGAGCTCGAGGCCTTTGCAGCCTCCATACTAGCATTGGCCCCCTGGACCCACCCTATGTATTCTTAACTTGTCTTGTCTCATTCCTTTGACTACCGGACTTTGTAACCCCCACAGCCTAGTGTTGGGTCTGATCACCCCAGCAGGGGAGGGCATGAATCTGGCATACAGACTTCACAGGCAGGGGGAAGAAGTAAAGCCTTTCTTTCACAGCTGGGAGGTGGGTAGCCTGGGGAAAGGTCTCAAGCCCTGCTTACTCACTGCCTGGAAACAGACTCAGTGCTGCTAGGTGGAGGCACAGTGGGAGTGAGACCAGCCCTTCGGATTGCATGGGAGCTGTGTGAGGCCTGTGACTGCCAGCTTCCCACCACTTCCCTGACAACCTGCATGACTCAGCAGAGGCAGCCATAATCCTCCTAGGTACACAGCTGCATTGACCTGGGAACCTCTCCCCCATCCCAAACACCAGTCACAGGAAGACCCACCCACAGAGACTCTGAGCTTAGATATACCTAGTCCTGCCCCCACCTGATGGGCCTTCCCTACCCTACCTGATAGCTGAAGACAAAAAGCATATACTCTTGGGAGTTCTAGGTCCCTGCCCAGCACTTGTTCATCTCCATACTACCACAGCTAATGCTTTCTGGAAAGGGCTACTTCCTGGCAGGAGGCCAAACAACACAAAAATAAATCATTAATCCACCAAAGCTAAGAACTCCTCACAAGTCCATTTCACCCCCCTGCCACCTCCACCGGAACAGGTGCTGGTATTAATGGCTGACAGACCCATAGATGGTTCACGTCACAGGACTCTGTGCAGACAACCCCTAGTACTACCCTGGAGCCTGGTAGACTTGCTGGGTGGCTAGATCCAGAAGAGAGATAACAATCACTGTAGCTTGGCTCTCAGGAAGCCACATGCATTGGAAAAGGAGTAGAGTACTACATCAAGGAAAAAACCATAACTTCCCTCTAGAACTTCCCTCTGACAGAAAATACCCAAAGGAGAAGGAACCAGAAAACCAGCTCTGGTAATATGACAAAACAAGGTTCTTTAACATCACCAAAAAATCACACTAGCTCACCAGCAATGGATCAAACCAAGAAGAAATCCTTGAAATATCTGAAAAAGACTTCAGGAGGTTAGTTATGAAGCTACTCAAGGAGGCATCAGAGAAAGGCAAAGCCCAATGCAAGGAAATCCAAAACCAATACAAGAATTGAAGGGAGACGTAGTCAAGGAAATAGATAGCATAAGAAAAAAAAAACAATCAAAACTTCAGGAAACAGGCACACTTATAGAAATGCAAAATGCTCTCTGGAAAGTCTCAGCAATAGAAATGAAGAAGTAGAAGAAAGAAATTCATAGCTCAAACACAAGGTCTTAAAATCAACCCATCCAACAAAAACAAAGAAAAAGGAATAAGAAAATATGAACAAAGCCTCAAAGTCTGGGATTATGCTAAATGACCAAACCTAAGAATAATCAGTGTTCCTGAGGAAGACGAGAAATCTAAAAGTTTGGAAACCGTGTTTGGGGGAATAATTGAGGAAAACTTTTCCAGCCTTACTAGAGACCTAGACATGCAAATACAAGAAGCACAAAGAATACCTGGGAAATTGATCACAAAAAGTTCTTCACCTAGGCACGTTGTCATCAGGTTATCCAAAGTTAAGATCAGGGAAAGAATCTTGAGAGCTGTGAGACAGAAACACCAGGTAACTTATAAGGGAAAACCTATCAGATTAACAGCAGATTTTTCAGCAGAAACACTACAAGCTAGAAGGGATTAGGGCCCTATCTTTAGCCCCCTCAAACAAAACAATTATCAGCCAGAAATTTTGCATCCAGCAAAACTAAGCATCACATGAAGGAAAGTTACAGTCTTTTTCAGACAAACAAATGTTGAGAGAATTCGCCACTACCAAGCCACCACTACAAAAACTGCTACAAGGAGCTCTAAATCTTGAAACAAATCCTGGAAACACATCAAAAGAGAACTCTTTAAAGCATAAATCACACAGGACCTATACAACAAAAATACAAGTTAAAAAGCAAAAACAAAAAACAAAACACCCAAGATACACAGGCAACAAATAGCACAATGAATAACAAAGATCAGAGCAGAACTACATGAAATTGAAACATAAAAAAAATAAAAAGATAAATGAAACAAAAAGCTGATTCCTTGAAAAAATAAATAAAATTGATAGACCATTAGCAAGATTAACCAAGAAAAGAAGAGAGAAAATCCAAATAACCTCATTAAGAAAGGAAACAACTATTACAACTGACACCACCAGAATACAAAAGATCATTCAAGGCTGCTATGAACACCTTTATGCACATAAACTAGAAAAACTAGAAGAAATGGATAAATTCCTGAAAAAACAACCCTTCCAGCTTAAGTCAGGAAGAATTAGATACCCTGAACAGATCAATAACAAGGAGTGAGATTGAAATGGTAATTTAAAAATTAGCAACAAAAAAAAGTCCAGGACCAGATGGATTCACAGCAGAATTCTACCAGACATTGAAAGAAGTGGTACCAATCCTTTTGACACTATTCCACAAGATAAAGAAGTAACCTTCCCTAATTCATTCTATGAAGCCAGCATCACCCTAATACCAAAATCATGAAATGACATAACCAAAAAAGAAAACTATGGACCAATATCGCTGATGAAGATAAATGCTAAAATCCTTAATAAAATACTAGCTAACCGAATCCAGCAACATATCAAAAACAGAATCCACCATGATCAAGTGGATTTTATATCAGGGATGCAGAAATGGTTTAACGTACTCAAGTCAATAAATGTGATATACCACATAAACAGAATTTAAAACAAAAATCACATAATCATCTCAATAGATGCAGAAAAAGCATTTGACAAAATGTAATATTGCTTTATGATTAAAACTCTCAGCAAAACTGGCATATGAGGGACATACCTCAATGTAATTAAAGCCATCTATGACAAACCCACAGCCAACATAATACTGAATGGGGAAAAGTTGAAAACATTCCCTCTGAGAAATGAAACAAGACAACAATGCCTACTTTCAGACCACTCTTCATCAGCATAGTACTAGAAGTCCTAACCACAGCAATCAGACAAGAAAAAGAAATAAAGGGCATCAAAATCAGTAAAGAGGAAGTCAAACTGTCACTGTTTGCTGATGATATGATTGCTTACCTTGAAAAGCCTAAAGACTCCTCCAGAAAGCCCCTAGAACTGATGAAAGAATTCAGCAAAGTTTCTGGATACAAGATTATTGTACACAAATCAGTAATTCTTCTATACACCATCAGTGACCAAGTAGGAATCAAATCAAGAACTCAACTCCTTTTAAAATAGCTGCAAAAATAAAAATAAAAATACTTAGAAATATACCTAACAAAGGAGGTGAAAGGCTTCTACAAGGAAAACTCAAAACACTGCTTAAAGAAATCATAGATAGCACAAACAAATGAAAACACACCCCATGCTCATGGATGGGTAGAATCAATATTGTGAAAATGAGCATATTGCCAAAGGCAATCTACAAATTCAATGTAATCCCCATCTAAATACCACCATCATTCTTTGCAAAGTTAGAAAAAACAATTCCAAAATTCACATGGAACCAAAAGGAGCCCACATAGCCAAAGCAAGACTAAGCAAAAAGAACAAATCTGGATGCATCACACTACCTGATTTCAAACTATACTACAAGGCCATAGTCACCAAAACAGCATAGTACTGGTACAAAAATAGGCACATAGACCAATGGAATAGAATAGTGAACCCACAAATAAACCCAAATACTTACAGCCAGCTGATCTTCAACAAACCAAACCAAAACAGTAAGTGGGGAAAGGACACCCTTTTCAACAAATGATGCTGGGATAATTGGCTAGCTACAAGAAGGAGAATGAAACTGGATCCTCAGCTCTCACCTTATACAAAAAGCAACTCAAGATGGATTAAGGGCTTAAATCTAAGACCTGAAACTATAAAAATTCTAGAAGATAACATTGGAAAGACCCTTCTAGACATTGGCCTAGGCAAGGATTTCATGACCAAGAACCCAAAAGCAAATGCGATAAAAACAAAGATAAATAGCTGGGACTTAATTAAACTAAAGAGCTTTTGTACAGCAAAAAGAACAGTCAGCAGAGTAAACAGGCAACCCACAGAGTGGGAGAAAATCTTCACAATTTATACATCAGACAAAGGACTAATATCCAGAATCTACAATGAACTCAAACAAATCAGTAAGAAAAAAAGCAAACAATCCCACCAAAAAGTGGGCTAAGGACCTGAATAGACAATTCTTAAAGAAGATATACAAATGGCCAACAAACATACGAAAAACTCCTGCACGTCACGAATTATCAGGGGAATGCAAATCAAAACCACAACACAATACCTCCTTACTCCTGCAAGAATGGACATAATCAAAAAATAAAATAAAATAAAAAATAAAACAGTAGTTGTTGGTGTGGATGGGGTGATCAGGGAACACTTCTACACTGCTGGTGGGAATGTAAACTAGTACAGCCACCATGGAAAACAGTGGGGAGATTCCACAAAGAACTAAAATTAGAACTACCATTTGATCCAGCAATCCCACTACTGGCTATCTACCCAGAGAAAAAGAAGAATGAATTAACAGCATTTGCAGCAACCTAGGTGAAATTGGAGACTATTGTTCTAAGCTAAGGAATGGAAAACCAAGCATTGTATGTTCTCACTGATATGTGGGAGCTAAGCTATGAGGACACAAAGGCATAAGAATGATACAATGGACTTTGGGGACTTGGGGGGAAGAGTGGTAGAGGGGCAAGGGATAAAAGACTACAAATAGGGTGCAATGTATGCTGCTTGGATGATAGGTGCACTAAAATCTCACAAATCATCACTAAAGAACATACTCATGTAACCAAATACCACCTGTATCCCAATAACCTATGGAAAAAGTATAAAAAGAAGGAAACAGCCAAGCAATGTGTTGAGAAAAGAGTATTTCAGTGAAAGAGAACTTAAATGCAAAGACCATGAGATCTGTACAGACATTACCTCCTTTAATCCTCACGATGTTTCTGTAAGGGATGTAGTGTTAGGATAATTTTATAGATAGTAAAATGGAACGACAGAACTAACACACACAAGATCACTTTGTCAGCCAGCAAACAGGATGCCATGGTATGAGCTCAGGAGTCTCTGATCACCACCAGCCTTCTCTTTCTGCACCCCCAAGCTGCTTCATGGGATCTAAAGCACAACTTAAATGCGTGTCACTCCAAGGAATTCCAGAGGAAGGGAGGTTCCTATCCCAAATATAGGTAAATCTCCTAGATGATCCTGGTTCTTTGTTTTCTTTCTACTAATAAATATGCAAGAAAGACTTATTTGTATTTATTTGTTTATTAATTCATTCAATAGATTTTTTGAGTGTCTATGGTATAACCATACTACTTGCATTTAAAGTTCGGAATTCAGTATGAACTATTTTCTTTCAAGGAATTGAGAGTGGTTTTGTTTTTAGTATATTGTCTGGAAATCCTAGCAGTATAATCTGCTTTGCTAAAAGTTACATGGAAGGATATAAAACTATTATAGTTTTAAAATGTTCCTGTCAGTTGGCTGAAAATTATCTGTAACACTTAATATCTGACTCTGGAAAGAAATGTAGCCAACCACCTTTTTAATCCTCTTTTCGGTGTTTTGGGAAGCATAAAGTCGGGATCTATTCCCTCATTTGCAAAATAAAACATACTTTTAAAAGCATTGATTTATATTTGATTTAAGGCATTGAATTGTTTTATTATTGAGCCTGTCTCTGAACTCTGAGAAATTCCAAGGGAAAGAATTAAAGATGTTCAATTCAGCCTTGCCTAAATCTACTATTTTCAACCCTTTTTTTTTTTTTTTTTCTGTTGTGCTTTCTTGCGTATTTTCTTAATGGATAGATAGGACAATGGTACAGCAGAAATAATGAATGTTTATCTACCACTTCCATTAAATATGTCAATGCTTTTACGAAAGGAAATCTATGGTTACTTAAGTCAATGCCTGTACTTAGTTCTCAGTCATAACTGTTCTCATACCTGGACTCTAAAGAGGTAGCGTCAGTAATCTGCACACACTAAGTACTTACTATTGCTCAGCGGAAAGAGAAATGCTGCTATATATTACTCTACATTTTTCACAGTCTTTATAATGTTTTATATCTAAATGTATTATCATGTAGTTTCACTGATCAGTAAGAGAGCTAGATCTTGTAGGCCTTATAAGAACGTTGGCTTTTACTCAAAAGGGATGAGAAACTATCGGGGGATTTTGAGTAGGGATGCCATCATCTGGCCTTTGTTTTTAACAGAACATGTCTGGCTGCTGTTATGAGTGTAGACCAAAGGGTGGATAGACAGAAACGAGGAGATAAGATAGAAGGCAGAGCAATAATTTTGGTAGCAGATCATAGTGCCTTTGTATAGGGTAATAGAATATGCTAGAGCCTAGAATATAGGCATCAAGCTGTTATGAGCTTGGCACTTTTACCACTGTATCCCCAGGGTGTGGAATCATTTCTGGAGTATAGCAGGAGCTCAGTAATTCTTGCTGCATGCATGAATGGATGGATAGATTGACAGTTTTTCACACTTCTGTTTTCTCCCCATCTGTTTATTACCTAAGTTTTAAAATCTAAGCTACTTTCCTCATCCTCACAGTTTTTAAACTAAAGCAAAAGTGAAACAAAAGCAAAACAGCCAAGTTTCTTCTAAATGTAATTGGATTCAACAAGTCTTTTTTTAAGCACTTTTATGTGGTTTCTTTGGGCTACTAAGGACATAAAATGCCAACAGAATGTTCTAAGACTGTGAGATGAGATTGTTGCTTAGGGTCACAGCTATGCCACAGCACCACAATTTACTTTAAAATTAAAATTGCTACATAGTTTTAATTTCCTCCTCAGAAGGGCAATAACCTTTCACTGAATAAGACTCAGCTTTTTCAGCTTACTATAAATGGAACCATGTGACCGTTACATTACAAAGTGTATAAATGGCAGGCTATATTAGAAACGTTTGGGGACAAGGAGCACGAGAATGTATTTGGCACACAACTTTTTTGTGTGATAAAGAAGAGAAATAAGACATGCAAACAGTTGTGTTGATATACATAAGGAAACACTGAATAGATACAGAAGCAACTAAAAGGGCTCATTGCAAGGGGCAGGAGATAAATTGGATAGACAGAGCAAACTTTTTTTTTTTTGAGACGGAGTCTCACTCTGTCGCTCAGGCTGGAGTGCAGTGGCGCTATCTCAGCTCACTGCAAGCTCTGCCTCAGACAGGGCAAACTTTTTAAAAGGAGATTTTTTATATCATTTTGATGATCATGTAAATTATTACCTATTTAATGAGTATATAAATAAATAAAAATGACATCCTTTAAATAACTGGGGGGGGGGGGGGGTAAGGGGGTGCAGATAGTAGGGAGGAAGGACCTAGGGATACTTGAAGCAAGTCTTCATTTTGTCACTTCTCCAGCCCTTATCAACTGCATTTGGAGCTGAGACTTCTCAGATGATGTGTATATGTGTAAACATTAGTAAATAACAACTAATCACGTTTTGTTCATCTTTTTTTCTTAAGGAATAAAAAAGCCTATGTTCATGAGAATGCTGATTCTTAAAGGGCTAGAAAGGCCAGTTGAAGAAGGCCAATCTGTAGAGATGCCTGGGAGTTCTCTGATCTTTTTGGAGGCTAAAAGAAGTAAAATTCTGCTATGGAAATTGTCCTATTATATTTCTGCTTTCAAGAAGGGGCTACAAGATTATGAGGTTTTGCAACATTGCCCTCCTAGTCCTGTGTACATTGCTGTAAAGGCTCCCAGGCATGGAGGCCACCACTGGCACTGTTCCTCTTAGCAGTTATTTGGGTGTGAAGTTCCTCACTCCTGCAAGGCTCAGCCTGAAGCAACCTGTCTACATGATCCACCTGCAGAATCTCCCCACTTGTCAGTGACAGCTGTGAAATCTGCCCCTGTTGTCTTTAGGCAAGAAGTTTCACCAATCACAGTAACACCTTGCTCTTGTGTAGTTTTATATTTTTTCAAAATGTTTTCACCTGTGTTATTTCTTCTTATGTAATTAGAGAAACTGAAAGATGGAAAAGATCTCAGATACTGCGACCCCCACGTAACAGATGAAGAAATTGAATCCAAGAGATGAAGTGACCGCTTTGCCTAAAATCAAATAGCCATGTAGCAGCCGAGCTAAAACAAACATTCAGTCTTCCTGAATCCTAACTCAGTGATTTTTCTCTTACTTTTATATAATAACAACCACTGTTTTCTTGAGTCTCCCCTATCATTTTCTTATTCTTCTTGACCCATTTATATTCGTTTTTTTCTTTTATGGATTTAAAGGTGACCTTAATCAAAATTTGATACTTACATAAGTATGATATAAAATAACATATCTATATTTAATAATTTCTTATTTTAGTTGATGCTTTCAAAAATTGCCAGAAAACAGATTTTTTTGCCACCAAGCAGTTACAGTTTCATCTTCATATTCCCTCTCTTAACATGCTGAAAAATTAAGCATAAATAGAAATGTTAATAAGAGTTGTCTTCCTTGTCAATGCTATGATTTATATTTGACTTGTTTCCTATCAGATTTGCCACAAGCTAGAATCTTCTGAGCATTTCTCCCTCATATATATTCTCTACCAGTCAGCAGACACTAATAAAGGGTGTCAAAAGCCTGGCAAGAAAATGTTTCCTAAAGTTGTAGCTGATGCTAGATACTAAGTAAGTCAAGTTTCCTATTCCATAGTGAAAGAGAAAAAAAGCTTTTATGTCTAAATTCAGTTTTAGTAAAAGGGAAAGCTTTATATCCAGGTCAAGGTCCAATCCACTAAGATTTGAATCTATTGAGATATTGTATCTTAGAATTCAAAGCTTGGCATGCTTAATATTTAGAAACACTTTAAAAAGTTAAAAGCATTGGACAGTTAGAATGACATCACTGCAAAGGTGAATATTTTCAAAGGATTTTGATTCCATTCTGACAGCTTTATTTACTTGACATTCGTAGGCTCCACACTTACTAAAGGGCTGAGTTGGTACACAGCACTAAAAGGTACATCCTCTGGCTATTAAAAGGAGTATGATGAAAAGTGTTACTTGGGAACATGTGGGACTTACCCTTGATTGATTAAAAAAAAATACTGTTTTTCTCCCTCACTGATAATCTCTCTCCATGTTGCCAATATTATAGCAGTTTTCTGTGTGATTTCTTACCTGAAAATGCTATGGTAGAAGTGAGAGTCTGAGTTTTTTTCCTGGCTCACTCTTAAATGTATCCCCAATATCTCTTTCATTTTCTAAATTGGGGAGGAAATTATGACCGCAGCTTCCAACTATCTTAACTGTATTCAGTAAAACTTTTTTTCTACTTAAAAAATTACATAAGTTAACTGGAATTGGAAATGCTTTAAAAAAAATTGAAAATAGAATCTTAAATAAATCTAGGAAGATCTCACTTTATCATTAAGAATACTAACTATAAAATAATTGTGATCAATAAACTTTTTTTATGAAACCCCAAATAATTATAAACATTGGTTTATAATTTTACATGGCTCAAGAAAAATGAAAAATTTAAAATAAAATATAGAATATTTCAAATTTTCTGTTTCATTTTCTGCAAGGTATCTAATCTTAGTATGGGAAAGCCAGAAATTTTCTGTAAAGTTATAGAGAAACTTTTTAAGTGTCCAATGCCTCTAAATTTTAGCACAGACATGTGCCCTGAAAAAAGTCTAGAGTTATACCCAAGTAAATGTTTCTGTGCTAAAGTTTAAATTACAGAAAATAGAACGTCTACATCTGAGCTTTTTCACCACTTAAAGAGATTGAGAAGGATTCAATGCTGCCACATGAGCCAACCACACAAGCAAACACTCCTACAACAGATATGTACAGGCCTTTCACAACAATAAATGTAAAGTGGATCAGAGTCTGCTATAGTTTGAATGCTTTCATCAAAATTTATGTTGAAACTTAATTCCTAATGCAACAGTAGTTAAGAAGTGTAGTCTTTAAGAGGTAACTGAGTCATGAAGTCTCTGCCCTCATAAATGGGATAAAGTGCCCTTATAAAAGGGCTTGACAGAGGGAGTTTGCTCCTTTCTTGCCCTGCCGTTCATGCCACCCATTGAGGATGCAACAGTGAGGCACCTTCTTGGAAGCCAAGATGGAACCCTTACCAGACATCAAACCTGCTGGTGCCTTGATCTTGGACTTCCCTTCCAGAACTGTGAGAAATAAATTTGTCCTCTTTCTAAATTACCCTGCCTCAGGTATTTTGTTATAGCAGTGCAGATGGATGAAGACAGAGACCTAAATTTAAAATGCAAAACAATACATTTTCTGGAGGATGAAATATGGGAGAAAATCTTATTGACCTTTGGTTTGTTGATGAGTTTTTAGATACAGCACCAAAGAATGATCCGTGAAATAAAAATCTAATAAACCTTATTAAAATTAAAAATTCCTGCTCTGCAAAAGACACTGTTAAAACAATAACACAATTCATAGACTGGGAGAAAATATGTGTAACACAAATATATGATAAAGGACTTATATCCAAAATACACCAGAAAAACCTTTTAAAACAGCAACAACAAAAAAGCCCAATTGAAAAGGAAGCAAAAGTTCTGAACAAACATGTCATCGAGATGATATGCAGACAGGAAGTAAGCATACAAATAGACATTTAACATCGTGTGTCAGTATTAAAATGCAAATTAAAACAATAATGAGATACTACTATACACCTATTAGACTGTTTAGCATACAAAAAAAACTGACAATATCAAATGATGGCAAGTATGCAGAGCAACTCAAACTGTCATTAATCCCTGGTGGGAATAAAAAATGGTGGAGACATTTTGGAAGACTGGTGGTTTCTTGTAAAGCTAAACATTGTCTTGCCACATAATCTAGCCACTGCACTCTTCGATATTTGCCCAAGTGCTTTGAAAACTTATGTTCATACAAATCCTACATACTAATGTTTGTAGCAGCTTTATTCATAATGGCTTCAAACTGAAAACAACCAAGATGTCTTTACATAGGTAAATAGACAAATTCAAGTACATTCGTATAATGTAATGCTTTTCAGCACTAAAACAGGAATGAGCTACCAAAGTATAAACAGATATAGATATATCTTAAATGCATGCTGCCAAATGAAAACAGCCAGTCTGAAAAGGCTATGTGCTATAGGATAACAATTATGTTACATTTTGAAAAAGGCAAAATTTGGACTGGAAAACCAATCAGTGTTTGCCAAGGGTTTGGAAGGAGGAGAGCTGAATAGTGAAATGTAGGGATTGTTTTTAGGGTGTTGAAAAAGATTTTGTATGATACTATAATGGTGACTGCCTGACACAATGCATTTGTCAAAACCCATAGAATTTTACAGTACAAATAGTTAACTCTAGTGTATGAAAATGTTTAAAAGTCATTTAGGAGGTCAAGGAATCTTAGAATGGAACTCAGAACCAACAAAAGAATCTAACTGTATTACTACAGTGGGGAAAATGGTTCTGAATGTGGAAATGAATATGGTCTGTAGGAATAAAGACAAAACATAAGCATTATACTCTAGTAGATAAGGTCGTTTCTCACAGAGCTATGGGTTAACAATTCTGAAACCACTAAAGATATATACTGGAATTGAGAAATTAAGTAAATACACAGGGGATGTATTTACTTAATTGAGAGCCATGTTTCTCACTCTTGGTATGGAAGGTTAGAAATAAGCAAAGAAAGGAGGCTAGAATGATACTTGTCATAAAGGGCTAGACATGGAAATATACTGAAGATATCAATGTGAACTCATCTTTAGCTTAATGTAAACACATGTGGCATATAAAATGTAACTTGCATAAATAGATTAGTATGCATATATTTCCTTGCTCCATCAGCTGAGAAAGCCTGGAAGCAATAATGCTGCAGAAGCAACAGCCGTGCCCCATGTCCAAATCTTGATTTCTAATGCCATTCTCCAATAAGGGAACAAAGACTCCTTACAGAAATGGCTGGTCTTAAGACTAGGATGGAAAATACACAAAATGTCCTTGGAGCATATGCTAGTGCCAGAAAGTAAGAAAATGGTAAAAGAAAAAAATCTCACAATGATGGACATTATGTCTCCATGTAAAAGAGTCACAGGAGTCAACAGAAAGAGTTCCCAGTGACCAAAGCTAGAATCATTAGATCAACAAAATAAAGTAACATTAAAGTACAAACAAAAATGTAAAGTAAGTATCCATTAATCCATAATGACATAAATGACTGAATATATACATAAACAGAGAAGAATAGATAAATCTCCTGTCCAGAAGAATTCCAAATAATTTATGTAGGTATCTACCCTCAAGGAAGTAAATGGTAACTCTCGGCCTTTTAAGAGTGGGCTGAACAATATTAGCTCCCTTTTAAAAAGAGACAGTATAGAAAGGGGGAAAAATGGAATAAACTTAGAGTGGAGAAACTTGACAAACACTAGCTCAGCTAAGTGATCAAGGCAATAACCAACAGTGATTCATCATGTTGATGGTATGTGTTCTTGATATGCTGTTATGAGAATTTTATTCTGTGGTCTTCCTCTCCCAAATCCATAACTCCAATCTAATCATGAGAAAAGTATCAAATCCCAAATGAGGGGCTATATTAGTCCATTCAGGCTGATATCACAAAATACCTTAGATTGGGTGTTTTATATGTAACAGAAATTTATTTCTAACAATGTTGGAGGCTAAGTGTTATGCCCAGACTGTTTGTTCCCCAAAGAAGACCACCAGAGTCCAGAGTCAAAGCCAAGCGGCAAGGATCTTTACTACAAGTTCGAACCTGGTCCCTCCTTTACACAGTATACAAGAGGGCCCCGATCAATGCGAGCGTTTGCTTTTTATAGCCCGAAAGTTGCAGGGGAACAAAGAAATTCTTTTGGCTCTCGCGCTTTTAGTAACCTTGAACGGCTGTCTCCTTATCGGAGACTTTCCAGGTGGTGTTTGTACTGGGCTCAGGGAGTTTTGAGCCCGGGGGCTGAGGAATGTGCCCAGCTCCTTTCATAAGAAGTCCAAGACCAAGGCAGCAGTAGATCAGGTGTCTGGTGAGGGCTTGCTCTGCTTCATAGATGGAGCCTTCTTGCTTCATCTTCACATGACAAAGGCACAAGCATGCTTCGTCAGGCCTCTTTTACAAGGGCACTGATCCCATTTATGGCGTGGAGCCCTCAGGACCTAATTACCTCCTGGAGGGAGACTCCACCACTTAATATTATTGCACTAAGGATTTGGTCTCAACATATGAATTGTGGGGGAGAAACATCAGACCAGAGCAGGGGCATTCTAACATTATTTCCCCAACACTTCTCATTATTATCAGGTTCACCCAAAACAAGAAATATCTGTGAAACTGTCACATCCAAGAGTACTTTAAGGAGTTATAAAAACTAAATGTAATTTGTATTCTGGGTGGGATTCTTGAAAATAAAAAGGATATTATGTAAAAAGGAAATCTGAATGAAGTATGAACTTAATAAAAAATGAATCAATATTGATTTATTAATTGTGACAAATGTATCACACTAATAATAGGAAAAATGAGTATGGGTGTATGGGAACTCTTTATACTATTTTCATAATTGTTCTCTAAAAAGTTTATTTAAAAATTATGTACTGGCCGGGCGCGGTGGCTCACGCCTGTAATCCCAGCACTTTGGGAGGCCGAGACAGGCGGATCACAAGGTCAGGAGATTGAGACCAACCTGGCTAACGTTGAAACCCCGTCTCTACTAAAAAAAATACAAAAAACTAGCCGGGCGAGGTGGCGGGCGCCTGTAGTCCCAGCTACTCGGGAGGCTGAGGCAGGAGAATGGCGTAGACCCGGGAGGCGGAGCTTGCAGTGAGCTGAGATCCGGCCACTGCACTCCAGCCTGGGCGACAGAGCGAAACTCCGTCTCAAAAAAAAAAAAATTTGTACCCCAGAATCACACAGGTACATGGGGGAAATTGCCTGATTTGTTTGACTACCAAAAGTAGTTTAGGGGAAGAATTAGTAATAGATATGTACTAAATTAAGCAAATTAAAATCAGGCAATTATGAATTCCAGCTTTCAAAAAACAGTCATTATATATAGACAGGAAATATTATTACCAAAATTTGTGATGTAAAAATATTGGGAGAATAGGGACTTGAGGAATGACCATGTAGTGTGAGGAAAAATTCTACAGACAATGCAGTTGAATTGAAAAATATGAAAAAGTAATATATTTGTTTGGAACTAGAGATATAAACAGCAAAAGAAAGAGTTTCAGGAGTTAAATCAGTTGCTTCTGAGGATCAAAGCTCAGTATTAAAGTAGTTGTTGACTGTTTTAAACTACGTATTTCTAAGAAAACCTATTAAATATACATACAAAAACAATAGAGTAGTGTGTTTAATGGAGAAGCACTAGACAGAAATTTAGAAATCCTCAGTACTTGCACTAACAAGTTATATGACTTTAAGTATAGCACTACCCTAGGTCTTCATTTTCTCATTTATGAGCTGAAAGATTGGAACAGATGATTGCTAAAGGAGCTTCCACTTTATGATTTTACGACAGTGGAAAAAATAAACACAATTCTAAAGAAATAATACCAGATTTTTAAGGTTTTTAAAAAACTTATAGGTTTTAGGAAGTTTAATGATTAAGTAGAAAAGAAAAATAAGGTAATGAAAGTGTAGTTTTCTAAAAACATGTGACAAATTTTGTAATGTAATTTAAATAAAGGAACAACTGTTAGGAGACCAGGTCCATTGATATTTAGGTTGTTAAATCATGAACAATAAACTAAGGTTTTACCAAGAAAACGTACAGCCAGATATATTTTGACAAATCTATTCAATGAGCTGGAAAGTGACTAAAGAGAGACACCAGATATAAGGCATTAGTTTATTTAACATTCTTTCAAACAAAATTAGAATTGAAGATTTCTGGTGAATAAAATTACTGTCAAGTGACTTGAAGTCAGTTGGAAAATTTTTATATCCAAAAATGATACATATATCTAACCTAGAAAGGCAGTTAAGCTGGCACAAAGGCCTTAACAGTCTTCATTAATGATACAAAATTGTGAAAATGAAACCACTGAAGAATTAGCATGCCTTAACAATCATCACTACAGAATAAAAACGTATTAAAGGGACTTTGAGAATTTATAGTATTGTGTGTGCAGAGAATACTAATGGGATGTGCCATGAAAATAATTTCATTCTTTACGGAGAAAATAAAATTTGGACAACAGACTTTCGAAAAGCATGCACACAGACACAAACACATAAATGTTTCAGGTAACTACAGTTTACATTATAGAGGTATACTACATTTATTTTCAGCTGCAAGGGATGAGGTGGAGTAACAACCAAGGATATGGTATGAGATAAGGCATGGAGACTCTAGAGTGTGTATTATATTAAGTAGAGAGTGATCATACCAGTTTTGCCAGATGACTGATAACAGTTTGAAGAAATGGATGGAAATCATATTATGGGGAGCTTTGCATACAAGCCAGAGGCCTTTCCTACTTTATTGCATGGGAAAAAGGGGTGTAGAAGAGGCAACATGTGAAAGGGTTTTAGGACTACAGATGTGGTGACTGTGTGAAAGAAGAGAGCACAGTAGTTAGATGACTTCAGACTCTCATATATCTGAGTTGGAATCCTGACTCTGTGTGACCATCAGAAAGTTAAACTCCTAAGTCCCAATTTCCTAATAGGATTTTATGAAAATTAAAGGACATATTTATGTAACCACTTTGCGCAATGCCTGGCTCAGTAAACAGAAGCTAAAACAAACAAACACACACAAAAAATGTTTTGCAACAAAAGGATTCAAGTAGAGAAGAGTACAGAATTTGAAATACCCATATCAGAGATCATTAAAATAATCAAGGGAATGACAACGAGAATAAAATTAAGAAATGAGTGGAAGAACTCACAGACCTTTATGACAAACTAAAGGGATGAAAATGAACAAGGAGTCACTGTTGGCTCCCAAGTTTGGCATCTGAGTGGCTGGAATAATCAAGGCTGATACCAGAAATGTGAAGTGCAATGGGAGTGAACATGTGAAGTACAGTGGAAGCAGCAGGGGATAAAGGATAATAAGTTTGGTTTTAAATGCCTCTAGTATGAGGCAACGACATTTCTAGTTAAAATTTCTAACAGACAATTTGAAATATGGATTTGTAATATCCAATCACTAGCTAAAGGCATATATTAAGATTCTGTTCTCCGTCACATTCTTGTGTCTGTAGTCTTCCCCTCAGTAATTCCAAACAATTCCCCAGTTCCGACCATCACCCTCCTACTAAATTCTGAGGCCTACTGGAGATTTCTGCTTAGATGTTTCATAAATACCTCAAACTCAGTGTGTCTAAAATCAAAGCCATAATTGCCCCTAAGGAATTTCACTGACTAATCTGATTTTGTCAGTGGTAACTCCAGTTCACCCACAATAGGCAATTTAGAGTAATCCTTTATATGTTCTCCTTTACTTGTAAAATCCTGTAAATGTGTGTCATGTAAAAGAAGAAGTTAGCGTTCTCCTTTAAAAAGTTAAGAAGTTTCTAGTCAGCTGAACAAAAGATTCATGGTTAAGGTATTTGTACTTACTTTATGGCATCTAAGCATGTCCTTTGCATGAATTGGAGAAAATAAAATTGATACATTAAACCACATTACAATTAAAAACTTGTCTTCATCAAAAGACAAAATTAAAAGAGTGAAATGGCAATTTGTAGAGTGAAAGAAGTTATTTGCCACATATGTAGCTGACAAAGGAATTATATCTGGAATATTTGAGAAGCTCTTACCACTTCTCAAAAGAGGATATACAAATGGAAAAAAAAGAAAACACAAAAGATGGTAATTTTACAAATTATTTAAGACATGCAAATGAAACCCATCAAGACAAGCTACGATACACCTGCCAGACAGACTAAAATGTTAAAAATAGAAAATGCAAAATATTTGTAAGGATACAAAGCAACTGAAACTCTCATTTATGTCTGATGAGATTAATTACTTTAGACAACTGTCATTACCTACTAAAGCTGCATATGTACATGACCCATTGATTCCATCCTGAGGTATATATCCAATAGAAATTTTAGATATATTCACCAAAATGTATGAACACAAAAGCTCATAGCAGCATTATATGTTATTACTGCAAACTGGAAACTACCCTAATGCCCACAAACAGTTGAATGGGTTAATTAATTATTGTTTGCCTACATAGTATAATACTGTACAGCAGTGAGACTGCCAGCACACAAAAATGCGCACAAATATTCACAAGGATGATGATGAGTGAAGAAAGATAGACAAAATGAATACAATGGATAATTTTATTTATATAAAGTATCAAAGCAATTGAAAATAGTCTATGCTACTAAAAGTCAGTATAATAGGTGGAAGCAGTAATAGAAGCAGGAGTCTTTTGGGGCTACTAGTAATATTCGTTTCCTTGATCGGGGTGTTAGTTTTTGAAAATTAAGTGAGTTTATGTATACTTCAGAGTAAACTTAAGATATGGGCTCTTAGGGGCATGCATATTATACTTCAGAATTATTGAAATTTCTGTAAATTTTTCCTCTTCAATAGTTCTCACCTTTGTTACCTCCTTAACACTCCAGTGTACACATGTTTATCTCAGACCAGAATATTTGAGCAGTTGTTAATTTTTTCTCCCTTTCAAGTACTTCTTTTCTCCCTTTCAAGTACTTCTAATTGCAATTGACAGATTCGTTTTCATAAGCAGAGCCTCAATCATGCAGCTCCTTATTGGTTATGAAATGAAGTTAAAATTTTTAATATGGCTTTAGAGGCCTCCATACTTTACTTCCAAGAAATATTCTCACCCAATCTTGCCTCAAACTAAACAAAAGTACACTTCATTATTAGTCTAAACATGACTTTGTCTACTTCTAGTCTTAGGCTACTCTTCTTTGAAGAGTTTCTACCACTCTGTTGAAATTGTACTTCCTTCCAGTCCCAATTCAAATGTCCCAGTCTCCATCAGACTGTCCTGGGCCGCTGTTTCCCACCCTGTTTCAGAATATGGTCTCTCCCTTTTTAAGAGCTGCTTTACAGTTATTGCATGCCTCCTTTTTATGGATTGCATTATCTTCTGCCATATGTACAATGTACTATATATTTTATCCTATCCTCTGTTTTCTGATTCTAACCTTCAATGGGAGAAATTTTGTTTAACTGGTTTTTTCACCACCTGCCTCACTTAATCAGTTTTGCACATCATGAGTGATCAGTAAACATTTTAAAGCTTCATGGAATCAGAATAACCTAAAAACTGTTTGCTGCTTTAAACTTTTAAATTAAGTTCTCCTGATAACTTATTATAATATCTGCTACTTTATGCTTAACAACCTTGTTATTATCTCTGATCAAATGATTGAATTTAACTGTGTATTTTGCCACATATAAAATGTGTTCTTCTCTATATTCTTTCAGAAAATGAAATTGCAGGGAAATTTATCATGACTTACAATGTTGAAGAAAACAATGAAACTTTTTAAAAAAGTTTGTACAACGTGAGAATACAATTGTATATTTCCCTTTTTATTTTTCAGATCATATAAACACACTGAAGTAAAGGTAACTTTAAAATAGCATAACTAAACCTGCCATTTTTCATATTACTATGAATTTTAGACCACTATTAGCTAGTTAGATTACACCACTGAGTTTTTTTTTTTTGTCTTATCATATTAAGTTGGTATTTTTGGTAATATTGAATTGATATTTTTCACAAATGTTCTGTATATATGAAATTTGGACTATTATTTAAAATGAGTCACATTTAACTGGTTTACCCATAAGAAATTAAAAAGAAAGGAAAAGTTGATATTTTAATGTAGCTTGCCCTTTGGAGTTTGAAATGAAACAGGTGCAGTGGCTCATGCCTATATTCCCAGCACTTTGGGAGGCCAAGGTGGGCAGATCACGAGGTCAGGAGTTCGAGACCAGCCTGGCCAATATGATGAGACCCCATCTGTACTAAAAATGTAAAAATTAGCTGGGCATGGTGGTGCACACCTGTAGTCCCAGCTACTGGTGATGCTGAGGCAGAAGAATCCCTTGAATCCGGGAGGCAGAGGTTGCAGTGAGCCAAGATCGCACCACTGCACTCCAGCTTGGGCAACAGAGCATGACTCCATCTCTAAAAAAAAAAAAAAAAAAAAGACTAGGGTAGATGGATAGGTATCGACAGGTTGGGATGCGATGACTGGAGAAAGAAAAGAAAGAAGGCGAAGATTATATATTGATAGCTAACACCCTATGCTGTTACATTATATCCTTACAAATATCCAGCAAGATAATACTGTTATCAATACCATACATGACTTGCCCAAGACCACACAATTTACAAGTGACAAGGCTGCGATTCAGCTAAGCAAAAGTTTTTTTAAAAAGCAGTTTCCTTTCAGAAGAATAGTGAGCAACAGGAGATTGTCAATAGGAATTACCTTTCAAGTCTTGTGGCTTGTTAGTGCTTACAGCCTACTGAGTCCTCTATCAAATTAGAAAACTTTAAGAAACTTTAAGAAAACTTTAAGAAAAAGCATAAGCTAAACACACATATAAACCCCCCCCCCAAAAAAAAAAGAAAAACTGTATTTCTATCTATTTGCACAAGAATTTTGGAGTCTATCATTTATTAAGGAACTCTGAAATAAAAATTTTCAGATATAATTTTAGTTTTCACTTTGGCAATTTCTACCTATATATTTTCATAAACTCGAGCATAATTCACTTTTATGAGTTTATGTTTTCTAATTTGTAAAGTGGAGATGACATCTACCCTAAGTATTTTACCTAATTATTTTAAGGATAAATAAAATTATGAATGCACACTGTTTTTGTTACCTACAAAAAGCAATTCATGTATATATTATTATAATTATATATCTGAGATTGTATATGGTGATGTTTTAGGAAAACTGAAAATACAGTGCATTTAAATTTCATAAAAGTCATGAAAAGTCATGAAAAGGCTGGGAATCATGCTTCTGAGTGTTAACTATTGCTATAGCAATCAAACTGCTTTCGAACATTATCATCATTGTGAAACCTAAATGATGCCAGGACTATTTGATGCCCAAGCTTGTCCTCGCATCACATTCAAAGAACTATCAATCCAGTATCAAAAAATAATTGAAAGCAATTTCACATCTGTATTGCTTCCTCTTAAAAGGTCACAGTGGTTATATTCACAGCATGCAACTAAACTTCTTGAATTTCTCTTTTTCACCCCTCCTTGCATTCCATCCCCAATGTCTCATAGGCATTTTATCAAAAGCTAAAGATTCTTTCTGTACTTCAAGTTTCTGAAAATTGTCTCAATCTCAGTTCACAAATGTTCTTTATCTTCTTCAACCCATTTTTGTCTCTTTCTTTAGTGAGTACTAAAGAAATGGTAACATTCACCTCTTGCCAGATGAATGCCAATAGCCTCTGAAGGCTCTTCGTTTCTCTCTTATTTAAAATTTTCATTAAAACCTAGTAGCCAACACAGAACCTCCTTATGGAGTACATAGCAGCAAAAGCCTATGGATGCTAACAGATTAATATCTTTTCCTTCAACACAACTATTATGTGCAAAGCACTGCTTACATATTGAAAACTACCTAACCTAAAGAGAAAAATCAGTTGTATAATTTGGCCTCATTCTTAAGGAAAACGCTCTAAGTAAACTCTAAAGCCACTGAGGAACTAATGCCCATTAGAGCAGTCAAGTGAATGTGGTTCTGCCCTGTGTTTTTGCATTATTTATTTATTTCTTCTACTATGATTTTATTTTGCCAAATAATTTAAGAGCTAAAAAAGAGGTGCTATATATGACCGCGGCACAGGTCAACCTGAAAAATTTGGGATAGAACAAGATTGGATGCAGATTGCTTTAACCATGAATAAGGTTAAAAAGACTTGAAGTAGGAAGACTACTGTTAGAATGAAAAGAAAGACAGTAATGTGAGAGAAGTTATAAATAAACTATAAGCTATAAGTCGGAGCTCTGGAAAGATAGGAGAACAGCAAGGGAAATTTGGAAGCCACTCACTTATCAATAAAAGCAGAAAGATAATGAATAAAAGTAGGAAAAACAAGAAGGTGAATGAGGTAATAGTGCATAATTTTCTTTAGTTTTTTGGGGATGAGATTATTAACTGCTTTCATAGTGAAGTGCATTGTATAAATTTTATTGACACTAAAAGTGAATGTCCTCATTTTTTTAAAGCCCCAATTCTTCAATAAAGTGGGGGATGGAGGTAATGAGAAATTACTTAATGAGTATAATGTACATTATTATTGGGGTGATATACACACTAAAAGCCAAGACTTTTAGTCTTGTACTTGTACCTCCTAAATTTATACAAATAAAAAGGCACTTTTTGCATCTCAAACTATTTAGAATAAATATTGAGACTTTTTTTATTATGCATTATAAGGTTTTACGAATAAAAGAATTGCTATTTAGATCTCCAAATATTTTTATTACAGATAATAATTATTAAATTTAAAAGTCTTTGATGCCTTGAAGGGTTAATTTAGAACTGAGGCAAAACTGAAATCATTTGATCATGAGATTTGTTTCATTATTTGTTTGATTGATTTTTTCCCTTTTGGAAGTAACGAAAACTGGTGAGTCAGTTTTACAATGGCTATATCGTTAAAAATAGCATAGTAGTACTCATGTTGGAACCACAACCAGACTAGAGATGTCACTGTTTTGTCTGAGTTGGAAACTTGACTGGGAGTGGAAGGAATGCAGGAGCCTAGGAGGGGAACTTATGGAAGGACCAGCTAAGCACTAGGTCCAAGGGGGAGGGCAATTTCCAGTCATGACCCAGGTGAACAACCAGCATCAGGATCTGAGTCTGAAAATGTGGGTCTTGCTCTGTTGCCCAGGCTGGAATGCAGTGGCACAGTCAAAGCTCATTGTAGCCTTGACCTCCTGGGTTCAAGCAATCCTTCTGCTTTATCTTCCTGCCTCATCATTATGGGTAGCTGGGTCTGCAGGTGTGCACCACCACACCTGGCAATTTTTTTTTTTTTTTTTTTTTTTTAATAGAGATGGGTTCACTATGTTGCCTACGCTGGTCTCAAACTCCTGGGCTCAAGCAATCCACCAACCTTGGTCTCCCAAAAGATTGGGATTACAGGCATGAACCACAACACCTGGCCCAGTATTCATTTTTACAAAATTTTAACCAAGATATGAAGAAAGAAGTCAGTCAGTTAAAGAGTGAGGTCAAAAGCATGGCCAAAATTCGTACATTGAAGTTCTAACCCCCAGTTTCTTAGAATGTGGTTATAATTGGGATAAGGTCTCTCAAGAGGTGCTGAAGTCATATGAAGTCATAGGAGTGGGTCTTAATTCAATATAACTGGTCTAGTTTTAAGAGGAGATTAGGACACAGAGGCACAGCAGGAAGACCACATGAAGACAAAGGGAAAATGTGGCTATCTGCGAGCCAAAGAAAGACAGCAGAATGAAACCAAGCCTACTAATACCTTGACTTCAGACTTCTAGCCTCCAAAGCTGTGAGGATATATTTCTGTTTCTTAAGCCACTCACTCAGGCAGTTTGTTATGGCACCCTTAGAAAACAAACATAGGGTAGATTCAAGATGTATTTGAAATATAGAATTGCTAGGGGTTTTGATTGGATTGGGTGTTGAAGAGAGGTGGGTTTAAGAAAGACATGTTAAGAATTGGTTTCCTACTTCGAGCAATTGCCTAAACGCTGCTGGGATTATGACACCACTAACCTGAGCCTTACAGAGATTACATAACTTGTCAAATTCCATCAGCTAGGAGAGAGTGGAACTGGAACTTGAATCCAGGTTTGTTTGATGCCAAAGCTACAATCTTAACTTCTATTGCTATACTCCTCACATTTTTTAAATATTGTACTTATACCCTGTGAAATTTTTAAGGCAAAAATTAACCACAGAGGTGAAATGACTAACTTCACCCCTTTATTTCACTGTTAGAAAACTGAGGCTCGAGAGAAAGAGCAGACCTCTTCATTTTAAAAGAATAAATTCAGTTTATCTTTGTATGATAAAAGGAACTAAAAATAAGCCTTCTCCCTCCTATCTACAGAAACAGAACTAATTTTCTCTGTTGATTAAAGATGTCCCTTTGAATAGTGAAAATCAAAATCATTAGCATTTCAAATAATAGATTTAGCCAAAGTTCTTTCCATCTGGTGATTTCTGTTTAATGAAACATTGCAAACCATGAAACTTTACATGACAGGAGTTAGCTGAATTTAAATTCATACCTTGACTTACCAGAAAGAATTTTGTTGTAGAACAATATAACTTAAAATAGTGACTCCCATGCTTATGCTTTTTTTCCCTTATATAATCCCTCTCCCTTTTCTGCAACAACTCTTTCTTATTTTCAGGATTTCCCTTATTTTTACATACCCTCATAGAACACACATATACATTCACAAACAGACAAACAACTCAAGCAGTACATCTTGGAAATGACCACAGATATCAAAGTTCCATTTGGAACTCTGTTAACTAAGATGAGAATCAGAGCCAATGCAATTTTTTTTAATTTGTATGTTTTTATTTCCATAGGATTTGGGGGAACAGGTGGTGTTTGGTTACATGAGTAAGTTCTTTAATGGTGATTTCTGAAATTTTGGTGCACCAATCACCTGAGCAGTATACACTATTCCCAATTGGTAGTCTTTTATCCCTCATCCCCTCCCACCCTTTCTCCCAAGTCCCCAACGTCGTCCACTGTATCATTCTTTTGCCTTCAGAGCAAATATTAAATCCTGGGAAAGATGGGGCTGCATTAAAAGGAACCAGGGAGAATGAATATTTTCCACCATCTACCCTCCCATCGCCAGCATCATCACTATTACCATCAATATCTCCTCTGCCACACACACAAAAAAAACAACAGATTATCACGCTGAAAATTCTAGTCTTTGGGCCTTATTATAAGGCCTGTGATAGGATGTGAGACACAGCATGTGGAGACCATGGGAAACATTATTCTTAAGTTATTTTCAGTAGAAATTCCATTGGATTTTCAATCCAGAAATTAGAATTTTAGTAATGAACAACATTGTTCAGTCATCTAGAGTTAGACAATTCATAAGTATTTTCAATCCTCAATTCTTCTGTCTGTAAAATGAGAGATTTTTTTTTTTTTCCTAAAAGATGCAGCACAGAATACTGGGGAAATCCCAGCCTTTAGAGTTCAACAGATTTGGTTCAAATCTGAACTCTGCTAGTGTTACCTATTCCTACTTGTCTTGAACTTGTTTCATCATCTATCAAATGAGCCTTACATTGATTAATTACATTGTGGAAGGATTAAAGGTGATAACACATAAAAAGCAAGGGCTATTTGGAAATCTCAATAAATATTCATTCTATCAAAATCCTGCTAAGCTCCATGACCTTAAATCAGATTTGAATTAACAATCAGGATATGTCCTGGAAGACACAAGGAAAGAGAAAGAGCGTGCCACTTCTTTTGCTTTAGTAGAGGTGGTGATGGTGGTAGTGGTTAAGTTCCATAGTTAAGTAATTGAGAAAACATTCATTGAGTTCTGGACAGTTTACTGGGCATTAGGATACAAAGATGCCCATTATGTGATTAACAAGGAATTCATAGTCTACTCAGAAGATGAACAAACAACAAGCATTACCAAGCAGTGTGGTTAGATGAGTGATAAAGCTCAATATAGGATATTGCAGGCACAGGCACATAAAGAGAATATGTAGCCCAACCTGGAATGAATTTCATGCACGTAAATCATCGGTCTCTTCCTGCCATTATCCAATATAGCATATTCCTCTCTTTGAAGTCACTAAGCATGGAGTGCCTTGTTGAACCACAATAACTTTACACCTGGAAAAATAAGGCATTCAGCAAAGTCCCAATTTGTGAAGGATATTCTCAGGATGTTTTGATACTTAGCTTTGTTTGGGGAGTCCTAATTTAGAGAATGTTGTTATTTTAATTATCAAAAATTTGATTTTTATCTTATAGGAGGTCTGTTTAGAGACCACATTACAATAACACTTTAGAAGTTCCCTTTACAGATACATGGCTGCGTTGCACCTGGTAAAAAAATGGCTTCAATTACTATTATATTAAAATGCAAAGGGATCTTATGCTAACCAAAGGAAAAGGAGAGAATATTGAAAGACTTTGACCTCTACATGGTATTAAGGGAAGTTATTGTTATGTAGAGGTGTAGCACTGAGAGTCATTTAAATAGTAGGAGAGCCATGGCTTCTTTTCTGGAGGTCCTGACATTTTAAAATTTTTCTGTGTATTTTAAACCAGCATATTTCTGAGATTATAGGCTTCTTCCTTTTCTTCAATCTTCCTCATTTTTAAAAAAGAGGGACTGATAAGAAAAAGTATATATTTTTTCCCTCATGTGCTGCAGGATCTAGGGATTGCATCGTATTTTCAGGAAAAAAAAAAGTATTTGAGTTGGTTAATTAGGCAAATCAATACCATAAGATACTTGGATTGTTAAACTGAAAACCTGAGGGTTACACAATGCGTCTTGGTAAACAAATTAATGAAGCATTTGGGTGGATGTGTTCATGTAGAAAAATCTTGTCATAAAAGATTCTGGAGATATTTTTATTTAAAGTGACAAAAAATTCCTAAGGAGATGAGACTCTCATAACAGAAAAATCTGTGAACATGTAGAACAAGAATATATTAAAGTTTTCTTGTCATAATGCTTTTCAATCCATTTTAAAAGTCTGTCATCTTTGTGTGGAAGGGGTTGGGAGGAGAGAAATAGAGCGAGCCTTGGAAAAGCAGAAATCCATCAGGTCTTGGTTATTGTGTGCCAAACACAAGAGGTCCACAGTAGAGAGAAGTCAACTGGAGATGTCCACCACCACAGGCATTTAATTCTTGGTGGATTGATTTTTGTTGTGAAGTGATGAAAGATGCAACCTTAAGCTTTCAGCATCTAGTATCTGTAGCTCTGCCAGACCGTTCATTGAGTGTTCATCTTAGCCCACATTAAGCCAGACCCATGGGACTACAAGGGGTAAGTGCAACATAGAACCTAGGAGGCCTCCTTCTTTTTCTAAGTTAAACCTTAAAACATACAAACAGCTGATATAATGATTTTTCTCTCAAAACTATTACCTTGTATTTTCTCTACCTTGTGTCAATAATGTTCACTGCAGAAATGAATAAAAAATAGCTCTCTGTTTTTAAAAGTCTGTGGCAAAGAATTTTAATAAGTCTTACCAAAAAAATCAGAATCACAGAAGTTTAGGAAAACCCTATATTAAACAAAGGTAAATAAGTTTTATTACTGCAGAAATTTTTTCAAACCATTAACATACATCACCAGAGTATAAGATGGCAGGGGATAGAATACAGTTCTTTTATATTTTGTTGACTAGAGAATTAGTTGCAAAGTTAGGGGAAATTTTTTTGTGTGCTGTAGAGTCTGGTAACTCACCTTCTATTTCCCTTAGAACAAAAAGTGCTTTCTTCTCCTGGCAAGCAATTTAAGAGGATTTGGCTAAGGGAAGTTCAGATTGTAAGGTTCGAGGATGTTTAAAGACCCTTATAACCTTGGCCACTGTTTCTTTTGGAAGCTCCACTCCAAATCATATCAAAATTTTAAAATATAACCAAATGTCACATTAAATAAAATGTTTTTCCTATAAAGTCATTTTAAAGGATTTGCAAAGGTAGCTTTTCTGACAGTAATAAGATACAATTTAAAAACAGGTAATGCAATGCAAAACTTGAAAAAAGAGAAGAGCCAATTATGAAGAGAATTGGCAATCACTGGAAGTAAAAAAGAAGAAAAAGAAAAAGGGTGTCAAGGAAACAAAACACTGGCAGTGTGTATTAAAATATCATTTAGGGAAAAGTGTTTTTTACCATGACCACGGTTACACAATTTCAGATGGTAAAATGAAAACAAACTCTCATGTGAATGGTGCCCACTAATTTTGTGCTCTATGGCAGCCCTGTCACTGCTTGACCCAGGAACAAACCTGCTCTAGTTGGGAGACAGGTGTATCTGTGGAAATGAAGCACATCCACCTGTCAAAACAAGAGGCCATTAAGCCCTGCAATCAAAGTTCCAGCAACCTCTGCTCTGATTCCAGGATCACCAAGCAATCCTCTGATTATAATTTTACTTTCTATGCAGCTTCCTACAGAGAAAGAATATGATGGTCAGAGAAATGAGTATCTGTCCCACTTGATAATTATTTCTCTCACTGAAAATGGAATAAAAAATCTAGCATTTTCCACCAGTCCATTGTATGCTGTTTAAGAGTGAATAAAGATCTTCAAGTTTAAACTGGTCTAAGAGACAGACAAAACCAAATTTTGAGTTTGAAAATCTGGCCTGGTATACTTTTGAAAATATAGTATAATTTTGTGGAACTTCTTAAGGACAACCAGTGGGCCTCACTTGGCATTGCAGTGGCTCGAACACCTTTACATTTAAACATAAAATGGGGTGAGATCCTGGGTAATAAATAACAGACTATTTTTAAATGGAACCCGAGAAATAAAGGCAGATGATAAAGAAATAAAATGAATCAATTACATATATAAAATGCTTATAATTACATTATTTCACTTAAATCTAAAAACTTTGTGAGGTAAGTTAATGTCATTTTAAATTTAGTGAGGAAAGACTGGACACTCTGTGAAATTTCTCTGATCTGCCTAAGGCCACACAGGAACTGGAGGGATCATAGTATCACTGATTTTGTATTGCACATCATACTACAACACCACCTAAGTAAAATGATGGAATTGTTACCAGTGGAAATTCTTGACTACCAGTTGTCCAGGTTCTTGGCATTTTGATAAAAAGAATTGGACAAAATGCACAAAGTAACAAAAGAACAGAACAACAAAAGAAACAATACAAGAAGTAATGAAACCACAGATTTATTGAAGTGAAAGTACACTCCAAAGTGTGGGAGCAGGCTGGAGCAAGCAGCTCAAGAGCACCAGCTACAAAGCCTTCTGGTGTTTACGTACCCTGTAGAGGTTTTCTACTGGCTACACCCCATGTAAAGGAAGATGGCCTGCAACCAATTGGAGGCTGAACTAAGGTTACACCCTTTGCAAATGAAGACTTGATCCATGACCAGTTGTTGGCTGATGTGAAGACTTCCTGTCTCCATTCCCTAGACTTCCTTAGAGTGACACTGTCTAATGTGTCTGAGTGGAGAATAGAGAAATAATATGAAAAGAAGGAAAACTGCAAAGTATCACAAAGCTAGGGCTGGCTGAGAGGATATTGAAATAATTCAGTGAGGAGTTTAGACTATACTAATAAATGGCATGAATACTGAACATTGATATATAAATAATGTCTGTCTCTATCAAGAAGTCAAGAAGTATGCAGTAACTATTTAATGTATGTTGGTTACAAATTGAGTTGGACTGTTTGTATATTTAGCCACACCTGTTGGCATATCTATTCCATTATAAATCATCTTTTACTTGTAAATAATTGAAGACGTACTCATATAAAACTACAGAATGTGATTTGTAGATAATGGACTTGGATAGCATGCAATTATGCAGATCAGAATAATTGCTTAACTTACAAAAATAATGTTTAGTAGGTGGCTCAGAATATACAAGTAGAAAACAGTCAGGGAATTGCATACATTATCACAGTGAACAGCTAGTCAGGCATGTGTCAATTTTAAGTGTCAGAGGATCAAATATAAAGAACTCTACACCAGCTGGGTCTGTATTGCCAGACAATAATCGGAAACTTGGCAAGCATGTGTTCACACCGATCACAGTGTGATTCCTGTTGACTAGAAACAGCACTCTGGTGGTTTTAATTAGAGATGTGTCAAGTAATTCATTGTTAACCATGGTATGGATGAATCAGCACTGTTTACAGTTCGAAAAACTCCCTGGACCTTTATTCCATGTATGGGAGTCTCTTGGCAAGATTTTTCTGTGAGCTGAAAATAATGTATATTATGTCTACTAGTCATTAAGTCATGTCCCATTGTGTTAATGCCATGACTACATGGAAAAATAGATGTGGCAATTAAAACCTAAAAGTGATACCCATTTATTTTTGGCTGGAAAATTGCTACACATAGAAACGTTTTTTTTTCTTCATTAGCCAAAAAAATGGCATGAACAAAGTAACTATTATTTTCCTGCTGTTTATGAATAGTTCATGAATCATGACCCACACTCAACCACCTGCATATTTCTATTTTTAAACCATTTTAAATTATGCTTATATTCATTTACTAAAATTTCTGTGAACTCCTGAAAAAAAAATAATATGTGTACTTCCTTGTCTTTTTGTTTTGTTTACTTTGGTGAGGAGGGGCATGGTTAAGCCAAGTTGGCCAGAAAGCAAAGACTGATTAAATGACTAAAATAAAATAGCAGCTACGAACAAGCCTTGTACTCAAAGTGAAACTTATAAGCATAGAGATAGAAAGCAGAGAATGGCATCCCAAGTATATCATACATATGTTGTAAAACGAACTGGTCATGTCCTTATTTGACAGTAATTGATCAAATTGACAATGGATACTTCAATAGTAAAAGATAAAGATGCACAAAGCAACAAAATAACAGAACAACAAAAGAAACAATACAAGAAGCAATGAAATCACAGGTTTATTGAAGTGAAAGTACACTCCAAAGTGTGGGAGCAGGCTGGAGAAGCAGCTCAAGAGCACCAGCACCATATGTACATCCACTTTGAAGAAGACCAAAAATATCTTATTAACTAGACTTCAGCATGTTCTAGTTTAAAAATTTTCTACAGCTAAGTATTTTTAAGTATCTGGTTTTTGCAAATATTTTTGAAGACTTTTCAGGAAATTAAAGAATAAGATACAGTTTTCACTGTCATGAAGTTTACAATCTAGAAAAGGAGATAACACTATAATATAAACAACTATATTTCAAGACAAATTGTGTTAAGTATCATATGAGAGGTAGATTAAATTGTTGTGTGAGACTATGGTAATAAAACTACAAGAAAACACAGTTCCTTTAAAAATCTCAGCTGCTATTTTTGAATACATTGGCAAGCTGATCCTAAAATTCATATGAAAAGTCAAGGGGCTTAGAAAAAAATTCAAGGGGCTTAGCCAAAACAGTATTCAAAAAGAAAAAGAAATGTGAAGAATTTACACTTTTTTATTTTAGAATTTACTATAATGCTATAGTAATCAAGCCAATGTAGTATTGGTATGAGGAGAGACAAATGTATCAATGAAATAGAGTTGAAAATCCAGAAATACACCACCACATTTGTGGTCAATTGATTTTGAAAGGGGTGACAAGACAATTCAGTGGGAAGGAAAAGTTGATGAAAAATTGTCTTGGGATAACTGGAAGCCACATTTTTTTAAAAAATAAAGAATTTGGAGTGGTACTTTATTTTTTATTTATTTTATTGTTTTCATTTTTTAATTTTTCCTTAAGTTATTGGGATACAGGTGGTATTTGGTTGTATGAGTAAGTTCTTTAGTGGTGGTTTGTGAGATTTTGGTGCATCTATCACCTGAGCAGGAAACACTGTACCCTATTTGTAGTCTTTTATCCCTCGCCCCAATACTACTCTTACCCCCAACTCTCCAAAGTCCATTTTATCATTCTTATGCCTTTGTGTCCTCATAGCTTAGCTTCCACATATCAGTGAGAACATATGATGTTTTGTTTTCCATTTTTGAGTTACTTCACTTAGAATAATAGTCTCTGGTCTCATCCACGTCACTGCAAATGCTGTTAATTCATTCCTTTTTATGACTGCATAGTATTCCACTATATATATATATATATATATATATAGAGAGAGAGAGAGAGAGAGAGAGAGTTTGAAAATCTGGCTCAGTATGCTTTTGAAAATATAGTATAATTTTGTGGAACTTCTTAAGGATAACCAGTGGGCCTCACTTGGCATTGCAGTGGATCAAACACATTTACATTTAAACCTAAAATGGGGTGAGATCCTGGGTAATAAATAACAGACTATTTTTAAATGGAACCTGAGAAATAAAGGCAGATGATAAAGAAATAAAATGAATCAATTACATATGTAAAACGTTATATATATGTTATATATAATATATAACATATGTTATATATTATGTTACATATATAACATATGTTATATATATTATGTTACATATATAACATAATATAATAATGTTATATATATAAAATATATATAACAGATTCTTTATGCACTCATTGATGTACATTTGGGTTGGTTCCGTGATTTTGCAATTGTAAATTGTGCTGCTATAAGTGTGTGTGTGCAAGTATCTTTTTTGAGTAATGACTTCTTTTCTTCTGGGTAGACACCCAGGAGTGGGATTGCTGGATCAAATGGTAGTTCTACTTTTCATTATTTAAGGAATCTCCACACTGTTTTCCATAGTGGCTGTACTAGTTTACATTCCCACCAGCAGTGTAGAAGTGTTGCCTGTTCACCACATCTATGCCAACATCTACTGTTTTTTGAATTTTTGATTATGGCGATTCTTGCAGGAGTGAGGTGGGATTGCATTGTGGTTTTGATTTGCATTTCCCTGATCATTAGTGATGTCGAGCATTTTTTCATTTGTTTATTGGCCATTTGTATATCTTCTTTTGAGAATTGTCTATTCATGTCCTTAATATGTGTACTTCCTTGTCTTTTTGTTATGTTTACTTTGGTGAGGAGTGGCATGGTTAAGCCAAGTTGGCCAGAAAGCAAAGACTGATTAAACATATACAAAGTACACATATTTTTTTTTTCAGGAGTTCACAGAAATTTTAGTAAATGAATATAATCATAATTTAAAATGGTTTAAAAATAGAAATATGCAGGTGGTTGAGTGTGGGTCATGATTCATGAACTATTCATAAACAGCAGGAATAGACAATGAAAAAATTCCACTTTTTGATGGAATTGTTTGTTTTTATCCTACTGATTTGTTTCAGTTCGTTGTAGATTCTGGATATTAGTCCTTTGTCAGATGTATAGATTGTGAAAATTTTCTCCCACTAAGTGGTTGTCTGTTTAGTTGCTGACTATTCCTTTTGCTGTACAAAAGCTCTTTAGTTTAATTAGGTCCCAGCTATTTATCTTTGTTTTTATTGCATTTGCTTTCTGGTTCTTGGTCATGAAATATTTGCCTAAGCCAATGTCTAGAAGGATTTTTCCAAAGTTATCTTCTAGAATTTTTATAACTTCAAGACTTAGGTTTCATTCTTTAATCCATCTTGAGTTGATTGTTGTAAAAGGTGAGAGATGAGGATCCAGTTTCATTCTCCTAAATGTGGCTAGCCAATTATGCCAGCACCATTTGTTGAAAAGGGTGTCTTTTCCCCACTTTATGTTTTTGCTTGCTTTGTTGAAGATCAATTGTCTGTAAGTATTTTGGTTTATTTCTGGGTTTGCTATTCTGTTACATTGGTCTATGTGCCTATTTTTATACCAGTACCATGCTGTTTTGGTGACTATGGCCTTGTAGTATAGTTTGAAATCAGGTAGTGTGATGCCTCCAGATTTGTTCTTTTTTGCTTAGTCTTGCTTTGACTCTGTGGGCTTTTTTTTTTTTGGTTCCATGTGGATTTTAGAATTTTTTTTTTTGACTCTGTGAAGAATGATGGTGGTATTTTGATGGGGATTGTGTTGTATTTGTAAATTGCTTTTGGCAGTAAGGTTATTCTCACAATATTGAGTCTACCCATCCATGAGCATGGGATGTGTTTTCATTTGTTTGTGTCATCTATGATTTCTTTTAGCAGTGTTTTGTAGTTTTCCTTGTAGAGGCCTTTCACCTCCTTTGTTAGGAATATTTCTAAGTATTTTATTTATTTATTTATTTTGCAGCTATTGTAAAAGGGGTTGAGTTCTTGATTTGATTCTCTGCTTGGTTGCTGCTGGTGTGTAGAAGAGCTAGTGATTTGTGTATATCTTGTATGCAGAAACTTTGCTGAATTAATTTATCAGTTCTAGGAGCTTATTGAAGGAGTCCTTAGGGTTTTCAATGTAAACAATCATATCATCTTTTCAAGGTAAACAATCATGTCGTCAGCAAATAGTGACAGTTTGACTTCCTGTTTACCAATTTTGATGCCTTTTATTTCTTTCTCTTGTCTGATTGCTCTGGCTAGGACTCCTAGTACTATGTTGAAGAGTGGTGAGAGTGGGCAACTTGTCTTGTTCTAGTTCTCAGAGGGAATCCTTTCAACTTTTCCCCATTTAGTATTATGTTGGCTGTGGGTTTGTCATAAATGGCTTTAATTACATTGAGGTATGTCCCTCATATGCTGATTTTGCTGAGTTTTAATCATAAAGGCATACTGCATTTTGTTGAATGCTTTTTCTGCATCTATTGAGATGATCATGTGATTTTTGTTTATAATTCTGTTTATGTGGTGTATCACATTTATTGACTTGCATATGTTAAACCATCCCTGCATCCTTGGTATGAAACCTGCTTGATCATGGTGGATTATATTTTTGATATGTTGCTGGATTCGTTTAACTAGTATTTTGTTAAGGATTTTAGCATCTATGTTCATTAAGGATATTGGTCTGTGGTTTTCTTTTTT
The DNA here is from genome assembly GCF_008728515.1 of Papio anubis. Classification (NCBI taxonomy): domain Eukaryota; kingdom Metazoa; phylum Chordata; class Mammalia; order Primates; family Cercopithecidae; genus Papio; species Papio anubis. Next base: position 32,951,293 of record NC_044984.1, read on the forward strand.
GGTTGTGTCCTTTCCTGATTTTGATATTAGCGTGATGCAGGCTTTATAGAATGAATTAGAGAGGTTTCCCTCTTTCTCTGTCTTGTGGAATAGTGTCAAAAGGATTGATATCAATTCTTCTTTGAATGTCTGATAGAATTCTGCTGTGAATCCATCTAGCCCTGGACTTTTTCTTGTTGTAATTTTTAAATTACCATTTCGATCTATCTTCTTGTTATTCGTCTGTTCTGGGTATCTAATTCTTCCTGATTTAAGGTAGCAGGGTTGTATTTTTCCACGAATTTATCCATCTCTTCTAGGTGTTCTAGTTTATGTGCATAAAGGTGTTCATAGTAGCCTTGAATAATCTTTTGTATTTCAGGGTTGTCAGTTGTAATATCTCCTGGTTTTTTTCTTAATGAGATTATTTGGATTTTCTCTCTTCTTTTCTTGGTTAATCTTGCTAATGTTCTATCAATTTCACTTATCTTTTCAAAGAACTAGCTTTTTGTTTCATTAATCTTTTGTATTTTTTTATTTGTTTTAATTTCATTTAGTTCTACTCTGATCTTGGTTATTTCCTTTCTTCTGCTGGGCTTGGGTTTGGTTTGTTCTTGTTTCTCTAGTTCCTTGAGGTGTCCTTAGATTGTCTGTGCTCTTTCAGACTTTTTGACGTAGGCATTTAACACTATGAACTTTCCTCTTAGAACCGCCTTAGCTGTATCCCAGTGGTTTTGATAGGTTGTGTCATTATTGTCATTCAGTTCAAATAATTTTTTAATTTCCATGTTGATGTCATTTTTGACCCAATACTCATTCAGGAGCAGGTTATTCAATTTCCACGTATCTGCATGGTTTTGAAGGTTCCTTTGGAGTTGATTTCCAGTTTTATTACACTGCAGTCTGAAAGAATGCTTTATATAATTTCAATTTTCTTAAATTTGTTGAGGCTCACTTTATGGCATATCACATGGTCTATCTTGGAGAAAGTTCCATGCATTGCTGAATTGAATGTGTATTCTGCAGTTGTTGGATGAAATGTTCTGTATATATCCCTTAAGTCCATTTGCTCCAAGGTATGGTTAAAGCCACTGTTTCTTTGTTGACTTTCTGTCTTGATGACCTGTCTAGTGCTGTCAGTGGAGTATTGAAGTCCCCCACTATTATTGTGTTGCTGCCTATCTCATTTCTTATATCTATTAGTAATTGTTTTATAAATTTGGGAGCTCCAGTGTTGGGTACATATATGTTTAGGATTGTGATATTTTCCTGTTGGAAAAGGCCTTTTACCATTACATAATGTCCCTTTTTGTCTCTTTTAACTGCTATTGCTCTAAAGTTGGTTTCATCTGATATAAGAATAGCTTGCTTTTGGTGTCCATTTGCATGAAATGCCTTCTTCCACCCTTTTCATTTAAGTTTATGTGAGTCCTTATGTGTTAGGTGAGTCTCTTAAAGGCAGCAAATAATTGGTTGGTGAGTTCTTATCCATTCTGTGGTTCTGTATCTTTTAGGTGCAGCATTTAGGCCATTTACATTAAATGTTAGTAATGAAATGTGAGGTACCATTCCTTTCATCATGCTTTTTGTTGCCTGTGTACTTTGGGTTTTTTTTGTTGTTGTTTTCTGTTTTTGCTTTTTAACTTGTATTTTTGTTTTTTATGTTCTGTGTGATTTATATTTTAAAGAGGTACTGTTTTGATGTGTTTCCAGAATTTGTTTCAAGATTTAGAGCTCCTTTAACAGTTATTGTAGTGGTGGCTTAGTAATGGCAAATTCTCTCAGCAATCGTTTGTCTGAAAATGACTGTATCTTTTCTTCATATATAATGCTTAGTTTCACTGGATACATAATTTTTTGCTGGGAATTGTTTTGTTTGAGGAGGCTGAAGATAGGGTGCCAGTCCCTTCTAGCTTGTAGGGTTTCTGCTGAGAAATCTGCTCTTAATCTGATAGGTTTTCCTTTATAAGTTACTTAGTGCTTCTGACAGCTCTTAAGATTCTTTCCATCATCTTAATTTTGGATAACTTGATGACAATGTGTCTAGGTGAAGATCTTTTTGTGATGAATTTACCAGGTGTTCTTTGTGCTTCTTGTATTTGTGTGTCTAGGTTTCTAGCAAGGCTGGGGAAGTTTTCCTCGATTATTCTCCCTAATATGTTTTCTAGGCTTTTAGAATTGTCTTCTTCCTCAGGAATACTGATTATTCTTAGGTTTTATCATTTAACATAATCCCAGACTTCTTGGATTCTTTGTTCATATTTTCTTATCTTTTTTTCTTTGTCTTTACTGGAGTTGGTTAATTTGAAGATCTTGTATTTGAGCTCTGAATTTCTTTCTTCTACTTTTTCAACTCTATTGCTGAGACTTTCCAGAGCATTTTACATCTTTAAAATATGTCCATAGTTTCTGAAATTTTTATCATTTTTTCTTTAAGCTATCTATTTACTGGAATATTTCTCCCTTCACTTCTTGTATTGTTTTCTAATTTCATTGCATTGGGCTTTGCCTTTCTCTGGTGCCTCCCTGATTAGCTTAATAACTAATCTTCCAAATTATTTTTCAGGTAAATTAAAGATTTCTTCTTGGTTTGGATCCATTGCTGGTGAACTAGTGTGATATTTTCGGGGTGTTGAAGACCCTTGTTTAGTGATATTACCAGAGTCGGTTTTCTAGTTTCTTCTCATTTGTGAAGGCTCTGTCTGTTCTAGGGCTGAAGTCTGTTGTTCAGATTTTTTTGACCGATGGGGTGTTCCTTTGATGTAGAATTCTCCCCCTTTTCCTGTGGATGTGGCTTCCGGTGAGGAAACCTGCAGTGATTGTTGTCCGTCTTCCGGTTCTAGCCACCAAGCAAATCTACCTGGCTCTGAGCTGGTACTGGGGGTTGCCTGCATAGAGTCCTCTATTGTGAACTGTTTCTGGGTCTCTCAGCCATGGATACCAGCACCTGTTCCAGTGGAGGTGGCAGAGGTTGTCATGGCATGAGAGTCCTTAGCTTTGGTGGTTTAATGCTCTATTTTTTAAAATATATATTACTTTAAGTTCTGTGATACATGTGCTAAACGTGCAGGTTTATTACGTAGGTATACATGTGCCAAAGTGGTTTGCTATACCTATCAACTCATCATCTAGGTTTTAAGTCCTGCATGCATTAGGTATTTGTTCTAATGTGCTCCCTCCCGTTTTGCCCAACCACCCAACAGGCCCCAGTGTATGATGTTTCCCTCCCTGTGACCATGTGTTCTCATTGTTCAACTCCCACTTATGAGTGAGAACATGTGGTGTTTGGTTTTCTGTTCCAGTCTTAGTTTGCTGAGAATGATGGTTTCCAGCTTCATTTATGTCCCTACAAAGGACATGAACTCATTCTCTTTTATGGCTACATAGTATTCCATGGTGTAGATGTGCCACATTTTCTTTATCCAGTCTACATTGATGGACATTTGGGTTAGTTCCAAGTCTTTGCTATTGTGAATAGTGTTGCAATAAACATACATGTGCATGTGTCTTTATAGTAGAATGATTTATAATCCTTTGGGTATATACCTAGTAATAAGATTCTTGGGTCAAATGGTATTTCTGGTTCTAGATACTTGAGGAATTGCCACACTGTCTTCCACAGTGGTTGCACTAATTTACACTGTCACCAACAATGTAAGAGCATTCCTATTTCTCCCCATCCTCGAGGCATCTGTTGTTTCTTGATTTTTTTTTAATAATCGCCATTCTACCTGTTATGAAATGGTATCTCATTGTGGTTTTGATTTGCATTTCTCTAATGATCAGTGATGATGAGCTTTTTTTCATGTTTGTTGACCACATAAGTGTCTTCTTTGGAGAAATGTCTGTTCAAATCCTTTGCCCACTTTTTGATTTTTTTTTTTTTTTTTAAATTTAAGTTCCTTATAGATTCTGGATATTAGACCTTTGTCAGATAGATAGATTGCAAAAATTTTCTCCCATTCTGTAGGTTGCCTGTTCACTCTGATGACAGTTTCTTTTGCTGAGAAGAAGCTCTATAGTTTAATTAAATCTCACTTGTCAATTTTGGATTTTGTTGCAATTGCTTTTGGTTTTTTAGTCATGAAGTCTTTGTCTATGCCTATGTCCTGAATGGTATTGCCTAAGTTTTCTTCTAGAGTTTTTATGGTTTTAGGTTTTACATTTACATCTTTAATCCATCTTGAGTTAATTTTTGCATAAGGTGTAAGGAAGGGATCCAGTTTCTGTTTTCCGTATATGGCTAGCCAGTTTTCCCAACACCATTTATTAAATAGGTAATCCTTTCCTCATTGCTTGTTTTTGTCATAATTTTCGAAGATCAGATGATTGTAGATGTGTGGTGTTATATCTGAGGCCTCTATTCAGTTCAATTGGTCTATATATCTGTTTTGGTAACAGTACCATGCTGTTTTGGTTACTGTAGTCTTGTAGTATAGTTTTAAGTCAGACAATGTGATGCCTCAATATTGTTCTTTTTGCTTACAATTGTCTTGGCTATACAGGTTCTTTTTTGTTGCATATGAAATTTAAAGTAGTTTTTTTCTAGTTCTGTGAAGAAAGTCAGGGGTAGCTTGATGGGAATAGCATTAAATGTATGAATTACTTTGGGCAGTATGGCCATTTTCAGGATATTGATTCTTCCTATCCATGAGCATGGAATGTTTTCCCATTTGTTTGTGTTCTCTCTTATTTCCTTGAGCAGTGGTTTATAGTTCTCCTTGAAGAGGTCCTTCGTGTCCCCTGTAAGTTGTATTCCTAGGTATTTTATTTTCTTTGTAGCAGTTGTAAATGGGAGTTCACTCATGACTTGGCTCTCTGTTTATGTATTCCTGATGTATAGAAATATTTGTGATTTTTGCACATTGATTTCGTATCCTGAAACTTTGCTGAAGTTGTTTATCAGCTTAAAGAGTTTTGGGGCTGAGATGAGGGGGTTTTCTAAATATACGATCATGACATCTGCAAATAGAGATAATTTGACTTTTTCTCTTCCTATTTGAATACACTTTTTTCCTTCTCTTGCCTGATTGCTCTGGCCAGAATATCCAATATTATGTTGAATAGGAGTGGTGAGAGAGGGCAGAAATAATGAAGTTTTTTGAAACAAGTGAGAATAAAGAGATAACATACCAGAATATCTGGGATACAGCTAAATCAGTGTTTAGAGAAAAATTTATAGCACTAAATGCCCACATCAGAAAGTAGCAAAGGTCTAAAATCAACACCCTACCATCATGATTAAAAGAACTAGAGAAGCAAGAACAAACAAATTCAAAAGCTAGTCGAAGTCAAGAAATAACTAAGATCAGAGCAGAACTGAAAGAGAGAGACACAAAACCCTCTTCAAAAATTCAATGAATCCAGAAGCTGATTTTTTTTTTAAAAAAAGATTAACAAAATAGATAGACTGCTAACCTGACTAATAAAGAAGAAAAGAGGAAGAATCAAATAGACACAATACAAAATGATAAAGGGGATATTACCACTGATCCCACAGAAATACACTAGAATCAGAGAATACTAAAAACACTTTTATGCAAATAAACTAGGAAATCTACAGGAAATGAATAAATTCCTGGACAGATATACCCCTACAAGACTAAACCAGGAAAAAATCAAATCCCTGAATAGACAAATAATAAGTTTTGAAATAGAGGCAGTAATTAGTAGCTTACCAACCAAAAAAACCCCAGGACCAGATGGATTCGTAGCTGAATTCTATCAAAGGTACAAAGAGGAGCTGGTACCATTCCTTCTGAAACTATTCCAAACAACAGAAAAAAAGGGAATCCTCACTAACTCATTTTATGAGTCCAGCATCATCCTGATTCCAAAACCTGGCAGAGACACAACAAAGAAAATTTTAGGCCAAGATCCCTGATGACCATCAATGCGAAAATCCTCAGTAAAATACTGGCAAACTGAATCCAGCAGCACATCAAAAAGCTTATCCACCATGATTAAGTCAGCTTCATCCCTGGGATGCAAGGCTGGTTCAACATACACAAATCAATAAACATAATCCATCATATAAACAGAACCAATGACAAAACCACATGATTATCTCAATAGATGCAGAAAAGGCCTTTGATAAAATGCAACACTCCTTCATGCTAGCATCTCTCAATAAACTAGTAATTAATGGAACATATCTCAAAATAATAAGAGCTATTTATGACAAACCCATAGCCAATATCATACTGAATGGGCAAAAGCTGAGGCATTCCCTATTTGAATGCCCTATTTTTATGCTGGTTGACCTCCTGCCAGGAGGTGGCACTTTCCAGAAAGTATCAGCTGTAGTGGTGTGGAGAGGGATTGTCAGTGGGTGGGGCTCTAGAACTCCCAAGATTAAATGCTACCAGGGTGGATAGGGAAGGACCATCAGGTGGGGATGGGGCTAGGCCTGTATGAGCTCACACTCTCCTTGGGTGAAGAGTCTGTGGTTGCTATGGGGAATGGGGGTGAGATTCCCAGATCACTGGAGTTGTGTACCTAGCAGGATTATGTCAGCCTCTGCTGAGTCATGCAGGTTATCAGGGAAGTAGGGGAAAGCCTGCAGTCACAGGCCTCACCCAGCTCCCACGCAAACTGAGGGGCCATTTTCACTCCCACCATGCCTCCTCAACAGCCCCAATTCTGTTTCCAGGTGGAGGGTGACACGGGCTTGAAAATTTGCCCGAGGCTTTGTGCTTCCCAGCTGTGAAAGGAAAGGGCTTTAGTTCTTCCCCCTGTCTGTGAAGTGTACACACCAGATTTACACCCTCCCCCAACTTCTGGCCAGGAGGCTTCTTGCCCCATTCAAATTGTTACCAAGTTCAGTTAAAGAATTCCTTCTCCCTGTGGTGTTTTATCCCCTGCTCCTCTGGCCACCCTCCTGATGAATCCCTGTGGTGCCAGGCAGGATTGGGCTGCTTAGGGACCCAGTGAGCTCCCAGGGCCCCTCTACTGCCTCCTCCACCCCACCCCTGTATTTTGCTTGGCTTGGCTCTCTAACTTGACTGAGATCCAGGTAAAGTCCGGAACTTCTCCCACAAACAGACCTTCAACTTCTGCAGTGGAGGTGTGTGTTTGTGAGAAGAGGGTCTCCCTTTCCCACTTTCGCAGTTGGGGCACTCATAGTATTTGAAGTGTCTCTCAGGTCCTGCAGGAGCAGTCTGCTTCCTTCAGAGGGTTTGTGGGTCCTCTCAAGATTGCTGGTTTATTCTTGGAGTCGATCTGGAGCTAAAATTCATGATGCAAGCCTCTGCATGCTGCTCTGTCCAGAGCTGCAGTCTAGCCTTGCCTCTCATCCATCATGATCCCTCAAGCCTCCCATCATGGAATTATAGTTTATATCAATCACAAAATTAATTCAAAATGAATCAAAGACCAAAATTTGGGAGCTATAATTATTAAGCTATTGGTTAAAAAAAAAAAAAAAATAGGTATAAATCTCCATGAACTTGGCTTAGGCAATGTTTCCTTAGATATGACACCAAACATGAAAGCAACACAATAAATAAGTTAGATAAATTGGACACCATGAAAATTAACATTTTTGTGCTACAAAGGATAACATCAAGAAAATGAAATGGCTGTCCACAGGATGGAAGAAAATTTTGGCAAATCCTATCTCTCACAAGGAATGCTTACAACTTAAGAAGAAAAAGACATACAAACCAAATTTTAAAAGGACAAAGGGTCTCTATAAAAATTTCTCCGAAGAATGTATGCCAGTGTCCAATGAACACAGGAAAAGATGGTCAACACTATTATCAGAAAAATGCAAATAAAAACTACAAAATATTGCTTCACACCACTATGATATCTTCAGTCAAAAAGACAGGTAATAGGAGTTGGCAAGCATGTGGTGATGTTGGAACCATTATACACTACTAGTAAGAATGCAAAATGGTACTACTTTAAAAAACAATCTGACAGTTTCTCAAAAGGTTAAACATAGGATGACTTAGTATTTCCATCTCTCAGTATCTATACGAGAGAAATGAAAACCTATGTCCACACAAAAACTTGTACATGAATATTCATAGCAGCATTATGCAAAAAAAAAGTGAAAAAACAAATGTCTATCAATGGATTAAAGAAATAGGTAAATAAAATGTAGTGCCTATACCACAGGATGTTATTGGGCAATAAAAAGAAAAATAAAGGGACTTCTAGTTTCTGTTTCCATATGAAAGGAACTGAAAGTTGCCACTCTGTTTTAACAAGTAAAAAGTTGGAAAAAAAAATCTGAAAAATCAACTCTGCTTGGATCCATAAGAGAAGTGAAGTGGCAGGCAAATCACTGCACCCACAATTCAGGTACAATTACTAATGGGTCATCACCTTCAGGAATGAATGTGTGGATCCTTCTGTCCTGCATAGAATCACACCAACTGAAGTTCTTGCAGAGAGTAAAGGGAATATGGAATAGGTAGCAGAAGGGGGTAGTTAGAAATACCAACCGTGACTATGTGACCATGTACAGAAATAAGTACTCTCATATTTATCAGCATTTCTTTCTTATTTTGTTATGAATATGTTTGTGTATATTAACTATTTTTCTTTTTTTATCATCTAACATAAGACATAGTAATAATGATTTACTTGATATCACAGCATTTAAGTTAAAGGATATCAAAGGAGAAGAAGGAATATCACGTACTTTGCATTCCCTTTGGGAAAGGATTAACATGTTTTAGGTTGTTTTCGAGATAGTTATGCTATGTTAAAGTGTGACTTTATTGTTGTCTTATTTGGTGATTAAGATTTAAGGAAATGTGTAGGGTGCCAAGTTGACAATGGGGGGACAGTGATAAGCACCTACATTAATGTTTGATCAAATAACTGAGGACTGTAACCCAGTCAAGTTGACACATAAAGAAAGACTATCACTGTACATATCACATATATGTAATCATGTATATATGATTTACTTTGAGCTCCCCTATGCGAGTAAATTAGAAAGCCTAAATGAAACAAAAAATGTCTTAGGAAAATACAGGTTACCAAAATTGAAAGCATATAAAAGATGAACTCTCACAAATGAAGAAGAAAATTTCAACAAGGGTCCAACTAACAGAAATGCACAGGCTCATTTGGAGTCAAGATAAATTTAAACTTTTTGAGGTCAGACATTTCAAATGCTCAATAAATTTTTTCAGAGTATCAAAAAAAAGAAAACTTTACAATTATTTTTATGAAGCTAGAACGATGTTGATACCCAAACCTGACAAAGATAGCACAGAAACAAAAGAAAATTACAGAACAGTTTTGCTTATGAGTATTGAGGAAATAATCCTAAGTAAATTTTATCTATTTGACTTTAATGTCACATTAAGGAAACAATATAGTATGACTAAGTAGAATTTATACCATGAATCTAAGCATAGTTTAATACTATGTATTATCACAATATAATAAGATCAATGAGAAAAAAATTGTATCATTATTTCTATAGACAGTGAAAAACCACTTGACAAAATTGAATATTTCTACATTTCTAATAAAAACTCTCAAGAAAAGAGAATAAATTTCTGCTTCTGCAACTTTTGTATATCTCCAAAAATCTACCATCTCATTTAAAGTGAAACATAGATGTAATATATAAAACTATAATATGCTTATAGTTTTACTCTGTTTCATTTGTTTTATCTAACTGCATTGGCTAATTTATCTTATTATATTGACATATATGTTAATGATGCAATAGTATATCTGAAAACTCTTAAAGAATCAATGATAAAACAATAGCATCATGTATACAAATAATAACCAGTTTAAAGTTATAATGTAAGGGAAAATTTCCTTTACAGAAAAAAATAGATTAAAATGTTCAAAACTTATATAAAAATCTATAAAATATTTCCAGAAAGCCCAAAAATTAAATTGACCCAGCACTTTGGGAGGTCAAAGCAGGAAGATAACTCAAGGCCAGGAATTTGAGATCAGTCTGGCCAACATGGCAAAACCCCATCTCTACTGAAAGTACAAAAATTAGCTGGGTGTGGTGGTGCATGCCCATAGTCCGAGCTACTTGGGAGGCTGAGGCACAAGAATCACTTGAACCCAGGAGGCGGAGGTTGCAGTGAGCCAAGATCATGCCACTGCATTCCAGCCTGGAAAACAGAGTAAGATCCTATCTCAAAAATATGTATATATATATATTGAACTGAACAAGTAGACACTGCTTGTGTATATACAGGACATCTCAAAATTATAAATAAGTTAATGTTCCCTAAATTAATCTATGCATGTAATATGTTCCCAACTAAATACTAATTAGCATTTATTCTGAAGCTACATGAATTAATATTAAATTTGATTTGGAAAAATAAATGTGCACAAATAACTAGGAAAATATTGAAAGGCTATGGGAGAGGAATTCACTCAATCATATGTTAAACATATAAAGCCTTTATAATTAAAACAGTGTGACACTGGCACATGAGTGGACAAACCAATGAAATAGAATAGAAGGTTCGGAAATAGATATGTGACATGATATGACTCAAAAGATACACATACGATTAAGTGGATATCTCTCATTTCTGTGAATGAGACAGATTTTTAATAAATAAAGTTAGGGCACTGGATAACCATATAAAGGTTAAATTGATCCATTATTCATTGCAGACATACAAATATTTACCAGGAAAAACCCACAAATATTGAAATCCTAAGAAAATCTAATCAAGCACTGTAAAAATATAGGTGAATTCCTCCATTAACAAATATAAGATAGGCTTTCTTGTTTTCACTCAACATCCAGGAGTAATCAAATTTTTAAAAATATTCAGTAATAAATCTAAAAAGAAAATTTTAGCCTAAACATTAGGCTGTCTTGTAGGTAGGAATGACTTTCTTAAAACTTTCAGAATTATGAAAAAGAAATATACATCCTACATAGTAAAAGACATCTTGACAAAGTTATGAAAAAGTAACAAATTGAGAGAAAACATTTGCAACACATCTAACAAATAATAGCCATGGTATATTTTAAAAGTTCTTTCAAGTCAATGAGAAAAAAAACAATAGAAAAATGGGCAAGAGTTATGAACAGGTCGTTAGTAAAAGAAGAAAAAAGAAATGTATAAAAAACACTCAATTGTACTTATTATGATGGAAATACAACCAAAATAAAATGAGGTATTTTAGCCTCCCTGAAAGATGAATAATATTCAAATTGATAAAGTGTGGAGAAATATGTACACCCATGTTCAACTGATGAGACTAAAGGAAAAGCCTTTTTAAATAATTTCAGCAAAACTTAAACACACAGATGTCTTTCCATCTGGATTTCCAGTCTTTGGTATCTAAAAAAATCTATATTCTGTGCACAAAGATGTCTGTACTTAAAAAATATTTACTCCAGTATTTTTTTAAACTGCAAAAACCTTTAGGTAACCAAAAGATTGAATAATGGGAAAATGGTTAAATTATAGACATATATACTATAAAATATACAACACAGCTATTTAATATATAAGGAATTAAATCTGTATCAGTGATATAAAAATGTACTCTCTACACACATGCAAATATATCTAAATAATTTTAAGAACACACAACAAATGATTAACAGTAGCTACTTCAGGGAAGGGTAGTAATTTGGGGTTGTGAGTTATAGGCTGAAGGAGGATATTTCCATTCACGTCTATTTACATCTGTACCGTAATGTTTTAGGATAATGATATATCATAAACTTTAAAAGTCCTGTATTATAATAGAGATTTCTTCAAACCATATAGAGTTCTGTTATAATAGAGATTTCTTCAAACCATATAGAGTTCTGACAGTGGTTAAGTTAGCCAGTTCATTCTCCTGCCAGGACAGAATCATAGCCAGTGACTAATATTCTACTGTTTGATTCAATCAGTTTTGAAATGTCGCTACTTGTATCCCTCGTCACATTGCCCAAACAGTAAGACTGACCTTTCTGTGACTGGTTAGCTCAGTTACCTTGAATACCCTGCTAAAAACACTGAATTTGATATTCAAATATGCAGGTTTGTTTTTGCTGTGTTCCCGGAAAAGAGATTGTGCTGCTTAAACTCTGCTATCCTTCAAATATGTGTCAACCGAGGCCATATTACTGTCACGTGCCATTAATCTCAGGAAAAACTACTTTTAAGGCCATGGCTGATTAATAGACTCTATCACTTAATGGTTTTAGTTGACGTGAGAGAGCAGGATTCTGGGTATACAAAGTTAAGTAAAAAGGGTATGGCTCCCTGGTTATAGTTTCAGAGTGAGAGAGAAAAATAATCTCATGAAGAATTGTAGTAAAGCATGATTCTTATGATGACACGAAAAGAGTATAATCTGGGAGTAAAAATAGTCTAAGAGGTCGGGAAAGGCTTGCTATGGAAAGTCACATTTAGGGAGAGACATGAAGGATGAGTGAGAGTTAGGTGAAAAGTTGGGAAATGTTCTATGCATCTCACAGTACGAGCATTTCCTATCAAAAGTCGATAGAGACACAAACTTAAATCTTTTCAATGTTGCCCAAATATAAAATCAAATCACAAAATTACTACACATATGAGTAATTTAATGGAAGGATATGTGGTAAACTTTTAAAAAAGTCTTCACATAGTAATACATAATTCTTACTATATGAGGGATCACCAGGAATTATACTAATATAATAATTGCACTAATACAATAATTTGATAAAGTATTCCAGAAAGAAGAAGAGAACTTTGAATACTGTCTTCTCACTGAGCATTTGTGCTTACCGAAGGAGAGGGGATTGTCAAAGACAGAATGTTAGGGCTTTTTTGTTATTCTTTTTCTTTCAGAGTTGTTTGATTTTATTAACTTTCATTCCTAGAAGGCTAACATGTCTGTCCAGTTACCAAATATGTCATAACAGGGTCTTGGTACTGTGCTTTTGTGCACATGATCCCTATGCTCTGAAATACCATTTTTCTTTTTCTAATTGGAAAGTACTATTAATTGTTTATATGTCCACATCTGCTGTTAGACCATGACTTCTGAGACATCAGACCATATCTTATTTACATTTCAGTCCTCAGAGCCAGTATGTTGCCTGGCAAGTAATCAATCTATAAAGGAGAAAAATAATTGCAGTTGACCCTATAACAATTAGGGTTAGGTGTGTTGAGCCCTGCACAGTAGAAAATCTGCCTATAACTTTTGATTCCTCAAAAACTTTACTAATAGCCTACTGTTGACTGGAAGCCTCACTGATAATATAAGCAGTTGATTAACACATATTTTGCATGTTATATGTATTATATGCTGTATTTTTACAAAATTTACTAAGAAAATTTTAAGAAAGAGAGAATATATTTACTATTTATTAAGTGCAAGTGGATTATCATAAGCGTCTTGATCTTTTTTGTCTTCCTATTGAGTAAGCTGAGGATGGGGAAGAAAGGGGTGGGGTTGATCTGTTAACTGTATATTCAGCTTATATTACTTAAGAATTAGCTTAATGACTTATTTTTAGAAACTGGTAAGCCATGTTCAGTATCTTGCCACTGCCGTTGAGATTTTGAAGTAGCCCAAGGCATTCTAGCTGAGATATCCGCCTTGCAGCCTCAACAAAATGAGTCACCTTAGCATTCTTACTTTAAAAATATCAGTGCCTGCTTTATGAAACATGGCTACTCCAGTACTCCAAGCCTCTGTCATGCCTTAGAAACTCTCAAAAACCTAATTTAGAAAGTCGTATTGAATATCTTCTTTGAATTTCTCTATTTACTAGATTCACCAGTTCATCTTTGAAAACAGGAAATGTCCTTGCCAGAAGTCTGCACAGATCTTTGAAACATTCATGTTTTATGGCGATTCTTATCTTTCTAGGTACCTTGCTGTCCAAAACAAACTAAAATAATTGTTATTGTATCTCACTTTATACTGCATTCTTGCAGGAATGGAATAATGGCTACAAGTCATTCTAGGATCAAAGGTAATTGGGGGCTTGACATTTAAGCACATCTTCAATAGCAGTGCTGGCTTCCCAACCAATATCTACACAAGTGTGCTGCCCCTGTAGTAGTATTCTTGGTCTTTGAGGTCTAAATTGCAAACTATGTACTTGAACGGTAAGAAAATGAATAGCTCTCTAGTCTATCAATTTTCTAACCATTAATATTCAACAAATACTTTTAAAATATTATAGAAATACACTGGATTACAATACACATGTCCAACTGTAGAAGATTAAAGTGCAGTGTATCACATACGAGAACACTGTTCACTCATTTAAAAATAAAGTTATGAATCTCTGATTTTTGACTAGGAGTATGCATCATATAGCTGACAGAAATATTAAATGAATATTAAATGCTGAGGCAGATAATTCTTATATGTTACATTGTTTTAAAATATAGACTATATTTGTGCATTAAAAAATGGAATGATCATAAAAGAAGAAAAAAATCTGAGATGATAAATTTTGGGATAGAAAGTGATATGGTTTCGCTGTGTCCCCTCCCAAATCTCATCTTGAATTCCCATGTGTTGTAGGAAAGACCCAGTGGGAGGTAATTGAATCATGGGGGCAGGTCTTTCCTGTGCTGTTCTCATGATAGTGAATACGTCTCATGAGATCTGATGGTTTTAAAAAGAGGTGTTCCCTTGCACCTGCTCTTTTTGCCTGCTGCCATCCATGTAAGATGCGACTTGCTCCTCCTTGCCTCCTGTTATGATTGTGAGGCCTCCCCAGCCACATGGAACTGTAAGTTCATTAAACCTCTCTTTCTTCCCAGTCTTGGGTATGTCTTTATCAGCAGCATGAAAATGGACTAATACAGATAGATAAACGAAATTTATCAACATAAAAAGTACTAGTTTCAATATAATCTAATATTTATGTTATTTTATTATATACCAGGAATTTTAAAAACTATTTACATATATTAATTTAGTCTTCACAACAAACCTGAGATTGTTACTATTATGTTTCCTCTTACACAGAAGAGGCAATTGATATATGTCAAGATTAACTTGCCTAGAGTTGGGATTTGAAACCAGCAAATCTTATTCTAGAGATTTTACTCTTAACCATAACTCTATATTGTCTCAATACTCTATACTCTTATGACAGAAGTGACAAGAGCTCATGAAATCACTCCAGGAGCTTAGGAATGGGGCCAGGAAAAGCTTTGGGGAAATATTAATAAAATATAGATAGATAATAGGTAACCTACAAAATAATCAGCAACAATAAACTGTTATAGAAGCATGAAGAAAGCTAGTTAAGAAAAGAATCAACCTGCCATATATTGCTGAAAGATCATGAAAGAGAGAGAAAATTACCCAGTGTTTATTTTTTGATAGGTTGAGTTTTTTGCTTGTTTTTTGATGGAGGAGTGAGAAATATGTGGGCTCTAGTTTGAGGAGTAAATGGGAGATGAATAAATGGAAAAACTAAGTATAAATTAATCTTTCACTAAATCAACATTAAATAATAATATTAATATAATAATGATAGATACTAAGGGAGAATAAAATGGTACCTACAAGGAATATGTCCAGGGCCAAATGTCTCTTGTTTCTTCTTCTTATACTTTCTTTTTAAATTCTCTTCAAAGTAGCTGATGATTATAGACTCCAAGCAAACGAGAACATAATTTAAATTAACCTATTGGTATAATATATTAGGAAATAGATCTGTCGCAATTAAATAAAATATTTTGACAGCAAAAACAAGACAAAACCATAAACACAAGTTGAAGGAAGATATTTGAAACATGAGAAAAGGCCAAGGGATGATAAATGACCACAAAAATAAATGATAATCAACTGAATGTGGGGAAAAATGTAATGTTATTGTTAAAAATATAACTTGTATATACTAAAAGGTGTGCAAACATGCAAAAGTCAGAAAGTAATGATTGTATTAATTTCAGCATTAATCAGATTCTTATAGTATCTATCACACTCTAAGAGGATTCAGAAGTAAATGTTAAGAGAATTAAAATTGAAAAAGTAAAGACAGTTTTTTTATTACAAATTTTGATTTCATGAGTTAACATGATGTGTTTACTACACCATGGAAACAAATATTTGAGTAACTCAGAGAGCACAGATTGTGTTTATAGTAAAATATTAGATAGCATGAATTGTGTCCCAAGATCACAGTGATCTTTGAATAAATTCCTTTGGTTTTTTTTTTTGGAGAAATTTCTGAGAATCATGCTTTTTAACTTGAGAGTGACCTGTTGTGAAATTTGATTTGTCTAGTGGTGGGCTTTGAGAATATTGGATTAACAGAGTTTAGGATTACTCAACTTCCCTAAACTTGTAAATTCAGGATCTATCAAAGGCCTTTGTATTTTTTATTACATTGTTTTTTTTTTTTTTTTTTTTTTTTTTTTGAGACAGAGTCTTGCTCTGTCGCCCAGGCTGGAGTGCTGTGGCCGGATCTCAGCTCACTGCAAGCTCCGCCTCCCGGGTTCCCGCCATATGAGAAAAAGAGAGAGAAATATTCTACAGAGAGAGAAATGGAAAGAGAATAAAGCCAACTTATGGAATTGCAAAAGTTAAAGTAATTTAAAAAATGGGGCATCGTGGTGTTCTAGGTTCAGGGTTCAACCCATTTTTGTATCACTGTCCTTGGACTATATGAGGAGACACCTCTTTGTTCTTAGATAGTAAATTTCTGTTTAGAGCTTTTGTTAGTTTAGATAAGTATCATTCCTTTGAATCAAGGGAGTTATTACTAATCTAGCCAAGAAGACTCTTTTGATTGTGAGTGAAAGTTCTGTAATGTACTATTAATGTGACCATAGAGTCATCTTTGTGTTCTTCCTTTCAATAGTCCTCTCTCTCCACTTAGACTTTACCTTTGTTCCCTTCCCCATCTTACCTTACCTGCTTGAAGTATTGCAAGAGCTGAAAAATGATAATCCTGCTAATCACTCCATGCTCCAGCACATTCAGCAGGCAAGGGGCTAGGTTCATTCTCTTCATCCATGTTCACAAAATGTCATTTTCCTGTTCCAATTAGACTTTAAATCCTGAACAATAGTGCTCCCATTCACCTTTACTTTGTACCAGCAAAACTGGACTATTTGATATTTCCAGAATATGTTATATGATTTTGTGTTTTTATGACTTTTTCTGCCTTAAAATTCTTCTTCCTCAATTTCCCCTGCCAAATTTCAGCAAATTATTTATATCCTACTTTTATTGTAGAACAATTTGTTATTTACATTTAAGAATCTTAACTGAATCAGAGAAGATTTGCTAGGGTTGGGATGAAGTAATGGTCTTTATATATCATCTGAACACAGACACAAACAACCTAACTACTTTACAAAGTCCAAGATTTATCTTACATGTCACAGAGTATTTAGAGACATTGAAAAATGAAAAGTAACATTCCTTGTTTTGCTCAGGTCCCAGATACCTAGTGGAACTTTACTCACTGGAACATAAGCTACTTGGGAGGTGCACATGAATTTCTTTACATCTATAGTGCCTAGAACAGTTCCCAGCACAAGCAAAGACTTGATAGATAGATATTAATAGATAGATAGTTAGATAGATAGATGATAGATATATAGATACATAGATGGATACATAGATAGACAGATAGATAGAAGGCAGAGAAAGAGAGAGAGATGAGAAAGAAGGGCAAAGGAAAGACAGAAAGTTAGAGAGTATATGTACATGTCATACACACACATACATATGTGCATCTATGATATGTACATATTATGTTATTAGTTGTATAAAGTATTAAGTTAGGTTATTGACTTGAGATTTGCATTCTTTGTTTAAAATATCAGTGCTTATAGCTATAAATTTTCCTCTAAGCACAGCTTTACCTGCACCCCATGTTTTGGTATGTTGTAATTTTGTTTTCATTAATCTCAAAGTAGTTTCTAGTTTCCCTTATTATATTTTGATCCATTGCTTATTTAGAAATGTTTATTGTTGATTTCTAATGTAATTACATTGTGATCAAATAACATATGTTGTATGATTTCAGCTTTTTTAAATTATCAAGGCTTGCTTTATGGACTAACATATAATCTATCCTGGAGAATGTTCTATGTTTGCTTAAGAAAAATGTGTATTTCTTTGTTGTGGGAGTAGTAGTCTATAGATCTAGTTGACTTAAGTGTTATTCAAGTATTATATTTTTCTGTAGGTCTTATGCTTACTTTTATAGTCATTATTGAAAGTGGAGTATTGAAGTCTCAAACTCTTATTATTGGATTGTCTTTTCCCCTGCTTAAATTCTGTCCATTTTAGTTTCGTGTAATTTTGGAGCTTCATTGCTCAGTGCATATGTTTTTATAGTAGTTATACTTTCATGATGTATTTGTACTTTTATCATTATAAAATGTTCTTTGTCTCTATTAACTTTTGTGTTAAATTCTATTTTGTCTTATGTTAGAATAGCCACTCCTCTTTTAGTAAGTGTTTGTGTAGTATATATATATTTTTATCTTTTTATTTTTAATCTATTTCAGTATTTGCCTTTAAGCATGTCTCTTCTAGACAGGATATAGTTGGATTGTGGGTTTTGTTAATTCATTCTGCCAACCTTTACCTTGTTATTGAAATGCTTAATTCAATTTTATTAAATGTAATCAGCAGTAGGGTAGGATTTCTACCATTTTGCTTTTTGTTTCTATCTGTCCTAATTTTTCCCTCTATTCTTCCAACACTGCCTTCCTCTGTGTTAAATAAATAATTTTCTACTGTATCATTTTACTTTTCTTGCTGTTCTTTTACTATATATTTCTGAGTATATACAATTAGCATCTTAAGATCAATCAACCTCATTAGGATTAACACTTAATTTAAGTAGCATACAGAAGTTTTGTTCAATAGCTTCATTTTTTTTCACCTTTGTGAGATTATTGCAAAACAAACTAGACTTTTATACATTAGAAGCCTAACCACATAGTTTTATGTTTTGCTTTGTACAGTTTTCTTTTAAATCAGAAGAGCTACGAGAAAAAAATATGTTGATTGTATCTTTATATTTACCTTGATAATTATCATTACTGATGCTCTTTATTTCTTTTTGTGGATTCAAGTTACTGTCTAAAACGCTTCATTTCAGTCTTGGTGTTTTTCTTTTACTTTCTTTTAGGGCACATCTGTTAGTGATACATTGTCCAGTTTTTATTTATCCAGAAATGTCTTAATTTTGCCTTCATTTTACAATTATAGTTTTGCTGGATTTAGAATTCTTAGTTGACAACCCTTTTCTTTCAACACTTTAAATAAATTCCACTGCCTTCTGAGCACCCTGATTCCTGATGAGAAGTCAGCTGTTAATCTTTTTGAGGATCTTTTGTATGTGATACATTATTGTTCTCTCAGTACTTTAAAGTTTTCACTTTTTCCTTGGATTTTGATATATTGACAATGATGATGAAGTCTATTCAGTTAGCTTATTGGTCAGCTATTACATGGTGAGTGGTCTTCATAATTTTTTGAACAAATTAGTCTTCTTTTCTTTGCCAAATAATTCTGTGTGGTTATTAGGGTACACCCTCAATGTTCATGCCCAGTTACAGCATTAGTATTCACTTCTTGCCTTTACAGATACTTAAGTTTAGCCAAAGAGATTATGTGCAGCTCTGTGTGTGACCTTATAGACACAAATAAATAAATAAATAAATAAATAAATAAATAAATAAATAATTTAAGGAAGCAACTTGGAGACAGGGACAACCCCTAAGTCAGAGAAATTACCTTGAGAAAGAAGTCTAACAACTTGGGCCAGACTGAGAGATATAATTATAATGGTGTGATAAATGTGATTTAAGGTATATAGGCAGTTATGCTTGATTACTCTGACTTTACCCAAATCCATCCCCAGACCCCTGAGAAAAAAAGAAACAAAGCACTCAGAATATGTTACAAATTTTAACAGCTTCTTATTTGAGATAATTTAGGTTATCTCCAATAATTCAACTGTTTAGATAATGATGAAATAAATTTTTCCTGTATATTGCTCAATTTTCCTGTTATTTTTCAAAGGTATATTTTATATATAGAATAATTTGATCAAAGTATATTCACATTTTAAAGCATTTGGTAGATACAGGAAGAAGCCTTAAAGAATAGTTATACCAATAACAGTGTATGAAACTATGTTTTAAAGAATTCATTGCTATATTGGGAGCCGTTATTATTGTTAATATTTACAAGTATGACAGGGGAAACATAGTATCACATTTTAAACTGCATTTATCTGACCACTAGGGTGGTTACACATATTTTCAAATAATTTATTGATTGTTTTTCTTTTTTTCCCCAAACATTCTTGTTTTATGTGCTCATCTTGTCCTAAATGTGGTGTTCATTGTTTCACTTTTATTATATCTTTCTGTATGAAGAAAAGCAAGGTATTATCCACCACATATATTTTAAACATTTTTCCCAACTTATAATTTGTCTTTTAATCTTACATAGGGTATTTTAAAAAATTAATGCATTGTGTCAGGGTAGATTCTTACAGAAACCCCTATGAGGACTGAAAGTCTCTTGATGTCAGAACATGAACATTTTCCCTTACTCATTGGAATAGAGAATATTATATTGCAATAATTGTCTCTAGATAAGGTTTGCCAAAAAGCACTCTTCCCTATGTTAACTTATTTGCATGCTTGCACTGAGAGAACATGAGTAAAATATGCAAATTCCATTCAGTTGTTTAGATCTATTTATAGAGAAGATTTCTTTAGAGAGAGGATTTGTTTACCTTCTAATAGGATTGCCTAGATAGGAACTTTGCATAATATAATGGAACTAATCTCTGTGAAAGCTGTGAGTGGATTATCAGTCACAACCCCTGCCTTCCCACTCTGTGAAATGTCTAAGAAAGGGATTAAGGCAACCTCTCCAGTTGCATGAGAAACAGCTTAGTTATAGGCTGCTGCATATACCCACATGTGTACACACACACGCATATAACACAACCCACACAGGATTCCACATCTCCCTTTAACTGTCAGTCACTCTAAATATGAGTAAGAAATACGGATGCAGAAAATGTTGCACTCAAGTGAACAGCAAAGAAATGTAGGAATATCTAAGAGGTTGGAATTTTAACATAATAAAGATTGATATGGCATGTTAAAAGCTGACCAGTCAATGTCTCTTTCAATTATGAAATATCTAATTCATGTATTTAAAACACGATTATACCCAAAGAGTGAAGACATCTTCATTTGGGGCAAAGTCAACATTATATACTTATGGGAGAAAATCTATACACAACAGAAATGTATATGGTCATATTTTTTATAGACATCAGTCTTCTTTTTTTTTGTCAAACAATGAAAGCTCAAATTTATATAGCCCTTACTATATATATACCAAATATTATTCTAAGTGCTTGATTTATCAACTCACTTAAGACTCAAAGTAGCCCTGTGAGGTAGATAATATTGTTGTTCTCATCTTAAGGATAGGAAAAGTGAGGCACAGAGGTAGGTTCCTGCCGGAGATCACAGTACAAGTAAGTATATCAATGTTTTGCATTATGGTTTCTTCTAATGCTATTATTTTTAGGAAAGTCTCCCCTCACTACCAGATTATGTACATACTCACTTTTGTTTCCTCTGATTCTTTTGAACTTCATTATTATGCTTAACTTTTTTTTCCACCTAGAATTTATTCTCAGATAGTGTGAAGAAAGAGTCAACTTTATTTCATTATTGCTAAAACATTCATTTTTCACATTTTAATATCTCTGAAAGCAGAATTCCTCAAAGAACCAAAGGGGTCTTACCATCACTGTTGGGCACAGTCCTCACCTGATTCTATCTGGTAAGATCAAGATAGTGTCAACTTTAATCTTGGGGAGTGGGTATCAGAATCTTGGAAGAAGATACCAGAAGAAATAGGACATATTTTAAGAAATGCCATATTACTGAAGTTCTAGATGAACAGAGGACACTATTATGAAAACAAAACAAAACAAAACAAAACAAAAAACAGATATGAACAACCCTGATGAAAAAGGAAACTTGAAGAGCTATACTTTACTCATTTTTTGTTTTTGTTTGTTTGTTTTTTGAGACAGTCTTGCTTTGTTACCCATGCTGGAGTGCAGTGGCGCCATCTCGACTCACTGCAACCTCTGCCTCCAAGGGTTCAAGTGATTCTCCCACCTCAGCCTCCTGAGTAGCTGGAATTACAGGCGTCCACCACCATTCCTGGCTAATATTTGTATTTTTAGTAGAGATCAGGTTTCACCATGTTGGCCAGACTGGTCTCAAACTCCTGACCTCAAATGATCCACCTGCCTTGGCCTCCCAAAGTGCTGGGATTACAGGCATGAGCCACTGTGCCTGGTCAAAGAGCTATATTTTAAATGGCAAGAAGTTTTATTCATGTAATAAATAATTTATTACATTTATACTATATTTTCATATTTACAGAAAAAAAATTTACAGATTAAAAGTCTTATATCTAAGGAAGTCTAAAATAGCTCTTTCAAAAAACATAGACAGAGAGTTGACGAGCTTTTCTGTAGGGAATAGATAGTAAGTATTTTAGGCTTTGTGGGCCAGGCAAGTTGTTTCACAAGTCTTCAGTGCTGCCATTCTAGTGCAAGAGCGATCATGGGCGATACAGACATTAATGGACGTGGCTGTGTCCAATGAAACTTCATTGACAATAACAGACAGTGGGCGCAAATTTTCCCTGGTATGTGGTAACGTCTATATAATAAAAAAGCATTTTGTTTTAGTTTATCTATTAACATTTTCAGTTAGCATTTAATAAAATAATAGTACATACTACAATGTTGATTTGTTTTTCTTAGTTTTAATAAATTAATTAAGTTCACTATTACCATTTATTTAATTACCTTTATGCATTTGCAATGGCATGTTAACCAAATAAGAATGTAAAACCTCTTACATTCTAGAATTTTGGAGGGCTTTCCAATTTGGCCCATTGATACAATTTTCTAATATCACCACAGGAATATACTATTTAAAATATTACAATTGTATAATATGTTTTATGTTTTAGTGACCCTTAACATCTCTCTTCCTGATAGAAATCATTTTGTTATTATCACAAACTTATTTTTTCAGATAAACTTTACAACACATTAAGTTGCAAAAATAAAGTCATTGAGATCATGGTTGTAATTATATTAAACCAACCAAATTAGTTTGAGAAGAATTAAAATATTTACAGTAGTAAGTTCTTGAATTCAGGAAATCAAGTTTAAAAAAAATGGTAAAGATTTTTACTTTATTCAAATAGGTCCCACATATTTCTTATGAGTCAATTCCTAGATAATTAATATTTTGTGATTACAAATAATGGAATATTTTGTTTTCTGTTTTGGCTTTTAGTTTGCTTCAGTTGGCATATAATACAAATACTGATTTTTAGAAAGTTTTCACTTAACATTTTCATATTAATATTTTAATGATATCTTTAGTTGGTTCTCCTTAGTTTTCTAGAAAGACAACTGTATTAAATATCAACTACATGGTTATTTCTTTTATTTTTTAATTATTTTTAATTTTAGTGAGTATATAGTAGGTGTATATACTTTGGGAATATGAGAGATATTTTGATACAGACATTCAATGCATAATAATCACTTTAGGGTAAATAAGGTATCCCTCACTTCAAGCATTTATCCTTTATGTCACAGGCAATCCGATTATACTTTTAATCATTTTATTTAATGTAATTTTTTTACTTTTAGTTATTTAAAAATGTATAATTAAATTATTATTTACTATAGTCACCCTGTTGTACTGTCAAATGGTAGGTTTTGTTCACTCTTCTATTTATTTGTACCCATTAAGCATTCCAACTTCCTCCCAACCCCCACTACACTTCCCAGCCACTCTTATCTCCATGAGTTCATTTGTTGTAATTTTTACTTCACACAAGTAAGTGAGAATATGTGTAGCTTGTCTTTTTTGTGCCTGACTTATTTTGCTTAACATAATGGTCTCCAGTTCCATCCATTTTGTTGCAAATGACAGACTCTCATTTTTTTTCTTTCAAGGCTGAATAGTACTTTATTGTCTATATGCAGTATCCATTTTTTAATCCATTCATCTGTTGATGGACACTTAGGTTGCTTCCAAATCTTGGCTATTGTGAACAGTGCTGCAATAAACATGGGAGTTCTGATATCACTTCAATATGTCAATTTCCCTTCTTTTGGATATATACCCAGCAGTACGATTGCTGGATCATACGGTAGCTCCACTTCTGGTTTTATGAGGAACTTCCAAACTGCTCTCCATAGTGGTTGTACTAATTTACATTTCTACCAACAGTTTACAAGGATCCCCTTTCTCTACATTCTCACCAGTATTTGTTATTGCCTGTTTTTTGGGAAAAATGCCATTTTAACTGGAGTGAGATCATATTTCATTTTAGTTTTCATTTGCATTTATCTGATGATCAATGATACTGAGCACCTTTTCTTTTTTTCCTTTGTTTGTTTATTTGTTTGCTACCCAATCTCACTCTGTCTCCCAGGCTACAGTGCAGTGGCCTGATCATGGCTCACTTCAGCCTCAATCAATCCTCCTGCCTCAGCCTCCAGCGTACCTGGGACCACAAGCATGGACCACCATACCTGGCTATTTATTTATTATTTATTTATTTGTGGAGGTGGGGTCTTCCTATGTTGCTCAGGCTGGTGTAAAACACTTCGTTTTGGTACTGGGGTGATATTGGCTTCATAAAATTGTTTGGGGAGGACTCCTTCTTTCTCTATCATTTGGAATAGTGTCAACAGGATTGTTACCAACTCTTTTTTGCATGTCTGGTAGACATCAGTTGTGAATCCATTTGGTCTTTTGTTGTTGTTGTTGTTAACTTTTTTTTTTTTTAAATACTTTAAGATCTGGAGTACATGGGCAGAACGTGCAGGTTTGTTACATAGGTATATGTTGGGGGCCGCACCGGGGGTGGTGGAGAATGAAAGAACACACACAAAGACAAAGACACACAGAGAACATGGCGGCCGCACTCAGAGCCTCCGCCTCACTTTATTTATACTCCATAAACCTCACGTCAGCAGAAAGAATGCAATGCAAAACAAACTTTCTTTTCCCACATGTAACCTTCTACTCAGTACCTTGTTTCTATATTCTTTCTTATTTACCCGCCTTCTTGGCGCCTACGGGAGTTCATTAAAAGTTCAGTTGGAGATACTGTCCTTGAGCCCTATCTATTCTCAGCATACTGTTTTCAAAGGCCCCTGCATTTCCCCCCTTTTAATTTTGTTTTGCCTCAATCCTAAAAAGGTAGCCCATATTTGTTCCTGTGTTTTCTTTTGTTTTTGGTGGCGACGGAGGGAGCATCGAATCACCAAAAGAAGTAGACCCAAACCAAGTGCCCAAAGCAATATACTTCCAGAGATTGTAGAAATCCATGTTTTTATCTGAGTCCATGGGTTAAAGGCAGCAAGGCGTTGCCCCAGCTCCTGCAAGGTTACAGTTCCAGACAGCACATGTAATTGTTGTCGAAATGCTTCGGAAATGTTCTGAGTGAGCTCTTGAATGTCCAAACTAATATTTTTATGGCCAATTAATAATTTTCGGATTACAGTCCAATTTTGAGAGATGTTAAAAGACACAGGCATTACACAAAATTGAGTGGAATTCCAATCACATTGTAATGTTACCCGAGTACTGAGTACAGTGAGCTGATCTCCAAGCCATGTCAACGCTTGCTCCATGTTGTCCAATCTTTCAGCAAGTTGAGAATCAATGTTTCGTTGTTGAAGCCATAACCGGTGAGATTGTTCATGCCATTGCTGCACAAATTCAGCATTTTGTATGGTTTGATGAAGAGCGAGCCCTGCTACAGCCGCAGTGGAGGCGATGGCAACAAGACTCATCACCGAGGCAATTATAAGTCCAAGGGCACGGCGGGTTCGCTGAAGAGAAGTCCAAATATAAGTTTCAAGAGATGATGCCCCCTACGGTCGCGTAAGATTAACAGGTAGCCAAATTTCCTTATGAGCCCTGAGGATATAAATATCCCCAGCAAAGTTGTGCCACCAAGAATGATTGAGGCAAGACAAAAATGTACACGTATTTGTACAATTAACAATTCCCGTATTATTATCCCATATCAAATTCCCTGCTAATAATAGGTAGGGCTTACGGACACAAGCAATAATATATTGAGAGGTATTCCGATATAACTGAATATGAAAGGAATTAGTTGGGTTAGAAAGATTAAGAGACATATTCCCCACAAAAGTGCTAATGGCATCGCCTGCAGCTAACAACTTCCAAAGATGACTCTGTACTTAGGCCTCCTTCACACCATACCAAGGTTTCATTATTGTTAACAGCAATACTTTTATTTACCCGGTGCCATTTCAAAGATATGTGACTAAATTTTATTTGAAAATCACCGTGCACACTTCAATCAGTTATTTGCATCCCATTGTATTCTAATAAAATCCGGGTTTTATTTCCCCGATATAGTTGCCACTCCAGCACCTCAATATTAGGAGAAACCTCTGGAATAGGACAAAAAGGTAAAGAACTAGGAATAGTTTCATTACTATATACAGTATGATTATAATAACAGTATTAGCAGCCACATAACTATGATTATAGCGAACAACCCAGGCTTCATACGATTTTCGGAGACAATGAGAACTATTTCCCATGCATATTGGAAGTTCTTCCACTCCAAATTGGTATGTGTTGTTTATAATTTCCGTTTCCCGTTCTATATTGTCCTTGTCTATATAGGGGGACGGCATTCAAGTAGTGTCATTGGTGAAAACCTTAATTTCCGCCTCTCCCCAGGCGACTCCCTGATACAAGGGTGGAAAGGGAATATAAGTGCAATATTCATACAAAGCCTCACTAAGGGAAATAAGTCCCTCGCCGAGGCACATCCAACAAAGGAAGAAATGCATGCTGAATCCAGTTTTATTTTCAACAGGGTTTCAATCATCTTGTAGGAAACCACTTAGGTCCGCTCCCTGTAAGGACAAGAGCATAACCCCGTTCCTGTTTTAGAACTTGCCCTTGAACATACTTACCTTCTTCATTAGGATACCAAATCTTTAAATTGTCAGCGGGGACTATCACCGAGGGAGGTGAGGAAAGATGGGTTACGACAGCGGAGTCTTGCAATTGTCTCCATTGATTCAAAAAATAATTAAGGTAAAAAGAACCTTCAAAATCAAAAAAATTAAGGTACAAAGGTTAACCTTCAAAAAAATCTGGTTTTTTTGGGGGGCTCATTTCCCCCTTTTTGTTTTAATAGTTGAGTTTTTAAAGTTAAATTTGCGCGCTCAATGATGGCTTCACCTTGACTGTTGCTCGGGATCCCGGTGATATGTTGAATATTGTATTGCTGTAAGAAAACTTGTAATTTATGAGAGACATAGGCAGGGGCATTATCAGTTTTAAGTATAAAAGGAATGCCCATAATGGAAAAACAAGCTAAGAGATGTGTAATAACAGAATCAGCTTTCTCAGATGGCAACGGAGTGGCCCATTGAAAATGAGAAAAAGTATCAATGGTATGATGAACATACTTTAATCGTCCAAAAGAAGGAATATGTATAACATCCATTTGCCAAATTTGATTAACTTGAGTACCTCTCGGGTTAACTCCAGGATGGAAGGATGGAATGCTCAAAGGAGCACAGAAAGGACAAGCTCGAATAAGAGAACGAGTTTATTTATGAGTTAAATGAAACCGTCGTTGAGGGCCAGAACTATTAGTGTGATGTAGAGCATGTTCTTGTTCTGCAGCCTGCAAGTGGCCAATTAGAAGTGAATCAATCTGAGTATTTCCATGAACTAATGGTCCAGGCAGTTGAGAATGAGAACAAAGATGAGTGATGAATAAAGGAGCTCGACGTTGGCTCAAAGTAGAAAATAACAAGGAAAAGAATTTTTGAAGAGAAGAAGTAGCACAAAGAGGTAAAGTGGCCTGAGAAATATAAGAAGTAACATAAACGGCATATTGAGAATCACTAACAATATTACAACCAGTAGTAGGGAAATCAAGTAAGACCATGAGAATAGCAAACAATTCTCCCTGTTGCACCGAGGGATAAGGATAGACTGTAACTCAAGATTGATGAAGCTTCTTGCCAAGAATCAGAAGTTGCAAGAAGATAAATGATCTGACTATGAGTGAATTGAGAGATAATTAAGGAAGGATCTCCTCCCCAAAGTTGTCGACAGTGATGATCCTTTGATGATCAGTTCAGCTAAACGATCGATATAAGTAGCCAAGCGTTTAGATGTTTTATTGGACAAAAAGATCCATTCTAGCGGCCGATTGGTCTGATGAATCATTCCTGTAGGAGAATGTAAAGTATGAAATAAACAAAGGGAAAGGGGAACATCGGGAAGGATATAATGTAAATGAGCCTTTTGAAGTTGCTCTTCCACAAGCTGGAGTTCCTGTAAAGCCAAAGGAGTTAAATGACGTGAGCTGTCCAAGTGACTGTCTCCTTCTAGAATAGAAAAAAGATGTTGTAACTGAATAGAGAAAAAACAATTTTTGAGATATATGACCATTAATTTTTAACTTTGTGGGATAAGGGCAGGATTAAGAAGACCAGGCTGTAAACTTTCCCTAGGTTTAATGTAAACATTTATAGTTTTAAGACAAGACAAAGACGGGAATTCCATGCAGAAATACGTGGCTTTATATTCCTCTCGGCCATTTGTTTTTTGACTTACTCTTTTAGAGTCCTAAGTATTTCTTTAAATAATGGTCACTGTTTCACATAAATAGGAGTGGTGGCTATGAGTTTAAAGGATTGTAGCCCATTTTGAACATCATATTTTTGGCAGCTGAGGAAATATGAGGAATGTTTAAAAAAGCAGCAAATTGTTGTGAAAGATCTTGTTCCCAAAAATTAATATTGATAGGAACAATATAAAAATTAAAAAAACCACTTGATCTTGTTAACCTTTAGGACCGACACAGGTTAAAGGTTCTACGTCTTGATAAACCACAGAAGCAGCACCCAAGTCAGTGAGTATAACTGAAACTTGTCTTTTTTCCTATTGTATAGGCCTCTAATTTAAACAAATAATAGACATATTCACCACCGTATCAATTAACCCTTTAAAAACTATTTCATTAATGTGCAATGAACATAAGGGCTTTTGATTAGAAACTAAAGTTTCCCAAAAAACAGTTTTTTCTGTGCTACCAAACCCTCCCTATTGAGAATACGTTCCCCTGCCTCTAGGCATATAAATTGTGAGACTTGAACCATAATAAGAATTTTATTAGTAACATCATGTCCTTTTGGCAAAGGGCCACACTCTCTAATAGCTAATTTATATACTCCTCTATTAGGAGACAAAGTATAAGGCTGAGTAATAACTAAGTCAGCAGCGGCGCTCTGCTTAGTTGCCACATAAAGCTGAGAAACTGGGGTAAGGTGTGGGATCCTTAAGGAGGACTTGAATTTATTCCTTGATGTTGTAGGCCATTGCTCACTGGGTATTGTATGCAGATTTAGTAAATAACAAATATTTGTAAACAAATAAGGTGATTACAGGTACAGAAATTCAGTTCATAGCTTACTATTCAATAGAGTATCTGCTTTGTAAAAAATGGTGGACCACAAAATACTCAACGGTTTTTGGTTTTCAAAACACAGTGATGCTATCCAAGGCTAAATGGATACTTGAAATTGGGATTGGATCTGGTGCTGAGATATAACTTTTACTTAGTTATTGATTTTTCTTTCCTCCGATTATTCCAAGGAGGGTGACTACCATTTTTGTACTTTATAGAGCAGTCTAGAGGAAAGGGTTAAGCATGTAAGCTCTGGGGACAGAAAGTCATATTTTCAAAATATAATAGCTATATGACCTTGGATACATTTATAAAACTGTCTTAACTCTGTTTTCCTGTCTACAAAATGGTAATAATTATAAAATTTGTCAGTCTTAAAGGGATGTTGGAAGAACTAAATGCAAGTGAAGATTTTTTCACAGTAGTAGACACATAGTAAGTACTCAGTATACTATGGCTATTATTACTGTTATTATTGTTAATATTACGTCTATTAATTTTAGCTCTTTAATGTAACAAGTGCAGAACCATAATCTCACATCCTTCAGAGTCATGCTGATCTTGTATTTTTTGGTCCTTTGACTAGTTTAGTGATTTATTACAAGAAACCTAGTTAGTTTGTGCATTCTTTTCCTTTCTTATATTTCTCATTTGTAAAGACTGATAAACCAACTACACTTTCAGACCTGGTGACATAAATTGTTGGGGCCCCAAGCCTGTGGGCCCCGGCTCCCATTTCCCAGGAGAGGAGACAGTAAATTTCCACTTTTATCAGTTTTGAAATGACATTTATTTGTCCAATGTCAACCTTTACCACAACATTTGTACACCTCTGAAGGCAGCTTTCTGCCTTGAGGGATAAAAGTGTTCAATTTTTATGACATTCTTTTTTGAAATGTCTAGGTTTACCACACTGAAAGCAAACACCTTGTTTGTTATTTCCTTTTAAGGCTTTAGACAAAGCTCCAGCAAATAATTGAGCATTATAAATAGCCCCTCCAACACTAACACAAGTTTTAATATATTTATCTAAATTGGCCCCATTGGCCTTTAACGATTTTAACAATTTTTGACAGTCAGCATAAGCATTTTTAAAAGACAACGTTTGTAACAAAATTTTTGAAGCAAGGTCAGCACCCCAAATTTTCAAGACAGCATCCTGAAGACGGGCTACGAAATCTGAATATTGTTCATTTGTGCCCAGTAAAATCTTCACAGAGGGAAGGGAAGATTTTCCTGTTATCTCTACCTTATTTTAGGCCCTTAAAAACAAAGTCTTGATTTGAGTAAGGGCAACATCTTCTAGACCAGCCTGAGCACTAAGAGTAGCATATTGGCCCGTGCCTGTGAGTTGTTCCTCA
This sequence comes from Papio anubis, assembly GCF_008728515.1. Classification (NCBI taxonomy): domain Eukaryota; kingdom Metazoa; phylum Chordata; class Mammalia; order Primates; family Cercopithecidae; genus Papio; species Papio anubis. Next base: position 32,982,147 of record NC_044984.1, read on the forward strand.
GTGGCTCCTGGGGGATCACACATAACATTTTTTCTAGCCTGTACATACGCCTTGTTCATTTACCAGCTGTGCAATTGTAACCACTGAGAATGATCAAGAAAAGCCTTCCCCAAAGTCTTCCAGTCTATAGAAATTATCAAATTTTCTGATGAAAAAATATCAAGAAGACCAAGGATAGGGGTTCACAGTTAGAAATGGCAGCTTTCATTTCTTTTAAACATTTAATTTGTAAGGCATTAAATTGGACATTATTGCCACCATTTGAAAACTAAGCATTAGGAGCAAAAGAAGACAAATAATTGGAAACAGATCCAGCTCCTTAAAAATTTTTTTTTTTTTTTTTCCTTTTCTCCCTCCCCCAATGGTGGGCAAGGTACTGAGAAAACGTTGCCAAACAAAGGTAGAGATAAGGAAGCCGTGGGGTTGGAGGCACTGGAAAATCGTCTTTTAACAGGGTAGAAGGAAAAGAAACAGGGAAAGCTCACAAAGGTGAATTAGAAGAATGTATCTGTAATATTTGTTGAAGCATTTCCATAATACACTGCATGTCAGAATTTCCCTTAGAAGAAGGAAGAGCTGGCTTTTTCTCTTCTCCCCTTTTGTTACCCTGGCACAAATGGGCTCCATTTCAGATTTATTTTATTTTATTTTATTTTTCCAAATCCTCAGATACCTTTCCTCCTGTGGCTACATTACCACACTCCAAATCAGTCTCAAGTAACTCTAATGTCTGAGTGATAGAGTTACACAAGGTCCACAATTTTAGAGGCATAATATCCCCTAACTGGAGAGCTCTAAGCAAAGCTTTTACTACCTGTAACCATTTTTTTCCGATTCAGCTGCACCTTAGTCTGATACTGAAACCAGTAACAATGTTATTCAACATGGGCAAACAATCGCTTCAAAGTCTTTTTCTTTCACTTCTACTCCCATAGACAGCAACAGTCCTTGAAACAGCCATAAATATTCTGAGGCCAGAGAGATGGAATTCCCATAATGAAAGCTTAAGAAGGTTCCCCTTAACAATATCTGAGCCTTACCCGCTCCTAGGGGGTTCCCCTTCTTGTTCTCCCCTACTCACCCGTGCTGACCCTGCTCGCTGCGCCACTTGTTGGGGGCCGCACCGGGGGTGGTGGAGAATGAAAGAACACACACAAAGACAAAGACACACAGAGAACATGGCGGCCGCACTCAGAGCCTCCGCCTCACTTTATTTATACTCCATAAACCTCACGTCAGCAGAAAGAATGCAATGCAAAACAAACTTTCTTTTCCCACATGTAACCTTCTACTCAGTACCTTGTTTCTATATTCTTTCTTATTTACCCGCCTTCTTGGCGCCTACGGGAGTTCATTAAAAGTTCAGTTGGAGATACTGTCCTTGAGCCCTATCTATTCTCAGCATACTGTTTTCAAAGGCCCCTGCAGGTATACACGTGCCATAGTGGTTTGCTGCACCCATCAACCCGTCATCTACATTAAATATTTCTCCTGCTAACCCTTCCCTAGCCCCCAACCTCCTGACAGGCCCCAGTGTGTTATGTTCCCCTCCCAGTGTCCATGTGTTCTCATTGTTCAACTCCCAATTATGAGTGAGAACATGCAGTATTTGGTTTTCTGTTCTTGTATGAGTTTGCTGAGAATGATGGTTTCCAGCTTAATCCACGTCCCTGCAAAGGACATGACCTCATCCATTTTTATGGTTTTATAGTATTCCATGGTGTATATGTGCCACATTTTCTTTATCTCGTCTATCACTGATGGGCATTTGGGTTGGTTCCAAGTCTTTGCTATTGTGAACAGTGCTGCAATAAACATATGTGTGTATATGTCTTTATAGTAGAATGATTTATAATTCTTATGGGTAGATACCCAGTAATGGGATTGCTGGGTCAAATGATATTTCTAGTTCTAGATCCTTGAGGAATCACCACACTGTCTTCCACAATGGTTGAACTAATTTACACTCCCACCCACAGTGTAAAAGCATTCCTATTTCTCCACATCCTCTCCAGCATCTGTTGTTTCCTGATTTTTTAATATCACCATTATAACCTGCATGAGATGGTATTTCATCATAGTTTTGAATTGCATTTCTCTAATGACCAGTGATGATGAGCTTTTTTTCATGTTTGTTGGCCACATAAATGTCTTCTTTTGAGAAGTGTCTGTTTATATCCTTTGCCCACTTTTTGATGGGGTTGTTTTTTTCTTTTAAATTTGCTTAAGTTCCTTGTAGATTCTGGATATTAGCCCTTTGTCAGATGGAGAGATTGCAAAAATTTTTGTCCCATTCTGTAGGTTGCCTGTTCACTCTGATGATAGTTTCTTTTGCTATACAGAAGCTCTTTCATTTAATTAAATCCCATTTGTCAATTTTGGCTTTTGTTGTTGCCATTGCTTTTGGTATTTTAGTCATGAAATCTTTGCCCATGCCGATGTCCTGAATGGTATTGCCTAGGTTTTCTTCTAGGGTTTTTATGGTATTAAGTTTTACATTTAAGTCTTTAATCTATCTTGAGTAAATTTTTGTATAAGATGAAAGGAAGGGGTCCAGTTTCAGTTTTCTGCATATGTCTAGCCAGTTTTCCCAATACCATTTCCACCTTTTATTACACCATGAGGGGAAAATCACCTACTCAAGCCTCCGCAATGGTGGACACCCCTCTTCCCACTACACTTGAGTGTCCCAAGTTGACTTCAGACTGCTGGATTGGCAGCAAGAATTTCAAGCCAGGGGATCTTAGCTTGCTGGGCTCTGTGGGGGTGGGATCCACTGAGCTAGACCACTTGGCCCCCTGACTTCAGCTCCCTTTCCAGGGATGTGAACACTTCTGTCTCACTGGCATTCCAGGCACCACTAGAGTATGAAAAAAAAAAAGAAAAGAAAAAAGAAAAAAAAAAAAACTCCTGCAGCTAGCTTGACGTCTGCCCAAACAGCCACCCAGTTTTGTGCTTGAAACCCAGGGGCCTGGTGGTGTAGGCACAGGAGAGAATCTTCCGGTCTGCGGGTTGTGAAAACCATGGGAAAAGCATAATATCTGAGCTGGAGTGCACCATTCCTCATGGCACAGTTCCTCATGGCTTTCCTTGGCTTGGGGAGGGAGTTCCCTGACCCCTTGCTCTTCCCAGGTGAGGCCATGCCCTACCCTGCTTCAGCTTGCCCTCCGTGGGCTACACTTGCTATCTAACCAGTCCCAATCTCATCCCAGAGATGAGCCATGTACCTAAATTGGAAATGCAGACATCACCCATCTTCTGTGTTGATCTCATTGAGAGCTGCAGACTGGAGCTGTTCCTATTCAGCCATCTTAGGAAGACAGACTACTTTTTTTTAGGGACTTTTTTTTTTTTTTAAACCTTGAAATTCCTTTTGTTTCATCCTAATATTCTTTGTTGTTGTTGTTATATTAATATTCTTAAATCTCTTTTTATCAACCTTTTTTCTGTTATTTCTTCTGCTATCCCTTTATGTAAAACCTTTTTCTTTCAATTTATTTTAGGTGTCCGTCTTTCATATAATATATAGCTAGAATATTTTTAAACAAATTCTGAGAGTTCTTGTCTTTTAACAGGGAAATAAACACACATACTTAATATGACAGGTTAATTATTTTTATTTTATTTAAGTTCTGGGATACACGTGCAAAATGTGCAGGTTTGTTACATAGATAAATGTGTGCCAAGGTGGTTTGCTGCACCTGTCAAACTACCACCTAGGTATTAAGCCCAGAATGCATTAACTATTTTTCCTGATGCTCTCATCCACCCTGCTCTTCCTTAACAAGCCCTGGTGTGTGTTGTTCCCCTCCCTGTGTCCACGAGTTCTCATTGTTCAGCTTCCACTTATAAGAACATACAGTATTTGGTTTTCTGTTTCTGTATTAGTCTGCAGAGCATAATGGCTTCCAGTTTCATCCATGTTCCTGCAAAGGACATGATCTCATTCTCTTTTATGGCTGCATAGTATTCCATAGTGTAAATGTACCACATTTTCTTTATCCAGTCTATTGTAGATGGGCATTTTGGTTAATTCCATGTCTTTGCTATTGTGAATAGTGCTGCAATGAACATACACATGCAAGTATCTTTATAATATATTTATATTCCTTTGGGTATATATACCCAGTAATGGGATTGCTGGGTCAAATGGTATTTCTGGTTCTTTAAGAACCATGGTTGAACTAATTTACATTCCCACCAACACTGTAAAAGTGTTTCTATTTCTCTGCAACCTTGCCAGCATCTGTTGTTTCTTGACTTCTTAATAATTGCCATTCTGATTGGCATGAGATGGCTCATCGTGGTTTTGATTTGCATTTCTCTAATGATCAGTGATGTTGAGCATTTTTTCATACGTTCGTTGGCCACATAAATGTCTTCTTTTGAGAACTGTCTGTTCATGTCCCTTGCCCACTTTTTAATGAGGTTGTTTTTTTCTTGTAAATTTGCTTAAGTTCCTTGTAGATTGTGGATATTAAACCTTTGTCAGATGGATAGATTGCAAAAGTTTTCTCCCATTGTGTACACTGTCTGTTCACTCTGATGATAGTTTATTTTGCTGTGAAGAAGCTGTTTATTTTAATTAGATCCCATTTGTCAATTTTTGTTTTTGTTGCAATTGTTTTTTGCGATTTTATAGAAAATCTTTGCCCATGCCTATGTCCTGAATGTTATTGTCTAGATTTTGTTCTAGGGTTTTTATAGTTTTGGGTTTTACATTTAATTCTTTAATCCATCTTGAGTTAATTTTTGTATAAGATGTAAGGAAGGGGTCCAGTTTCGACTTTCTGCATATGACTAGCCTGTTGTCCCAGCACCATTTATTATATAGGGAATGGTTTCCCCATTGCTTATTTTTTTCAGATTTTTCAATTATCAGATGGTTGTAGATGTACTTTTTTTTTTTTTTTTCTGAGTTCTCTATTCTGTTCCATTATTCTATATGCCTGTTGTTGTACCAGTACCATGCTATTTTGGCTACTGTAGCCAAATTGCTAGTGTCTGGATCAATTTATACTATCATACTTTATATTTTGTATTAGAATACAGGTGGCCCTTAAACAACATGGGTTTGAATTGCACAGATCCAGTTATACACGTATACCCTCCTCTTTCTCCCCGTCCTCAGCCTGCTCACCATGAAGACAATGAGGACAAAGACCTTATGATGGTCCACTTCCACTTAATGAACAGTAAATATAGTTTCTCTTCCTTATGACTTTCTTAGTAAATTTTCCTTTTTCCAGTTTACTTGTTTGTAAGAATACAGTATATAATACAGATAACATACAAAATATATGCTAATCAACTGTTTATGTGTTGGTAAGGCTTCCAATCTGTAGTAGGCTATTGGTTACATTTCAGGGGTGTCAAATATTATATACAGATTTTCAACTGTGAGGGCAGTTGGTACTCATAACCTCTGAATTGTTCAAGGGTCAGCTGTACTTGCTGCTTCTTTTTTTTTTTTTTAATTCTTTTTTCTTACTTCTTATTTTGTTAACTCAATGTTGTTTGTTCAATGTTTTTCTCTAGTTGTTTGAACGTTATATATATTTGATTCTCTAACAATAACTGTATCATACATGTTTACTTTGTTTAGTATGTCATACAAATCCACCCATTCCAATTGTTAGGAATTGAATTGCGCCACACCTCAAAATTTTTATGTTGAAGTTCCCCTAATAAGTTAACTCCTAATACTACAGTATGAGAATTTATTTGAACATAGGGTCTTTAAAAAGGCAATTAAGGTTAAATGTAGTTATTAAGGTAGGTTCTAATCCAATGGCCAGTGTCCATTTTAACAAGAGGACATTCAGATACAAGCACATATCAGATGGAGGGATCTTGTGAAGACTCTGGGAGAAGGCAGTGATTTACAAGCCAAGTAGAGCGACCTCAGAAGAAACAACACTGTCAACACCTTGGTTTGGGATGTTTAGTCTCCAGAATTGTGAGAAAGTAAAAACATTCTGTTTAAGTCACCCAGTCTGTGGTACTTTGTTATGGCAGCCCTAGCAAACGAACCCACTAAGGATAATTAGTATTTATATTCTCCCCTAATAAAAGGGTGTTAGAATAATTTTATTTTCTTTACTCCTTAGTCCTTTTTTAGATCATCTGAGTAGTAAACATCAGGTTGTTTTCTTTTTAAATTTAATATTTCATTAAGCTTTGACATGTATTACATTGGTTTATTTCCTTACAACCATTTATTGTCTACTACATCTTCCTCATTCTTATTTTCCATTTTTCTCCATTATTTGTTCTATTAATTTCTTCAAAGACATCTGTGGAAAATTGTATCCTCACATATTTAATGATTTCTTTATTTTGTCACTGCACTAATTTAGTTGAATATGTATTTTATGGTCAAAATAATTTCAACCTTGGAATTTGAAGTGGCTGCTCCATTATCTTCTATCACAAATGTGATCATTGAGGCTTTTCATGCCACTGTGTTTTTTATTTCTTTGTGGACATATTTTACTTATTATTGGTTTCAATATTTTTATTCCCCCATAGCAGCTTTTAAATTTTCAGTTTTATTCCTGTTGCTCTGACATTTATCCTAAATATTCCGGCATCATTTTAAACCCCTATTCACAGATTTAAAAGGCATTTCTGTCTAAATTACCACATAGCCACTAAATATTTTTTCCATTTTATTATTTGCCTTTGTTCATTCTCTGCTTTGAATTCTGTATATGCTTCCAGATAGATTTCAAAACTTCTGATTTTTTTCTTCATGTATATAACCTTTTACTATCAGTCTGTACATTTGCACCTCACACTGTGGAAACCTTTCATATTCATTTCCAGCTATAACTTCTTTCTTAGCTCTATCTATTTTTATAATTGAAGACAACTAATGAGACTTTAAAAATTATATTTTAAATTCCTTTGTCTCTAGTTGTCTCTTTTTCACGGATTTAAAATCTACACAAAACCTCATAAAACCTCATTAAACACATTATACTTAATTTAACTTTGTGTTTGTTCTTCTCTTTCAACAGTATTAGTTCTTTGGTCTATTAAGTTTGTGGCTAGTTTCTTTTCCTGGGACCCAAATATCTGGTGATATTTCCTCTCTCTGCTTATTTGAGTGTTTGAGAGTCACTGTTCACAAGACTATAGCTGTCAGTTCTGATTAAAGAATCTTGTCTACAATGATGGTGGGCAGCAGTAGGAACAGGATGTGCTGTCAGGGAGGGTTTACCAGGCTCAAGTGATCTCTGTTCTTTTCATAGTCTGAATATTAATATATAAAGAGTATATTCTATATTCCTCTCAGGAGAACATGGATAAATAAAATTCAAAATGTAGTTTGAAAAGACCGGTGGAAATGGCTTAACTATTAAAGATGTGGATCTTGTGGATTGATGAAAACGAATTCCTCCTAACAACTCCTAGTCTCTTAGTATCTTTACACAAATGAGGCAATAATTTCAAAGATTTTGAAAGCCAGTTCATTATTACTACCTCAAGTGAGTCTTACTGGAGTTAGGTGTTGCCCTACACCTCCCAAATAAGAAATCTTTTAGGAGAATTTATGCAACAAATAAAAGCTATCCCCATCTTAATACATGACTATGTTACTATTATTAACATAATGAATAAGCTCTTTTTATCACATTGGCAAGAACGTGAATTTGAGGAGTTTTCCTGTAGGAAAAAGAGATCAGGGTTTCCACTTATAAAATTGTTAGATTGCTGTCTCTTGTGTTCTTGTGTCACTCATAACATTTTGTAATATAACATTAAGGTTAAGAATACATTTTTAATTATCACGGGTTACAAAACTGGCATACTCAGACACTGAAATCATAAACTTTATTATCATTAACCATGTTCATATCATGGAACTTTTAAACTAACATGCATCCATTTCACTAATATTATGCTGTGTGTGATACGATCTGAACGTTTGTATACCCCCAAACTTCATGATTGAAACTCTTAATGTCAAAGGTGATAGTGTTAGGAGGTGGGGCCTTTGCGAGGGGATTACATCATGAGGGCTTTTTCCTCATGAATGGCATGAGTGCCCTTATGAAAGAGACCTGAGGGAAGTTGTTTACCTCTTCTGTCAAGTGAGGACAGAGTGAAGAATGCCTATCTAGATGCCAGAAAGCATACCCTTACCAGACATTGAGTCTGCTGGTGCCTTGATTTTTGTACTTCCTACTCTACCAAACTGTGAAAATTAAATTTCTGCTCAGTTTAGTCCACCTAGATTACGGGTTTCTCATTATAGCATCCCAAACTGATTGAGGCAGCATGATATACCTATTGCTTTTGTTATTACAAAGACTCTATAGAAAAGCTTTATATCCACATGTGTCCAGTGGTTATGGTATGGGACAGCATAGTTCTAGAGGGAGTAAGCATATGACAAGCAATTTAACAGCTAAACATATACTATATCCGGTGGTAAAAAAGAGTCCTATGAAGAAAGCAAGACAAGTAAAGGGACCAATAATTATGAGTGGAGGAGTGTGCTATTTTAAATAGTTAAGGTGGACAGAGTAGTGTTCTCTGATAAGGTGACATTTAAGCAGAAACCCAGAATAATGAAAATAATATGCCTGACACAATACACAGCATGTAGTAAGTACCAAATACATTTTAGTGCTTATTATTAGCTAAGAAGAATCATGTTATTCACGCCATACTTGAACTATATTATAATAGACTTATTTTAGAAGAAAATTTTCCTGTATTTTTAAACAAACCAAACATACTGTTACTTAAAAATACTAAATTCTGGATGGGCATGGTGGCTTATGCCTGTAATTCCAGCACTTTGGGAGGCCGAGGCAAGCAGATCACGAGGTCAAGAGATCGAGACCATCCTGGCCAACATGGTGAAACCCCATCTCTACTAAAAATACAAAAATTAGCTGGGCGTGGTGGTGAGCAACTGTAGTCCCAGCTACTTTGGAAGCTGAGGCAGGAGAATCGCATGAACCCGGGAGGCCAAGTTTGCAGTGAGCTGAGATCACAACACTGCACTCCCGCCTGGTGACAGAGCAAGACTCCATCTCAAAGAAAAAAAAAAATTAAATTAAATTCTAGTCATGATTTCGTAAAAAGAAATAGTCTCCTTGCAGAATCAGCAGAGAGAAAATGGCTAACTACATACTATAACAATAACTCAGTAGAGAACAGAGAACAATTTATTGGTCTCCCAATTTCTTTTTAATTGAAAAACAGTGAAGTTTAAACAAAGTTTTCCTGCCTGCAAAGTTGTCAGATGTATGAAAGGGAAAGTTGTTGCTTAGCAACACAATGAGACTGAGCTCCCATGATAAGTTCTTACATAATCTCCGAATGGTACATGGGATAGCAATGCTATTGGGGCAAGTGGAAAACTTGGTTTAGCAGACAGCAAGCATTTTTGAAATCATTCTCAATTAAAAGTTGAACACCAATTTTCTTACAGTGAAAATTTTATAGTTATACCATGTCCCTATTTATGTTTTATGACTTAAAGTACAATTTACCTCATGCTAAGAACATTCACTGTGACAGTTCTGTTGGAAATTTAGCATTCTATTTCAAATGAAGCCTTCCCTTTATGATTCTGTCTTTAACTTGGGTGACTCAAAGATCTTTTTCCACCTTTGATTTAAGTCTTTGACTAGCTACAGCTATATTAGGTTGAACCTCACCCAATGATCAATTTTTGTTACCTTTGAAACATACTAGAATGGTTTAAATATGCAGTGTTTGATTAGACTTGAAAATGAAATTTTTTTTTTTTTTTTTTTTTGAGACGGAGTCTCGCTGTGTCGCCCAGGCTGGAGTGCGGTGGCGCGATCTCGGCTCACTGCAAGCTCCGCCTCCTGGGTTCACGCCATTCTCCCGCCTCAGCCTCCGAGTAGCTGGGACTACAGGCGCCCGCCACCTCGCCCGGCTAGTTTTTTTTTTTGTATTTTTAGTAGAGACGGGGTTTCACCATGTTAGCCAGGATGGTCTCGATCTCCTGACCTCGTGATCCACCCGCCTCGGCCTCCCAAAGTGCTGGGATTACAGGCTTGAGCCACCGCGCCCGGCCGAAAATGAAATTTTTTAAAAAGGTAAACAAGCCCTTCTCCGAAGGCATTAATGGAAAATCTGCAAGGTCATCATATTTTACAATGTATCTATCTAACTAAACTCCATTCAGATTTTAATCCCTAATTCAAATCCTAACTCCTCCCTATGGTCTTTCCAAGGACCCTAGATGACAAGGCTTTAATCATGTGTTGTTTTTATGCCTCTACTCTCCGCTTTATCAGATATTGATGTGCGCTATTATTACCTACTATAGAATTCAATTATTTCAGGTACATTTTTTTTTTTTTTTTGGAATGCAACAAACACATTTTATCCTACTTTTACTTTCCCTTCAGAACTTACTGCCATGCTGTGCCCAAAGTATGTAATGAAATAACAAGAATAATACATAATAACTTTATGTGGGGCCTTATACTTTTTATAACATTTTTACCTATGTTATCTACATGAAAACTGGGGTTGACACATGTTGACTGAGCACCTTTCAGTTAGATGTGAAAGGGCTTTGAGGACTGTGAATATCTAATTTGATCCTCATGGATGAGAACATTTTATTTTAAACAGTGTAGATGAAGAATCTGTGCCTCAGATTAAGCTATTTGTAAGAAACTTATAAGTAGTCAGGGATCAGTAATCTAATTCTTTTTCTCTTTATAGTAATCTAAAATGTCTTAATGAATGCTTGGAAAAATGAAGAAATCAGTGATAGACTGGAGGAAGGAATACATGATTTAATACATTTTTTTCGTTTTATCACCATTTTTCATTCATCACCCAATGTTGTCTATCTATCAACAAATATCAGATTCAATGTTCTTCATTCTTTTTCTTGATATTTTGCTAGCTCAATCCTAATTAGTTTTCAGCCATTTGATATCTACCACCTAGTATTTCACTTTCTTAGTGTCTAACTTATCCTCGTTTCAATCCATCCTATTCTTAAAGTGAGAATCATTTCCCGCAAATTCTATTTTGATCACTCCCATCTATATGCTAAAACTAAGAATATATCTGAGACAGATAATCAAGCCCCTTATTTAAACTTCTTTATTTTCTTGAGCCATCATATCACCTACTATAGCATTCAATAAAGCAAATCTACTCTGCCTCTCTCTTACTCATTTTTCTTGCTTCTTTGTCTTTTTGTCACTCATTATCTATCAGTTCATACTTCTCTCTTTTTTCAGTTGCTACCTGATTCAAACTTTGCCTTCTTAGGAAATAATTCTAATCGCTGCTTCAGGAAACTCCTCCGCAACTGCCACCCCCACATGCAAACTTGTTTGTAAAGCATTTGAAGTGCTGTTAATATATGTCCTTGTATAAACAATCGGGTTGTTATAGTCTGTCTTCTTTCTTTTCTAGATTGCTATGTGATGACAATGGTATGTTTCTTAGCTACCTCTATAATGTTACCACCAAAGAATATTGTTAAAAAGTGTTTTCTCACCTTGAATGCGCAGCTCTTCACAGAGTTGTTTTGGTATTCAAACATTTGCCTAAGATTTCTTTCAAGGCATCTCAAAGGTGAAAAATAGTGTTCTCTGTTTCAAAGATTTTGCCGAGTTACAAAGAATAGCATAAGTCAGTAAGACATACCAGGGGAATACAAATATTTCTGTATGTTGTTAATATGTCTGATAAAATGAGAATCTTTGTACTGCCTCAAGCTTTTTCTCTCTTTCTGTAGAAATGGCATAGAGATGTATGTAACTTCAGAATAAAACCTTATGCATGTCCTGAAGAGAGCAAAGCTTATACAGAATAATTAATAGGGGCCAGTCTTCTCCTTCAATTATAGTTACGAAATATCTGCTGGTTAACTACAAAAAAAGTATCTATAAGCAAATCAGCGGCAAAAGAATACATGCTCCAGAACTGACACAAGTCATTAGGAAAAGAAAAACAAGATTTAATGGTCTTTGCTGGAAGAGATATTACAAACAAAAAGAGCAAAAATTAGATGGGTTTAGGAGTGAGTATAATAACAATGTTGTTTTTCTTTCTTTCTTTCTTTCTTTTTTTTTTTTTTTTTTTTGAAACAGAGTTTCACTCTTTTCGCCCAGGCTGGAGTGCAATGGCGGGATCACAGCTCACTGCAACCTCCGCCTCCCCGGTTCAAGCAACTCTCCTGCCTCAACCTCCCGAGTAGCTGGGATTACAGGCATGCACCACCATGCCCAGCTAATTTTGTATTTTTAGTAGAGACAGGGTTTCTCCATGTTGGTCAGGCTGGTCTTGAACTCCTGACCTCAGGTGATCCACCGTCCTGGACCTCCCAAAGTGTTGGGATTACACGCGTGAGTCAACCCACCCAGCCAATAACGATGTTTAAGTAAAACCTAGGAACACATGTAAAATTGCTGAAATTAAGACAGAGAAGCATTTAGCAAGAGGCTTTCATCAGCTAGAATACATCAGAAAACAGCTCTCATATGTATATGGGTCTGTATGTTTGATAGATAATGTTCCCTAATGAATACACAAATAAGCAACTTCACTTTCTCCCTCTGCCCTCTCAGAGGGAAGAAGAGGACCAAGGTACTTCTCAACTAAGTCACCCTTTTCATCTGGAAGCTTTAACCTACTCTTTTTTTTTTTTTTTCCTCAAATTTCTTAAATTTATAGAAACCTTTGATAATTTTTGTTCACCAACATTAGCATATACAATTAAGTCTTCTGACTACTGTGGCCCCTTCTCTGTCCTTGTTTTACCCATTACACTGTCTAAACAATACAGCCTGCCACGAGTGGAAGTTTAATTTCCTATATATCCATATTTCAACATATTCCCCTCTCTTTCCGTCCATCTCTCCCTCCTCCTCATCTCAATTGAAGGATATTCTAGTTTTTCAAGATAATCATTTTAACTCAGCAATAAATCCCATCCCCTTCAACCAACTTAAATTTCCTCTTTATCATCTATCTTTTTTCTGTCTCTACCTATTTTATTTTTCCTACTGATGACTTTTACATCAAGTCCCTTCCAATTTATACAAGAGTGACAACAACAAAGTGGTAAATAAAATAAAAAACCCACTTTTTAAACTTTATTCCATTTGTCACTCTAAACTCTTTTATACTTTTTAGCCAAGTTACTTAATAACAACTCTAATGCTCACTAAGTACTTACTAGTACTCTGGCATTGTTCTAAACATTCCATATGTATCAATCTGTTTGGTTCTCTTAATTAAGTGCTACAGTATGACTTTTTACAGATGAGGAAACTGAAATACAGTGCAGTCATATAACTTTCACAAAATCAGTCAGTTAAATTCAGAGCCAAGATCCAAATCTAAACAATCTGTATCCAATGTCCATATTTTAAACTGCCTACACTGTAGTCCACGTTTGGTAGAAAAGCTTCAGTCAATGTCTCAACTTCCTCACTTAACACTTCAGCCCTCTACAAATCTCTAGTGAAACTGCTGTGGCCAAATTCAACTTCTTAAAACCAATGGAAACTTCTTAACTTTATCTTATTTGACCTATGTGTAGCAATTGACATATTACTTTTTCCCAGCTGTTCTTCATTTCTTCCCAATTTCTTTCATTACCGCCTCTTCATCTGCCTTCACGAATGTGGCTCCTTTTCATTTTCCATCCTCTTGATGGATAATTTCATACATTCCCATTACTCTTCCCAACCACAGATATGTTATTGACTGCCCACTCAATCTCCAGCACCGGTTTTCTCCCCTTGGTTCATATATGTCTGACTATCCACCAGATATTTCTACTCAGTTCTTCACAGGCACTGTGATTCTTGTGTTCAGAATGAAACTCAGCATCTTTCCCCAGTATGATCATTCAACTAGTTTCTCAAGACAGAAAGTTGAGTTATTTGAGTTATTCTAGTTTTCTCACTCTTTTACTTCTTACAACCAATTTATCAGAAAGATGAGTGGATCACATCTTATCATTACTTAAATGTCACCTTTAAATGTCACCTTTTCTTTATCTCTCTACTATTCTTTTAAAGTCCTTATAATCTCACAAACATATTATTGAAAACCCTCTCAACTAATCTGTCACTTTCAGTCTCTTTTCCTTCTAATGTCTTCTACTACTGAAATGATTTTTTTGACATTTATATCAGTCATAGTGCTTCTCTTTTTAAAAACCTTCAAAGACTTTTCTTTTCTGTCCAGAACAAAATTCATTCATATCACCGTGATATATTAAGGTCCTGTTGGATCAAATCCTGTTTTCACTGTTACTGGGGGCTCTTGGTACAAGCCATTCTCTATATCAAATACAAACAATCCTCAAATAACAATAATTTGACTTACAATTTTTTAATATGCATTCAGTAGAAGCTATACATAAATGCCCATACAGCCATTCTGCTTTTCACTTTCAGTACCAAGTTCAATAAATTGAATGATGATTTTGCTCAAATGTAGGCTAATATGAGTATTCCTAGCATGTTTAAGGGATGTTAGGCTAAGCTATGATGTTTAGTAGTTTGGGTGCATTAAATATATTTTCAATTTAATATATTTTCAACTTATAATATTTTCAATTTACAATTGGCTTATCAGGATTTATTCCCACTGCAAGTTGAGGAGCATCTGTAATTAATATAATTCATAGATTTTTTTCTTTGACACAGTGTCTTGGTCTGTTGCCCAGACTGGAGTACAGTGGCACAAACATGGCTCACTGAAACCTCGATCTCCTGGATTCAAGTCATCCTCCCACCTTAGCCTCCCAAGTAGCTGGGACTACAGGTGTGGCCAGCTAATTTATTTTTATTTCTTTATTTATTTTTGTAGAGAACAGAATCTCACTATGTTGCTCAGGCTAGTCTCAGACTTGTGACCTCAAGAGATCCTGTGACCTCATCCTCCCCAAGAATTGGGATTACAAGTGTGAGCCACCATGCCTGTCCTATAATTCATAGCTTTCTAACCATACCTTAGAATTTTTCTCTATTATGTCTTTGTACATGGTATTCTCTTTGCCTAGAATATTTTGCAGTAAACCAAATGTCTTTTTATTTAATATTTCTATTATAGAATGTAGGATATAATCAACTCCTCTTTAAAGGTTTTACCCTGTAAATTGTTAAGTACAATAAGTTCTGAGATGCTCTCCAAGGAACCAATGTATCAGTATGTTCAGCTCTCCTGTTCTTTGTTCTTCATATTAAAGTTTAACTTCCTCGTTCTCTTCATCTCCTTGCCCCTAGTTTTAGTAAACAACCTCCTCCTAGCCTCTATCACCTGCTCTGTCCTGAGTCACCACTGATCACCGGCTCCGTCCTGTGTCACCCCTGGTCATCTGCTCCATCCTGAGTCATCCTAAGTCTCCTGTTCTGTAACCGTCCTTCCCACCAAACTACTTACCCCACCACTCCAACTCGTATCCCTGCTGTCTTTAAAACAGCCAATCGGAATAAGTTTAGACTCTGTGGTCCACCCTAGCCAACAGGGGAATGACACAGCAGTAGGGGCTACCTGCATCAGGAATAAAAACCCCTTCCCCTCCCTTGTTCAGGTGTCCTCTTGCCATTGCTCCATCCATGAGTCACACCCTTCTATAGAAGTGAAACTGCTGCAGAGAAAATTACTAGTGCTATTTCTTTTGCAGCACCAAAAATTTATTTCTAACATAGAACTTGAATCAAATGTTTCTGTAACCTACTAGTATTCTTCCATAAACTTCTTTATAGGAACTCAAAGATGTAATTTAGGAAAATAATAACGTATTTATCGAGATAAGCATTCTTTTTTTCTACCTGTAAAAATAATTTTGAACTATTTTTGGATTTATATATTTTCTTTCATTATTTTTTACAATGGTGAGAACCCATAAATCTAAGGATATAAACATTTTTGCAAGCCAATTGGTGAAAATAACCTTGTAGGTATTTTTATTTTTATTATTTATTTATTTATTTATTTATTTTACCATAGAGGGATGAGGAAACTTTCTCAGAAAAGAGTAATGCTCACGAAAGACTAAACATGTGTATCTGGTGTGTTAACCTGGATTTTCCCAATTTATCTAATCTACCCACCATCAAAAGTGATAGCATCTTTCATGGCTGCATGGACTATTTGGCAAAGACAGTGCACATAGAGTCAGCTATGCAACAATGGACACTCAGGTTGAGTGATGGATGACACATAATGCAAGTGTCTCTTATGTGGTTCCCATCAGGCCCCTTTAATCCGCCTATATCATTCTGTACAACCAAAGAAGTGAAAATCAAGGCAATCTAACCTCAATCTCTTGTTTCAGATCCACCAATCCTGGGCAGTAAATCTTAAAAAAATAACACTTCTTTGATATATCTGAGCACATCGGAGCACTAACACACACACACACACACACACACACAAACTGATTATTTTTCTTTTCTCCAAGGTATTATTTTTAGACTATGGTGAGAAAAAAGAGGTGAAAAATAGCTACTTCATAGGAGAATAAATTTTTTAAAAAGCAGTTCATTTTGTGCACAGAAGTATAAAAGTAACCATTTCAGTGTTTTTTTTTTGTTTTTTTTGCTTTTTTGTTTTTTGTTTTTTTTTCATTATAGATAGCTGGTAAAGTGTTTCATTTATCTGAACTGAAAGGAGCCAAGTTTTGAGCAGTATTCTGCTTATTCCTGATAAACTTCCATAAATTATTTTGTTTCTCTTCTGAATTTTACTTCTAAATTTAAGTACAGTTTAGTTACCTTCTTTTCCTATCAAGTTGTTATCTTTGAGTTTAGTATTTTGAAGAATATCATAATGATACAAAAATATATAGCACATTAACCAAGTTAGATTTTTCAGAAAGTAGATTTGCAACAGATATTCTGTTTTGTCTTTTTAAGATTAAAAAAAATTACCCCTTCTGTGTTACCCTGCAACACTTCTCCTTGCTCCAGAAATAATTAGGAATTAATAATTTTTCTATTTATTAAAAACTGATCTCTAGCTTCATTTTTCCTTCTTTGTCTACCTCCTCAACAAAATCATTCGATATAACTTCCTTGGGGAAACTTTAGGTTTCTTAGGGAGAAATGTAGTAGAAGAAGGAACAATATTATAATGTAACCACTATGGAAAGTCTAACATCACTGTTTAGTTAGTTCCATAATATTCATTTTGAAGGAACTCAAAATATTCTTTATTATGGGAATAGTATTTTTTTATTATGCACTTCACTAAAAAAAAAAAAAACAAAAAAGTCTTTGAATGGTTTCTCCAAATATAAGACCATGGTCCTAAATTTTCCTAATTATTATTCTCAGGAGCTCACATTTCCTCCTATCATCCCTACAAGTGAGAAGGTATTGGGGTTCTATTTTTAGCCTCCTTAAACAAAACAATACTCAGCCAAGAATTTTGTATGCAGCAAAACCAAGCTTCATAAATGAAGGAAAGATATGGTATTTTCCAGACAAACACAGGCTGAGAGAATTCACCACTACCAAGCAGTGCTACAAGATTGTTAAAAACAAATAAACAAAAAAGCTCTAAATTTTGAAATAAATCCTTGAAATACACAAAAATATAACTTCCTTAAAGCATAAATCTCCCAGGACCTATCTAACAATAATACAATGAAAAAGAAAGGTATTTAGGCAACAAGTAGCAGGGTGGATAGAATAGTACCTCATCTCAATACTAACATTGAATGTAAATGGCATAAATGCTCCACTTAAAAGATACAGAATGGCGGAATGGAGAAGAATTCACCAATCAAGTCTCTGCTGTCTTCAGGAAAGTCCTGACACAGAAGAACTCACATAAACTTAAGCTAAAGGGGTGGAAAAAGTTATTCTATGAAATGGACAACAAAAGTGAGCAGGAATAACTATTCTTATATTAGACAAAACAAATTTTAAAGCAACAGCAGTTTAAAAAGACAAAGAAGGACATTATATAATGATAAGAGGCCTTATCCAACAAAAAAAATCATGATCCTAAATATATATGCACCTAACACTGGAGCTACCAAATTTATAAAATGATTACTACTAGACCTAAGAAATGAGATAGACAGCAACACAATAATAAATATTAAGAGATCAATACTCCACTGATAGCACTAGACAGGTCATCAAGACAGTAAGTCAACAAAGAAACAACGGACTTAAACTATACCCTACAACAAATTTACAGAACATTCTACCCAACAACTGCAGAATATACATTTGTTTCATTAGCACATGGAACATTCTCCAAGAGAGACCATATGAAAGACCACAAAACAAGTCTTGGTACATTTAAGAAAATTGAATGTATATCAAGTACTCTCTCAGACCACAATGAAATAAAATTGGAAATCAACTCCAAAAGCAACTCTCAAAACCATACAAATACATGGAAATTAAATAACCTGCTCCTAAATGATTGTAGGGTCAACAATGAAATTAAGATGGAAACTTAAAATTTTTTTCAACTGAATGATAATAGCAACACAGCCTATCAAATCCTCTGGGATACACAAAAGCAGTGCTAAGAAGAAAGTTCATAGCATTAAATACCTACATCAAAAAGTCTGAAAGAGCACAAACAGACAATCTAAGGTCACACCACATGGAACTGAAGAAACAAGAAAAATCCGAACCCAAACCCAGCAGAAGAAAATAAATAACAAAGAGCAGAGCAGAACTCAATGAAATTGAAACAAACAAACAAAAAGACAAAAATAAAAGAAACAAAAAGCTGGTTCTTTGAAAAGATAAATAAAATTAATAGACTATTAATAAGATCAACCAAGAAGAGAGAAGATCCAAATAAGCTCAATTATTATAGAAATGAAATGGGAGATATTACTACTGATACCACAGAAATGTAAAAGATAATTCAAGGCTTCTATGAACACCTTTAACTAGAAAACCTAGAGGAGATGGATAAATTCCTGGAAATATACAACCCTCCTAGAAGGGTTGATCTATATCTACCTCTAGGAACATAGAGAAACTCTGAACAGACAAATAACAAGCAGTGAAATTAAAATGCTAATTTAAAAATTGCCAACAAAGACCAGAACAAGAAAGATTCACAGCTGAATTCTATAAGACATGCAAAAATAATTGGTACTAATCCTATTGACACTGTTCCACAGGATAGAGAAAGAGGGAATCCTCTCTAAATCATTCTGTGAAGCCAGTATCACCCTAATACCAAAACCAGGAGAGGACATAAAAAGAAAAAGAAAGAAAACTACAGACCAATATCCCTGATGAATATAGATGCAAAAACTCTCAAAAAAAAAAAAAAAATACTAGCTAACCAAATCCAACAGCATATCAAAAAAGGTAAGCCACCATGATCAAGTAGATTTCATACTAGGGATACAGGGATGTTTCAACATCCACAAGCCAATAAATGTGATACACCACATAAAGAGAATTAAAAACAAAAACACACGATCATCTCAATAGATGCAGGAAAAGCATTTGACAAAATCCATCATCCCTTTATGATTAAAACCCTCAGCAAAATCGGCACAGAAGCGACATACCTTAAGGTAATAAAAGCCATCTATGACAAACCCAAAGCCAACATTATACTGAGGGGAAAAAGCTGAAAACATTCTTCCCAAGAACTGAAACAAGAAAAGGATGCCCACTTTCACCACTTCTAATCAACATACTACTGGAAGTCCTAGCCAGAGCAATCAGGCCAGAGAAAGAAATAAAGGGTATCCAAATTGGTAAAGAGGAACTCAAACTGTTGCTGTTTGAGATATGATTGTATACCAAGAAAACCATAAAGAATCATCAAGAAAAACTCCTAGAATTGGTAAATAAGTTCAGCAAAGTTTCGGGATATAAAATTAATGCACAGAAATTAGTGGCTCTATTATATACCAACAGCAACATAGCTAAGAATCAAATCAAGAACTCAGCCAATTTTACAACAGCTGCAAAAATAAAAATAAAATACTTAGAAATACACCTAACCAAGGCCTTTCCTTGAAAGACCTATACAAGAAAAAGTAAAAAACACTGCTGGAAGAAATCATAGATGACACAAGCAAATGCAAATACATCCCATGCTCATGGAAGAGGAGAATCGATATTGCAAAAATGATCATATTGCCAAAAGCAATCTACAAATTCAATCCAATTCCCATCCAAATACCACCATCATCTTTTACAAAACCAGAAAAAACAATCCTAAAACTCATATGGAACCAAAAAAGAGCCCACATAGCCAAAGCAAGACTAAGCAAAAAGAACAAATCTGGAAGCATTACATTACCCAACTTCAAACTATATTATGAGTCCATAGTCACCAAAACAGCATGGTAATGGTATAAAAATAGGCACATAGACCAATGGAGGACCCAGAAATAAAGCCAAATACTTACAGCCAACTGATCTTCAAGAAAGCAACATAAAGTGGGAAAAGAACACCCTATTCAACAAATGGTGCTGGGATCATTGGCAAGCCACATGTAGAAGAATGAAGCTGGATCCCCATCTCTCACCCATTACAAAAATCAACTCAAGATGAATAATAGACCTAAATCAAAGACCCGAAACTATAAAAATTCTAGAAGATAACACTGGAAAACCCCTTTTAGACATTGGCTTAGGTAAAGACTTTATGACCAAGAACTCAAAAGCAAATGCAACAAAAACAAAGATAAAAATATATTGGACTTAATTAAAATAAAAAGCTTCTGCACAGCAAAAAAAAAAAAAAATAATCAGTAGAGTTATCAGACATGGGAAAAAAATCTTCACAATCTATATATCTGTCCAAGGACTAATATCCAGACTCTACAAGGAACTCAAACAAATCAGCAAGAAAAAAACAATCCCATCAAAAAGCGGCCTAAAGACATGAATACACAATTCCCAAAAGATATACAAATGGATAACAAGCATATGGAAAAATGTTCAACATCACTAATTATCAGGGAAATGCAAATCAAGACCACAGTGAGATACCACCTCACTCCTACAAGAATGGCCATAATCAAAAAATAAAAAACAAAAAAAAATAGACATTGGCGTGGATATGGTGAAAAGGAACACTTTTACACTCTTGGTGGGAGGGTAAACTAGTATAACCATTATGGAAAATGGTGTGAGATTCCTTAAAGAACTAAAAATAGATCTACTGTTTGATCCCGCAGTGCCATTACAAGGTATCTACCTAGAGAAAAAGAAGTCATTATATGAAAAAAAAAAAAATACTGGCACATGCATATTTATAGCAGCACAATTTACAATCACAAAAATATTGAGCCAGCCTAAATGCCCATCCATCAGTGAGTGGATAAAGAAAATCACATTTTATTTTTATATATATATAAATATATGTATTATTTATATATATATATAATGGAACACTACTCAGCCATAAAAAGGAATGAAATAATGGCATTCACAGTAACCTGGATGGAATGGGAGACTATTATTCCAAGTAAAGTAACTCAGTAATGAGGAAACAAGCATTGTATGTTGTCACTTGTAAGTGGGAGCTAAGCTGTGTACGCTGTGTGGTAGCATTCCTCTCTCTGGATCTAAGACCTCTAGGGCAGCAGAGCATAATGTTGTGGGAATAGGAAGCAAAAATTTTGCTACTGGATCACTAGGGGGATGCCATGTGGTGCCACTTCCACTTCCACCACTTGATTCCTGGCTCCATGAATTCTGGCTATGGGAGAAACAGCACCATATATTAGATAGTGCTTTAGAGAATATAGGCCTTCTGGAGAACTTTGCCCCAGCTCTGCAAAGTATTGTCACCTAGTTGGCATTGTAATTGTGACTTCAAAAGGCCATTCCACTATTCTATCAATCTAACTGCTTCAGGATGATGGGGAACATGGTAATACCAGTGAATTCCATGAGCATGAAGCCACTGCCACACTTCTTTAGCTGTAAAGTGAGTGCCTTGGTCAGAAGCAATGCTGTGTGGAATACCATGATGGTGGATAAGGCATTCCATGAGTCCACGGATGGTAGTCTTGGCAGAAGCACGGCATGCAGGATAGGCAAACCCATATCCAAAGTAAGTGACTATTCCAATAGCAGACAAACCCCTGCTCTTTCCATGATGGAAGAGGTTCAATAAAATCGACCTGTCACCAGGTAGCTGGCTGATCTCCCCAAGAAATGGTGCCATATCAAGGGCTCATTGGTTGGTCTCTGCTGCTGGCAAATTGGGTGCTCAGCAGTGGTCGTAGCCAGCTCAGCCTTGGTGAGTAAAAGTTCATGTTGCTGAGCCCATGCATAACCTCCATCCCTGCCACCATGACACTTTGTTCATGGGCTCATTGGGTGATGAAAGGGGTGGCTGGGGAAAGAGGCTGAGTGGTGTCCACAGAACAGGTCATCATATCCACTTGATTATTAAACTCCTCCTCCTCAGAGGTCACCCATTCATGAGCACTCACATAGGATACAAATATTATCAGAGTTTTTGACCACTAAGGGATATCTATCCACATATCTCTTCCCTAAATTTCTTTGTCACCACTTTTCCAATCATGCTTATTCCAAGTCTCTGACCATCCAGCCAAACCATTGGCTACAGCTCATGACTCAGCACATAATTGCACATCTGACCATTTCTCCTCCCATGCAAAGGGCACAACCAGGTGTACTGCTCGAAGTTCTGCTCACTGGGAAAATTTCCCTTCACTGCTGTCCTTCAGGGATGTTCTAGGAAGGGGCTGTAGTGCTACAGCTGTCCACTTTTGGGTGGTGCCTGCATATTGTGCAGAACCATCTGTGAACAAGGCCCTAGTATTCTCTTCCTCTGCAACTGATCATAGGAAACTCCCTATGAGACCACTGATGCAGGCTGGGGGAGAGAAGGCAGAGTATCAGGAGTGGATACCATGGGCATATGAACCACTTCCTCCTATAACTTAATTGTGCCTTCAGGACCTGCTCGAGCTCAATCACGTATATACCACTTCCATTTGATGATGGAATGCTGCTGTGCATGACCCACTTTATGGCTAAATGGGTCATAAAGGACCCTGTTTATAATGGACAGTTCAGGTCTCATGGTGACATGATGACCCATACTCAAACATTCAGTTTCCACCAAAGCCCCATAACAGGCCAAGAGTTGCCTCTCAGAAGGAGAGTAGTTTTCCGCAGAAAATGGTAGGGCCTTGCTCCAAAATCCTAGAGGCCTCTGCTGTGATTCACCTAGGGGATCCTGCCAAAGGCTCCAAACAACATCCTTATCTGCCACTGCCACCTCAAGCACCATTGGATCTGCTGGGTCAAATGGTCCAAGTGGCAGAGAGGCTTGCACAGTAACCTGGACCTATTATAAAGCCTTCTCCTATTCTGGACCCCACAAAAAATTGGCAGCCTTTCAGGTCACTCAATAAATGGGCCAGAGTAACACACCCAAATGAGGAATGTATTGCCTCCCAAATCCAAATAGGCCCACTAGGTGTTATGCCTCTTTCTTGGTTGTAGGAGGACCAAATGCCGCAACTTATCCTTTACCTCAGAAGGAATATCTCCACAGGCTCCACACCAGTGGACCCCTAGAAATTTTACTGAGGTAGAAGTTCCCTGAATTTTAGTCAGATTTATTTCCCATCCTCTGGCATGAGAATGTCTCATCAATACATCCTGTGTGTTTGCTGTTTCTCACTCACTGGATCCAATCAGCATAATGTTATCATTGTAATGGACCAGTGTGATATTTTGCAGAAGCAAAAAAAAATCTCCAAATAAGATGATGACACAAAGCTGGAGAGTTGATACACTCCTGAGGTAGGACAGTAGAGGTATATTGCTGGCCTTGCCAGCTGAAGGCAAATTGCTTCTGGTGGGCCTTATGGACAGGAATGGAGAAAAAGGCATTTGCCAAGTCAATGGCTGCATACCAGGTAGCAGGACATGTGCTAATTTGCTCAAGCAATGAAACCACATCTGGTCCAGCAGCTGCAATTGGAGTCACCACTTGGTTAAGCTTACAATAATTCAGTGTCATTCTCCAAGAACCATCTGTCTTCTGCACAGGCCAAATGGGAGAGTTGAACAGGGATATGATGGGAATCATCACCCCTGTGTCTTTCAAGTCCTTGCTGGTGGCACTAATCTTCACAATCCCTATAGGGATACGATATTGTTTGATTTACTATTTTTCTAGGTAGAGACAGCTTGAATGGCTTCCATTTGGCCTTTCCCACCATAAAAGCTCTCACCCTACCAGTCAGGGAGCCAATGTGGGGGTTCTGCCAGCTGCTAAGTGTGTAAGCTGTGAGGATGTAAAGGCATAAGAATGGCACAATGGACTTTGGGGACTTGGGAGAAAGGGTAGGAGAAAAGTGAGGGATAGAAGACTACACATCGGATACAGTGTACAATGCTTGGGTGATGGGTACACCCAAATCTCAGAAATCACTACTAAAGAACTTATTTATATAATCAAATACCACCTGTTTCCCCAACATTTATCAAAATAAAAAATATTTTTAAAAAAGATGTAAGTAGAAATCAACACAAGTTAGAGTAACATTATAACTTGGCTTCTATTTCTTACTACCTTTAGTCTAATTGTTTCTAAGGCAGATAGACAAGAGCAATTCATGTTTGCTGCCTGAAAGTTATTTTCAAGACCTAATATGTGTTCTAAGGTACCTACAGGGCTGTTTGACCTTATAGGTTCAGGTCCTTAAGTTAACAACATTTTGGACATAAACAAAGACAACTCAAGTGAGAAAAAACAGAGGCTATCTATTCAGAGTTTGCTATATTATGGCAGTCAGCCACATCACTTGAATTTGATGTAAATTCAAGGTCAGGCCAGGGAATGGGGAAGCCTTACAATAAAAGACAGGAAGTCTTCAGGAATGCAGTTTGGAGATAGTTAACATTGGGCAAGCTGAAGGCAGGTGCAGTGGAAGTGAGCACCTTTTGTGATTGGTTAGAGGAGCATATTTGGCTTTCTCTGGCTCTGAGTTGGAAAAGGAAGCAAACATTAGGAAAGCTGGTAGTTATTGACCAAATCCTGACTATTTTGGATTAGTTGCTTTAGAATTTGTAGGTCAGAATTCTATTGTCAAATAGGCTGGCCACTGTCTTTTTGTATATTCGTCCTCTCAACGTTTAATACGCTAGATCAATAAATGTGTATTTCAATGTGCACCGTGTATTATCTGAGTCTCTGTGACACACTGCTATCAATTTCTGAAAGAGGAAGGAAAATACTGAAATGTCAGTTCAATAAATAATCCTGAAAAGGAATTATACAACAATTATTTTGACAGCAACAGTGTTGAATGCCTCCTAAGGGGGAATTTTAAAATTTTAATGCGGAAAAGAGTCAAAAAAGGTTGGGAGTTCATGATTCTTCAATTCAAAAATGTGCTTCAACACTGAGACAGAGAGAAGTCTTTGATTTTGGGGCTGGAGACTGGGGACAGTTCAAAAGCCTAAATCGATCAATGTCAATAGAATAAAGGAATGTCAGGCAAGGGGTCATATATCCCTTTAAACATGTTGCTGATTATGCACACCAGGGGTTAAAAGCTCCCATCCGGGTTTCTGAAATGTGCTTTGTGAGATCAGGTGAGAGCATAAAGCCAGTGTTGTGAAAGATTCTCTACTAAATTTCTCTCAGTCTCCTATGCCGGGATAAGCAGAAATCTGATGTAAAACTTTCCTTCCACAAAGAAAAATGGTTTTTTATTGTAGTTTTGCTTTTGTAAGTGAAATCTACTCCCATCCCTATACACGCAACCCAACATACACACACATACCTCCCATTAACAGATACAACAAAAGTAAGGATTCTGCCTGTGTGGTTCCTGAGTTCTTTCCTGCCTGTTTTGAGGTCTGCTGGGCACAGTGACTATTTCTGAGTTTGCTTCCAGAAAGCCATTATTACCTCATGCTCCCCTGAACGGAAACTACTGTTCCTAATTACTACAACATGTGAGGCCACAAAGAAACTATTCTATAAGCAAGTGTTTCACAAAATGATAAGCTTAAAAAAAAAGAGGTGCTTGATACTTGTATGAGAATACAGTGGTGGTGTTAGAAAGCAGCTATTTGTTGTTTTCATTTTCTATTTTTTTATTTTTTCTTTTTGGAAACCTTTTCATTTGTAATACACAGGCACTTCTCCAAAATCTTCATAGTAGAGAAGACAGAGTGAATGAATAATGGAGTATAGTATAAAATCCAAAAGTCATTTGTGGTTAGCTTTGGAACTAGGTTATATAATTTTCATAGCTTAGCTAACTTTCTGGTATTTTGCTTATCCTGATACACAAATTGGTTTAAATTTCTTGATCATATACCAAGGACAATAGAGAGGAAAGAAACAGAAGATGTCTTCTGGGTACCAGGGAGAATCCTAAAAGGGATAAAAAGGGATGTCAACCTCTTTGTATCTTTCTTCTTTTACTCCCAACATGAATTTTCCCTCTGTTGTATCCAAATTGTCCTTCAAACACGTCTTAGTTCTCCCAGCCTTGCCCCATGCCTCTGCTATGCTCTTCTTCTTTCCAGGTTCAACTCAAAATCCATCTCTTCTGTGAAATACTCTCTTACAGTCACAGCCTCTTCTGAGCTTCTCTGTCATCTCAGTTGTAAAATGGAGATTTTTTTAAAAGGATATGCCTCTACTCTTTTTTATGAGTTTTTAAATTATTTAACTACAGGGATAGTTTTCATGTTCAGGATTGTATTTTCAGTGCCTTACACATTACTCCAAAAATGTTTTTAAAATTTGTTGTTTGATATTCCCCTCTTGGAAAAACATTTCATAGCATTTAAATATTTGCTGCTAATAATGATACAGGCATGAAAAGGGGAAGTCTCAAACCTTTATTAAATGTCAAGTTGTGTGAAGTGTTTTGCTGGGCCCTAAACTAATGGATTTTCACATAAATTATAGAAACTTTTAACTTTATCTGATTCTCTTCTTTATCCATGGAGCTCTTTCATAATTTCTTAAATTTATTTTTAACATGTGGCTTACTGTTCTGTTCTCCAATACAAACAGAATGAATTTGGAGAGCCAGGTAAACCTAAGTGCAAATCTTGACTATGTCCCTTGTTAATTCAGCAATAAGTCTTTGAGATTTATTGTCTCCTTCATAAAAAGAGAACTAATAAATTCTGTCCTAGAGGGGGGTTATTAATATAAAACACCTAAAAGGGAGAGTAAGAATTAAATACAATTATTAAATGGTACTAAAAAATGTCTGCTGATGTTACTATTGATATTATTTGCACAGAGCCTTTCTAAATAGTCTCCAAATTATCTCCCTGAAATCTCCTCACTCAACCTGCTTACTGAAAAGTTATTTAGACTGAACAATAAAATTATTAAATCCCTACTTCCAGTCCTAGATCAGGAACACCTTTGAAGGTAACGTGGATCTGAAATAGTCCATGTTAAATAACATGGATCTGAAACCCAGTCCTACCCATAGGACTGTGAGTGTGAGGCATAAAGCTGTGTATCACTCCCAGATGGATGCAGTTTCTTCCAATGCAATATGGATCTTGTGATTAAGGTACAATTGTATTTGGTTCATTTATGCTTTTTAGCAATTTTAATATTGTCTACATTAAAGTTGTCTTGAAAGTACAAAGAGACGAGAAAATGCTGCATTAAGCAATCTATAAGGTTTTTCTGAAGCAAATGTATACTTTCATGTTCTTGTCTTTGTGATAAGAAATGCAAAGATGCATAAAATCTGGATCCTACTCTTAAAGAGCTCTTCCTTTATTCTGACATTGCTTGAAGAGTGGCATAAAATAGTTTGCAGAGGGAATCTTTGTAGTGATAATATTGTTATAGCTTCGGAGGACGTTTGAGATATTAAAAAGAAGTGTTTGGAAGAGGTAATTAGAGAAGATAAGTTGCCATATGCAATAGGATAAGAAAAGAGAAGCAGCCTAGGAAAGGGCTTTTAGTACCACTTGCCCTCAAGTCGGTTTTACAAAACCAAGTTTGGAATTGCATTTCAACAACAACAACAAAAAGTAAAGTGCTATAGATATACATTGAGTGTTATGGAAAGCTCACTAAGATATAATATGCCACGCAAAATGAATTATTTTACAATAATGGACAGAATCAATGATATAATCCTACTGATCCTACCTGTATATAAAAATTGATATAAATATAAATACATATGTGTGTATTGTTTTCTTAGAAGGGAATACATATTATTCCTTAATGTAGAAAGAGGACTACAGATTGGGTGAGTTATTATCATTGTTGGGAGATAACAGATGTCTTCTTTATACAAGGCCATCAGCAATTTGAGAAACAAAATAATAATGAAGGAAAAAAAAAACCCACTTTCACATAGATAAATGTCCATATGGGGAAGTTGTTGAATATGAGGCTCAAATACATCTGCTAAATGAATCTCAGAACCAGCTTACTCAGGTAAATCCCATTCCCATTCCAATCCCTTTCCACCTGAGTAACCACCCTGAGAACCAATGAACAGTCTGTTCCTTGAAGATGGAAAGACCCAAAGAGGAAAGAGGAGGGTAGAATTAAGCCAAACATGCCATGCATTCCAGCCATATTTATCAATACAGGTCACTTTGTCTTTTCAAGAGTAGAATGAGTAAAGGAGAAAATAGAATCAGTGTTGCCCCTAGAGGAAAATCTCTCCTCATGTAGCCAAGTGTGAGGAAAAGATCCCCTCTGTCTTTTGATAGCTGTCTGTAACATTTTAATTGTTTAGCAAGTGCAGATTTTACTTTTATTATAAAGTAGTGGAATATTATTTAGAGTCTATTCTTACTCTGAAATTTTAAAACCTTGAATAAAAATTAGAACTGTCTGGAAATGGAAGAGACCGCCTTATAATTCCTTCTTTCATTTAACTACTATAGGCCACAGATGACTTCAGTTATTGAAGATGCAGGGCTCCCTGGCCACTCTGAGTAGATTCCATTGTGTGGGGAGAATGAAAGCAGAGAAGCAACAATTGTGTTTCCCATCATTAGAGCTGTTGTAGAACTAGAGGTCTAATGACCTGTAAATGGAAGAGTTGGGTAGAGTAAGATATCCAACCTGAAAATCATCTACAATCTGAGGCCTGGATGAAAAGGAAGCCCATAATGGCACATATAGCCTGGGCTGGGAGGCAGAAGGTGATGGGATACAGACAAAGTGTGCTGAAGAAATAGAGGCAGTGTACCCACTGCAGCAGTTATTCCTACTAGGAGTATAGTTGCTGAATCATAATGGTAGAAATATATGCCTCTATGGTAATGAAACATGTTTAGAAAGCTGATTTATATTTAAAATATTACTAAATTCTGTTTAATTAAGGGTAGAATTGGAGGAGCCTTGTGGATTCTCATCACTTACTGAGAGTGTCTACCACTGGCCAGAGACTATGCTTAAACACTCTCAGATCCAAAATGAATAGGTAGAAATTGCTGCCCACAGGAGCATATAATCTCTTGGGAGAAAGAACATAATTATATGAATAACCATGATACAACAATGTTTTTAATAACTGCATTTAAGTTGTATTGCAAACACTTGTTTACATATTGGTCTTCCCTAATAAACTGAGATCTCTTTGAGGGAGGATCTGTGTTATCTTTCCCTTTATACTCCCAGTGCTGGCAGGGGTTTGGCAGGCAGGAGGTGGTCAATGTTTATTGAATAAATGGTCCAGTGAATCACCTGACTGAAATAAGGAGTTCCATTCAGAAAAAAAGGAGAATATGTGGGATAGTGTGAAAGAGCAAGGCTTAAATTAGTTGGGATAATTTGATCTAGCTCCTGGAAAAATGATGACTTTTCTGACAGAGATCCATATGAAAATGAAATGCAATCAAAACATTTGTAAGTATTGGAATTGACCTCTTTTGGTGCTGTAGTTCACCATTAGTAATGCTGAAATGATAGCAAGGGAGATGGCAAACACAACGAAAAGGACAGAAAATATCATTGACAAATATGCCCTCAGCCTCCCTACAGAGAATGTGAGAAAAATATGTTTAAGCAGTTCTATGGTATGAGAAAATAACATGAGGTTATAAATCTTAATAGTTTGGGTGCAATTGTAAGAGAAGAAGTAAATCAAAACACGTATTTTGTGTAAATAAAAATGGTATTTTAATTTTGCAAAACAGTGTAAGTGGTAATAAAGTATAAATAATGAATATATGAGCATTGCAGTCATAAATTTGATCTAGAAAATGACTCCTAAAGGGTTAAATTTGGGATTTGGAGTATAGAAAAAGTAAAGCCTGCATAATACAGAGGAAATATCTGATAATAGTAAAGAGAGGAAAAAGAAAGACAGAAAAAGAAATAATAAGTTGAGGGTACCTTACGGAATAATGAAGATCATGAGTCCCAGATATGTGCTATGTTGTTTCCATGGGCCAAGAATAAGGGATTTTTGTATTGACTTAGAAATTATAACAATTTTTCCTGGCTTTGCTCCTGAAAAGGAAATAGAGGAAATTAGACTAACAGAAAACATTTCAGTATTTGTCTATTCATTTACTTAGGTTTTAAGAAAAATCTAGGCTACAATTAAAAAAAAAATCCAAATACCAAAGGAAGTTTTAGCACCCTGAGTGCTAAATGTGGTCAATTTATATGAAATACTCTGATTTTTGCTTTTTGACCTCTAGAATATTAGTGATTTTTTATGTCTCTTTTATTTCAGCAGCCAAACGCTATGGATGTTATCATTAAGTGTCACTTCCTAAAATCTTAAACTATAATTCAGATTCTGGCCACCTATTTCTCTTCCCCTGGAAATCTTCCTTCTTCATTCTGTCCATAGCTGTTTCTCTACCTCATGAAATTCTCCAACACTTAGTCACCCCACTGTCTTCTTGTCCACCTCTTCTTCATGTCTTGGCTTCCATTTCTATTCATCTAAGCTAGGCTACATGATAGGGGGCTCATCTGTATTTGAATTTGGTAAAAATGACAATTCTGATTTAGTTTAACATTACATTCACTTCAGTTCAAGTAGACTAGAAACAACAGACTCTTCACCAGATAAGAATGTAAGGTGACTGAATGGCCACAGCTTCCGGGAACATTTTTTAATCCTCCTGAGTTGCATCTGAAGTTATGAAGCTTGCTAGAATTGAGGAATCCTCCAGGTCAAGGAACACAGAATCCATAATTTTTTCCCTTTTATATTATTATGCTAGAGATGGGGTCACTTGGCATCCAAGTGTCTGCTTAATACAATCTAAGGAAAGATTTTTGCTGTGGTGCTTTCCCTTTGTTTTTCTGCTTGTTTTTAACCTGTGTCATATATTTCAGTATTTTGCAAATTCTTTTTTTTATTTTATTTATTTTTTTTTTTTGAGACGGAGTCTCGCTCTGTCGCCCAGGCTGGAGTGCAGTGGCGCGATCTCGGCTCACTGCAAGCACCGCCTCCCGGGTTCACGCCATTCTCCTGCCTCAGCCTCCCGAGTAGCTGGGACTACAGGCGTCCGCCACTGCACCCGGCTAATTTTTTGTATTTTTTAGTAGAGACGCGGTTTCACCGTGTTAGCCAGGATGGTCTCGATCTCCTGACCTCGTGATCTGCCCACCTCGGCCTCCCAAAGTGCTGGGATTACAGGCTTGAGCCACCGCGCCCGGCCCAGTATTTTGCAAATTCTAAATGCCTTATATTACTTGTCTTTTGTGCAAGCTCATTTCTTCAAACAGTGGTACCTCCACTAGCATGTTTTCTAAATCAGCTGGGCCACAGTACTATTTGTCAATTTTTGGATAGATCCCAATCCCCTCCTCAATTCCTCAATATGGCTATTCCAAAACGTTGATAACCCTTTAAAGCTCCTCACCATATTCTTATCCCTTTCATAGTTAGAAAATGACTTTGTCTTCTGGTCCTTCAGGAAAATTAACATTATCGAGTTAGATTTATTCAAATTCCTAACCACATATTTAAAAAGGAAACTGTACCAGACGGAAACCTGTGCTCTCTTTTTTGTTTGTTAAAAATCATGCTGTGGGCTGGGTGCTGTGATTCACACCTAGAATCCCAGCACTTTGGGAGGCCAAGGTGGAGTGATGACTTGAGGTAAGGAGTTTGAGACCAGCCTGGCCAACATGGTGAAAGCCCATCTCTACTAAAAATATAAAAATTAGCCAGGCATGGTGCCACACACCTGTAATTCCAGCTACTGGGGAGGATGAGGCACGATAATCCCTTGAGCCCAGGAGGTTGAGGTTGCAGTGAGCCATGATCACACCACTGCACTCCAACCTGGATGACAGAGCAAGATCCTGTCTCAAACAAACAAACAAACAAACAAACAAACAAAAAACACTACACTGTGGGATCCAACATTTTCCTTGCTTTAGATTCTTTCTCCATCCACTATTCCCTTACCTTTATTTTTAGGCTCTCTCTCCAGTGATCTCTTCCCTACAGTCAACAACTGTTCAAGCCCCTCTTGGATTAGGATTATATCTTTCTCTTTCATAGTCAAACTTAAAAGAACAGTTTCCATGAGCTATCTTTCCTTCTGTGATATGCCCATTTACCCATAAAATCCATTCAATTAGGCTTTTATATCATGACTCTGCAGTAGTTCTTCTGGCAAGAATCAGTACTCATTTTATTTAACCACTCTGCAGCCTTAAGCACCAGTAAACATTATCTTTTCATGGAAAATCTCAGTTCACTGTTATTCCTGCTTCTACTCTTTTTTTGATTCTGCCTCAATCTCTCAGACCAATCCTTTTAGTCTTCTTGTTATATTTATTTCTACTCAATAAACTGTGGTATGCCCCATGGTTTTCTCCTTGTTCCTCTTCTCTCGAACACACAGACAAATGTGCCATCATTTACTCTTTGTGAGGGGACCTCACACTTTGGATTTAGTGTTCTGTGGTCAATATCTTTATATTCTTAATACATTTGTCATACAGAAGTGTGGCTCATGCCCGTAATTCCAGTACTTTGGGAGGCCAAGGTGGGAGGATTGATCGAACACAGAAGTTTGAGACTATCCTGGGCAATATTGTGAGACCCTGTCTTTATAAAAAAAAAAAAATACAAAAATAATTAGTCACACATGGTGGTGCACTCTTATAGTCCCAGTTACTTAGAAGGCTGAGACAGGAGGATCACTTGTGACTGGGAGGTCAAGGCTGAAGGCTGCAGTGGGCTATGACTATGCCACTACACTCCAGCCTGGTCAGACAGTGAGACCTTGTCTCAAAAATAAAATAAAATAAATTTGTTATTAAATTTTTTGTTTTGTAAATGAAGTTTGACAGGACAATGAAACATACACCTGCATCCCTGGCCCACATTTAATCCCACTTCCTGCCACCACCCCACCTCCCTAGGAGAGGTTCTCAGCTGTCCACTCCCATGTCCTACCTAGGAACCACTACTGCCCTCCATCTGCAGTGTGGGCTTGGCCTCGGCATAAGGAGAGTTGAAGCTGGACACATTGTGCCCCTCATGCCCCAGGCACCTGTGAGGATCTACACTTGCCCTGTGAGTATCTTTGTGCCTGAAGGAGTGTGACATTAAATAGTAAATAAAAATACCACAAAATATTGCCAATGTCTGCTGTTATAAAGTTTTTGAGGTCTAAATGGCTTGTACATATATTATTGTCTGCCTCTTTCCCTTTTAGCCCAATTTATAACAATATAATTCTCTTAAAAACATGTGGATCTTCTATAAATCATACTGATATTTATTAAACAAAAGCTAACCCCAAAACTGTTTTGTTAATCTTTTACTTTGACCTTTTGCTGAAAATTCTGAGGGCCAATACTATTAGGCTTTTAAGAAGACTTATTGACGGAACAGTTTTCTGAGATACTGCCTTTTTTTAAGGTCTTCCCATGAATTATAGAGTCCTACCCTTTATTTCTAGCTTTACCCCTAGATCAAATATTCCCTGTCATGCCCTTGATTTGATCTTGAAGCCATTTCCTATGTGTAATATTGTTTGCCATCTGGAGAATCTTCAAAATTATCAAATTCTGGTTCCTTGTTAACAAGCCACACTTTACCTTATCTCTCTTCTTTTAAAATTTACTGTATAGAGCAAGAAGAAATCTGGTACATCTTCATCTCTCTGTTTGGAAATAATCCTTAGCTAAAGCACTTAGGTACATTTTCTACTTTCCACATTACCACCGGAAAAAAAAAAATGTCACAAAACTTTCCACCACTGCTTAGCAGGACTCCCTTTCTAACAGTATCTTTCCAATAATATTCTCACTTTCTTTAAGCCCTCATTGGCAGCCTCCTCAAAAGCCATCAGATTTCTACTCACAATCTTTAAAATAGTGTTTAGATTTTCACCAACATTTTCCTCAAAGTTCTTCTAGCTTATACCTATTGCCTGATTCTAAAGTCATTCCAACATTGTAGGTTCTGTTATGGCAGCACCCTTTCCTAGTGTCAATATCGGTATTAATTAGCTATTACTGCATAACCACTTACCCCCAAACTTTAGCAGCTTAAAAAGTTTTTCTCACAGTTTTTATGGGTCAGAAATCTGGTAGTGCCTTAGTTTGGTGGCTTTGACTCCGTTTTTACAAGATTGTAATACAGATATCAATTTGAGCTGCGGTCAACTGAAAGTTCATCCAGTGCTGGAGGATCTGTTTCCAATACAGTTTACTCATGTGACATTATGCTTAGCAAAAAAGCCTCAGTTTCTTGCTGACTAGGGCAAGAGGCCTTAGTTCCTTGACACATGGACCTCTCCACAGGGCTGCTTGAGTGTTCTCATGACATGGCAGAGGCTTTTCTCAGAGATAATGTTCAAGAGAAGAGAAATGGAAGACACCACGTGCTTTCTATGTTCTAATTTCAGAGTCACACATTGTCACTTCTGCTGACATTCTCAATTCATTAGAAGTGAGTCATTAAGTACAGTCTGTACTCAAGGGAAGAGAAATGTTCTGCTTTTTCAAGAGAAGAATATCAAATAATTTGTGGCCATATTTTAAAATTGCTACATATATACACTTACCTCAGTATCTATTCCTATGTCTATTTGTCTATCAATCTATCAATCCATCTATCTATCTATCAGTTTTAAAAACTATGAGTTTATACTAAAATCTCAAATTCCAATTTAAGAGCACAGGATTAATTCTAGCTTTTCTTTCTCTTTTGTGATTTCAATATCCAGCACTTAGAAAATTATTATATATTATTCACAATATGTTTTTTCTCAATTCTAGAATACATGTAAAAGTATTTTAAGATTGCTAACTCATGTCCCTTTGAAAAGCAAATGTACTAACTGGAGTGCAATATTTGTGTTCAGTTCTCTTTGTCTTTAGCTTTACAGTATATAGTCAAAGTAAAGTTTTCCAAATGTATTTAAGTTAGTGTTTTTCCAGGACAACTTATTGTGTGTTGATGTTATTCATTTTTAGTATAGTTAAGTTCATGTGTGTATTAGTCCATTTTCATGCTACCGATAAAGGCATACTTGAGACTGGGTAATTTATTTAAAAAGAAAGAGAGGTTGAATGGACTCACAGCTCCATGTGGCTGGGGAGGCCTCACAATCATGGTGGAAGGAAAAGGGCACATCTTACATAGCAGCAGGCAAAGAAAGAATGAGAACCAAGTGAAAGGGATTTCTTCCTATAAAACCATCAGATCTCATTAGACTTATTAAGTACCACAAGAACAGTATGGGGAAAACCATCTCCATGATTCAATTATCTCCCACCAGGTCCCTCCACAACACATGGAAATCATGGGAGCTACAATTCAAGATAGATTTGGGTGGGGAAAGAGTTGAACCATATCATTCTATCCCTGGTTCCTCCTAAATCTCATTTCCTCACATTTCAAAACCAATCATGCCTTCCCAACAGTCCCCCAAAGTCTTAACTCATTTTAGTATTAACTCAAAAGTCCACAGTCCAAAGTCTCATCCGAGAAAAGGCAAGTCCCTTCCGCCTATAAGCCTGTAAAATCAAAAGCAAGTTAGTTAGTTCCTAGATACAGGCATTGGATAAATACACTCATCCCAAATCAGAGACATGGGCCAAAACCATGAGGCTAAAGGCCCCATGCAAGTCTGAAATCCAGTAGGGCAGTCAAATCTTAAAGCTCCAAAATGATCTCCTCTGACTCCACGTTTCACATCCAGGTGACACTTATGTAAGAGGTGGGTTCCCATGATCCTGGGCAACTCTGCCATATGGCAGAGCTGCTGGGTACAGCCTCCCTCCTGGCTGCCTTCAATGGCTGGTGTTGATGTCTGTGGCTTTTCCAGGCACATGGTGCAAGCTGTCAGTGGATTTGCCATCTGGGGTCTGGAGTACGGTGGCCCTTTTCCCACAACTCCACTAGGTGCTGTCCCAGTAGGAACGCTGTGTGTGGGCTCCAACTCTATATTTTTCTTCTGCGCTGCCCCAGCAGAGGTACTCCATGAGGGCCCTGTCCCTGCAGCAAACTTCTGCCTGGACATCCAGGCATTTCCATACATCATCTGAGACCTAGGCAGAGGTTTCCAAACCTCAATTCTTAACTTCTGTGCACCTGCAGATTCAATACCATGTGACAGCTGCCAAGACTTGGCACTTGCACCCCCTGAAACCACAGCTAAGCTGTACCTTGTCCCCTTTTAGCCATAGCTAGAGCACCTGAAACACAGGGCACCAAGTCCCTAGGCTGCAGACAGCATGAGGGCCTGGGGCCCCAGCTCATGAAATCATTTTTTTCTCCTATTCCTCTGGGCCTGTGATGGGAGAGGCTGCCACAAAGTCTCTGACATGCCCTGAAGTCATTTTCCTCATTGTCTTGGTGATTAACATTTGGCTCCTCATTACTTATGTAAATTTCTGCAGCTGACTTGAATTTCTCCTTATAAAAAGGGTTTTTCTCTTCTATCACATCACCAGGCTGCATAATTTCCAAATTTTTATACTCATTTCCCTTTTAAAACTGGATGCTTTTAACAGCATCCAAGTCACCTCTTTAATGCTGTGCTGCTTAGAAATTTCTTCTGCCAGATACCCTAAATCACCTCAAGTTCAAGGTTCCACAAATCTCCAGAACAGAGGCAAAATGCTGCCAGTATCTTTGCTAAAACACAGCAAGAGTAACCTTTACTCCAGTTCCCAAAATGTTTCTCATGTCCATCTGAGACCACCTCAGTCTAGATTTCATTTTCTATATTATTATCAGCATTTCAGTCAAAGTCACTCAACAAGTCTCCAGGAAGTTCCAAACTTTCCCACATTTCCCTGTCTGCTTCTGAGTCCTCCAAAGTGTTCCAACTGCTGTCTGTTACCCAGTTCCAAAATTGCTTCCAGATTTTTGGGTATCTTTACAGCAGCACCTGACTCTACCAGCACCAATTTACTGTATTAGTTTATTTCCATGTTGCTGATAAAGATGTACCCAAGACTGGGTAATTTATAAAGAAGAAAAAGAGTTAATGGACTCACAGTTCCATGTGGCTGAAGAAGACTCACAATCACAGCGGAAGGTGAAAGGCATATCTTACATGGCAGCAGGCAAAGAGAGAATGACAACCAAGTGAAAGTGGTTTCCCCTTATAAAACCATCAGATCTGGTGAGACTTATTCACTACCACAAGAACAGTAGGGGGAAAATCACCCCCATGATTCAATTATCACCCACTGGGTCCCTCTCACAACATGTAGGAATTATGGGAGCTACAATTCAAGATGAGATTTCGGTGGTAACACAGTCAAACCATATCAATTCGTTATTGTTTTTATTTCATTTTGGTTTGCTCCCACATTTTCAATGATGATGCTGATGATTGTTATTTTGGGGAATAAGTGAAATATCATCATAATTCTAAAATTGAGACCTATACAAAAAGGTGTATGCAGAGTACATCTCCTTGAGCCCATTCAACTTGTTCTTACACCATTGTTCTTTTCCCCTAGTTCCTATCCCCCAATCTCAATAGTTCTTAGTTGTTGTTTTTTTTCTGTATTTCTTTCTGTACAGGTTAGCAGATACATGTATATTCATATTTCTTATTTCTTACATAAATGTAGCATAACAATTTGCACTTTCCTTTTTCAACTTAAAAATAAAGCATGTAAATCAGTCCTCATGAATTCATAGAGATATTCCTCATTTTTTTTTACAACTGCATAATATTCCATTATAGAATGTACCACAATTTTTGGAATCACTTTTGTGTGTTGGAGGTTGTTTGCATTATTTTGAAATTACACACGTTGCATCAACAAATACTCTTGTACATATATATCTTTATATTGTTGGAGATATGTTCTTAAAAATAAGGATGCTATGTCCAAAGCTAACTGCATATGTAGTTTTGTTTGATGTTGCCAGATTTCCCTCCAGAAGATTTGTGCCAGTGAGCATTCTCACTAGCAATGTATGAGAGTACCTGTTTCCCCAGGGTCTAAGCAACAGAATATGTTGCCATGCCATACATCTTAATTTTCAAGTTATTAATGAGAAGTCACATTTCAGTGTTGTTTCATTTGTATTTTTCTAATTTTGAGTAACTTTGAACATACTTCATGTGGCTATGGGACATTTTTTTTTTTTTTTTGAGACAGAGTCTTGCTGTGTCACCCAGGCTGGAGTGCAGTGGTGCCATCTTGGCTCACTGCAAGCTGTGCCTCGGCTATGGGACATTTTTATATCTTCTAATAATTATCTGTTCATGCCCTGTCCCCCTTTTTTTAAACAAACTTTGGTCTTTTTTTGTCCTCAACTTGAAAGAGTTCTTTACATACTAGGAATATTAGCAATTTTTATGTAATATAGGTTGCAAGTATTTTTTCCCAGCTTGTCAGTTGTGTTACTTTTTTAACAGTTTTGTGCCCCTGCAATTTTGAGATATTTTTGTAGTCAAATTTGTCATTTTCTTTTATTGTCTCTGGATTTTGTGTCATAGTTAGTGAGGTTTTCCCTAAATTGATATTTAAAAATAATTCACCTATGTTTTCTTCTAGTATGATTTTTTTTTTAACATTTAGTTCCATAATTCACTTGGAGTTTATTCTTGTGTGTGGTCTGAGGTATGGAGGATCTAATTTTATCTTATTCCAAATAAATAGTTGTACCAACATCATTTATTAAAGATTCTCTCTTGTTGCAGTGATTTGAAGGAAAATTTTTGAGTAACATACTCAAGGGTGTTTGGGAGAACATAAGATTGAATCATTCAGAAGGAGAATATAAACATTATAATAGTGGTTATTATTTGTTGTCTATTTACTATGTGCCAGGTACTGTTTAGTATATTCATACATATGACCTCGCTCAATCTTTATACCATCCATAATTGTTCATCCAATTTATAGATGCATACAATGAGTCACAGAATGATGAAATAACTTTTTCAGGGTCATGAAATAAATACAGGCATAACTCAGAGAAATTGCACATTTTGTTCCAGACCACTGCAATAAACCAAATATTGTAATAAAGCAAATATTATAATAAAGCAAGTCACACAAATTTTTTGGTTTTCCAGTGCATGTAAAAGTTATGTTTACACTATGCTATAGTCTATTAGGTGTTCAGTAGCATTATATCCAAAAAATGTATGCAATTTAATTTAGAAATATTTTATCGCTAAAAATTGCGAACGAACTGAGCACTTGCTATTGGAAAATGGCTTCCATAGACTTGCCTGAGGCAAAGTTGCCAAAAACTTTTAGAAACATGTAAAAAGTTCAGTATCTGCAAAGCTCAATAAATTGGGGTAGGCCTGTATGTGGTGAAGGCAGAATTTGTATTATGTTGATTTGTATTCACATTTTGTGCTTGGCACCACTGTGGTTACATTTTTTAGGAGCATGGTGGAAATATGGCAAAAATTAATGCTTATCAAATTTTAATATGCAAATAAAGTCCCTGAGATCTTATAAAAATGCAGACTCTGATTCAATGCATCTATTGATATTCTGCATTTTTAATAAACTCCCAGATTATTCTTATACTATTCATCCATAGCATTAATGATAAACTGCTTTGTCCAAGCAGATTAGAGAAGCTAATAAAGCCAAACAAGGAAGGTTAATCGACTGCAAAAAGGGTTAAAAATAAAATTATATTAAGAATCTAGATATTATTTGTAAATTGATTCCAAAATCTGTACAAGCCAAATTTTAAAACGAGGTGTCTCAAACTTTTAGAAAGATGTTTTGCTACTGGAAGCAGGATTGGAGGAGTAAAAATGAATGAGATTTCATTCCTGTCTATAAATATATATTTTGTTGGCTTTAATGGACATTTTTTACTTCCAAATATATCTTTTTTGACTGGATGCAGTGGCTCACCCCTGTAATCCCAGCACTTTGGGAGGCAGAGGTGGGTGGGTCGCTTCAGCCCAGGAGTTCGCAGCCAGTCTGGGCAACACGGCGAAACGCCATCTCTACAAAAAAGACAAAAATTAGCCAGGTGTGGTGGTGCACACCTATGGTTCTTGCTACTTGGAAGGCTGAGATGGGAGGATCACTTTATCCCAGGAGGCAGAGGTTGCAATGAGCTGAGATTGCCCCACTACACTCTAGCCTGGGTGACAGGGTGACCCTGTCTCAAAAGAAAAAAATTGTATATGTTTTAAAAATAAGTTAGCATTGTTATTTCTTAGAAGCTGGAATTTACAACGAATATAAATATAGACTGGACATTAGATATCAGGGTAACAAATGGTATAGTCAGAAAAAGAGATGTCAGCATTTAAGATCTTAAAGATTGCATGTGGATGATTTCAAAGTGCCACAATGCATATAAGGATTTGATATGACATGGGGAGGAAGTTCCTGAAATTGAAAACTCAAGAAATTTCGAGACCTAGGAACTGTCAGATCTTCAGTATAAATGTTAAGTAGCTAATAATTAACACAGTAAAGACAAAGAATGGCCCGAAGCCAAAGGCTCAGAGAAAGGGAGAGGAATGTCATCTTTCAAATAGGTAGATGCAGCTAAGGAGGACCAAGAAAATGACAGAAAGGGAAAAACACATATTTTGTTTGTAATTTCTATTACTCTTATGCATTTTTAAAAGTAAAAATATTAAACAATATCAAATTTACAATACAAAATCTTAACATACAGCAACATTTTATAACATTAATCAATTCTTTTTAAGATATCATTTTCCAGTCTTTCTTTATAATTTTACTTCTCAGTGCATCTCAATGGTAGTAAATTTCATTAAGCTAAATGTTGAAGAAGTCAAGAGAGAAGTATCTGATCTTACCTGTCAAGTATTGATTGTCTTGCATAAAATACTATTAGAGAAATAGTATTAATTCTTGCCAAAGGATTTTCCATACAAATATTTATAAGTATCTTTTACTATTTATGCCAATTATAAAACCACCAAATCATTAATTTACTATAATTGTAGCTATTCGACAGGTATCTATATCTAATCCCTGATTGGTTTTATAAGTATGCGCTTATGATTTTTTGTTTTCTCCAAAATCACACAATCATTGAAACCGGTATCTATGACCCCATAGAATGTCTGTACAGACAGAAGAGACAAAAATCTTTGTTCAGTTATATGCAGCCAGCCCTAAATCATCCATGATGATTGAGGGACAACAGCATAGAAAAGTAAAATCTTTTCGCAGACAGAAAAACCCATTTTTACCTTCATTAATCCTGTTAGCCAAGATGCTAGTAGGTAGCCAACAGACTCACTTGAATTTCATTTCCTTTATTACTTCATTTGCAGATACTCACTACTGAATAAATGGTAGTGGTCAGAGAAGCAGCCAAAAGGCAGGAAGCAAAAGAGAAGGGAGAGAGAAGCAATAGGAGTAGA
The DNA here is from genome assembly GCF_008728515.1 of Papio anubis. Taxonomy (NCBI): domain Eukaryota; kingdom Metazoa; phylum Chordata; class Mammalia; order Primates; family Cercopithecidae; genus Papio; species Papio anubis. The sequence goes on from NC_044984.1 coordinate 33,023,939, forward strand.
GAACCCCCACACTGACACTCAGTTCCAGAATAATCATAGGTTGCAATGGTCTCATCTTTGTAAGAATGTGAACGACTGTCACATCCTCATACCAGAAAAAAATGGAGGTGTGTTTTTCAAATATGCAAATGTGCTGAGGAAATGTCCCATTCAATTATTTTGTTTCCACTTTTTGGGCTGTAATTGAGCACACATTCTGTTTCTAAATATTTTTATTTTTTTGCAAGATTTGATATTAATACATTGTCTTCTTTCTAGGCATTTTTCCCATTCTTTTCTTTTCTAAGTTGATTATGATGGGCACATCCAATTTGTTTCAGTCCTGCCAAACCTGTTTACTGCCCAGAAAAGGTGAACTATTTAAATGTGTCTGCTTTGATTATTAAGCTTTGGGAAAGAAATGTCAACTAGAGCTTCTTTTTGTTCCCTAGCCAAATTTCCTAGTATAATGCACTGGTGTTTATGTTGAAAGTCCTGCCAATCCTCCTTAGTGCCTACAATAAGATAACAATACATAATAATGGCTCCCTACGAAATACAAATATAATTTTGTGATAGGAATATAATGACTGTAATTTTGTTAATAACAAACTAATATCTAGCTAGCAAGATCAACTTTGTTCTGCAAGATAACTACTTATTGTGAAGTATTGAGAGATACTTGAACTCAATGTCCCCTTTGTTGACCAGGAGTTTAATGGCGAAAAAAAACTACATTATACTTTAGAGTGAACATTGCCGTACCCCAGTACATATACATCATATACAAACTTGTCTCTCAAGTTTCATTCTGGTAAATAAGTATAATCAAGAGTCCAATCCCATTTTTTTTGATGTTCGACTACTGATAGTGTCTAAGTTTCACTCTACCCTCTTCCCGGAAGCCCTACAGCTGGCAAAGCCCACCCAGCTTCCTCCTTTTGCGCAGGCAGGAAGTTCAAACTATGCATGTGAACCCTCACCTCAGTCCCACCCCCAACTACATAAAAACCTCACCAGTCTCCTTCCCCTGTTTTCTCAAGACATTTTTGGACCAGCTATTAGGCATGCCCTGCTCCACCCAGAAAGCTTCATTGTGTAACTAATAAATCTTTTCTTACCCTCACAGTATGAGTGTAGTATCATCAGTTTTGATATCTGAACTAAATTTGGGGTTGGAGATCCATCCTGTTTCTTAAGAGTGTTCATAAAAACAGGAAAATAAATCCTGATGATCACAGATCCTTTATGCTTTCATCCGTGATTCATGAATTAATTAATTTACTTTGCAAATATTTAAGGTCACTAAACAAAACATTATTCCAGGAAATGAGGTATAAAGATACAAAATATTTAGTTGCAGCAACTAGGAAACAAAACATACATGCAAATTGGACCTAAACCTGGGAATATTTGTTAACAATTGGATTTATAATAACATTCTGATCATCATGCCTTTGCAGATCCCACATTTTAGTGTGGCTTAGCCTCCCTCATGGTTTACTACTTCTATTCAGTAGTAAACTGAAAAATTGGGAAGGAAATGGAAAAGTTAAAACATATTCCATTTTTTTAACAGCCAGAAAATAGAAGGTTAAGGGAAAAAAGACAGCCTTGAGTATCACTCATCTTCATCTTTACTGCCGTCACCATTGCCAAACAACTATCGTCCAGCAGCTTCCTATCTGGTTTTCCTCTTCCACTAATTTTTCCTCCTCTGCATCCCACACATAGTATAAATATCTTTTAAAATGTAAATCAGATGACAAGGCTCCCCAGTTAAACACTCCATGGCTTTCTCATTGCTGTTTGAACATAATAATCTGTTTCTGCCTACCCATTTAATCACATCTCCTTCCTTCATCTCCTCCCTTGAATATTCTGACTATCCTGGCTGTTTTAACAATCTCTGAATTCTAGGGCATCTGGACCTTCAAATATGCTGAGATGCTCTCTCTTAAAGAGAGCACCTTTAAGATGCTCTCTTCTCAATTCTACCTGCCTAACTTCTTTTCACACCTCAGGTTAAAAGTCCCTATCTCAGATAAGCCGTTTCTAAGCTCCTTGAATCTAACTCATCCTTCTGCATTTCTGATAGCATACTGCTCTTTTTTCTTCTGAATTATTATCACAATTTATAATTACAATTGTTCCTCAGTGTCTATTGGGGATTGGTTCTAGGACCTCCTGTGGATATCAAAAATCAATGGATGCTGAAGTTCCTTATAGAAAATGGCACAGTATTTGCATAAACCTATCAAATACTTTGTAGGTACATCCTTTGTATATTTTAAATCATCTCAAGATTACTTATAATACTTAATACAATGTAAAACCTATGTAAATAGTTGTTATACTGTACTGTTGAGGGAATAATTACAAGGAAAAAAGTCTGCACATATACAGTACATTTGTTGAGGGAATAATTACAAAGAAAAATGTCTGAACATATACAGTACAAAATTGAGAAGATGAACTACTTAGTAAACATCTCAGAATAAAAGGCAAAGTATTTGTCTTTCATTACAGTCATAAACCTTTAACAGACCTTTATGAGAAAGGCTACATAAGCAGTAACAGATACCATAAATACCACCATGTAAGCCTTTAGCATCAAATGCATTTTACTTTTTATCAGAATTATTTTTCAAAAATTTTCTATCTGCGGTTGGTTGAATCCATGGATGTAGAACTCATCGATATGAGGGCCTATATATTTGTTTGGTATTTGTTTACAAAACAAGACAAAAAAGTGTCCATGAAGGCAGGAACTAGATGAATAATAACCAATGTCTTTTGGCTATTATCGGGAAACAAGTGTCCATGAGTGTCTCAGGTTTCTGCACATGTCAATAGCAGAAACATCGACTGCCTTTCTCCTATCTTTCAAGCATGTTTCCTAAGATATGTAACATGGTGTATCTCAAGCAGTCATTCTTGCTGTTCAGTGTAGTATATATAATGCAAAGGTCAGGCATGCTTACTGCACATTATAAAAGATTAGAATTTCCTAAGCTCAGGAGTCCTTGCCTGTAACACATTCCGCTGTGTGTACATTTGCTACCTACCTGGCAATCTTTACAACACCCAAGGACAATCTAGGCCTGGAGAGCTGCTACAAATGCTTATAGTTCAGCTAATGTTATTATTGTGAATAATGAACTGCCCTTTGTTTCTGACCAGAGTTTCATGTGTTATGCCAGTATTCATGCACCTGTGGCAGGCTAACTTGTAAGCTTGTAAGTAGAGTAAAATTTCAGACTCTTTGTAGTTCTTAAAAGTCACCACCATAAGCCTAGAACAAACACAGTTCACAGCCCACATTAGGTATCTAACAAAAATGTGTTTTACACTTGGTTTCTCACCCTAAAGCAACTGCAGGTATTTAAATACACATATAATTTTCCCTCTATCAGAAGGATTACAAACCTTCTAGGACTCTTCCACAGGCAAATAGATCTCCATGGACTTTGAATGGTCTAGTTGAATTCTCTTCTAATATATATAAATATGTATTTTTGTATATTTTTATATATATAACTATATATACACATATATATGTGTGTGTATATATATATTATATACATATATAAACAATCTATACCTAATGGAATGAAGGCCTAGAGAAAATTCTTATGTCCTAGTCTGTTCCAGCTGCTAAAACAAAATACCTTAGATTAGACTGGGTAATTTATAAGCAATAGAAATCTATTGTTTACAGTTCTGAAGGCTAAGAAGTCCAAGATCAAGGTGCCAGGAGATTCAGTGTCTAGTGAAGACTGCTGTTCTTCAAAGATGGCACCTTCTTGCTGTGTCCTCACCTGGTGGAAGGAGCACACAAGCTCCCTCAAGCACTTTTATAAGGGCCTTAATCTCATTCATAAAGGTAAAGCCTCATGATCTAATCACCTCTCAACAGTTCCACAACTTAAGACAATTATCTTGGAGGTAGGTTTCATATATGAATTGTGAAGGGACATAAATATTCCGATCATAAGACCATATCTCATTAATTCTATTATTTTCTTCTTGTTCTAGTTGCCACCTCTACCTCCATATCAGCGCCTTGAAATAATTTTCAGAACCAAAGATAAAAGCACATCTTCTCATATTGGCAGTAAAATTCTCAAACGTGCTACTATTCAGAATGTATGTACGTAAGTAACGCTAAGTTCAAAAATATCTAGATAAACCCATGACCAGAACCACAGAGGTCATCAAAGTTGAGTTTTAAGTGCATTATTGACAATTCTCTGACCTTGGGAAAGTTACCTTTTGAGTCTAGTTATAATCTAAAAAGTGGAATAAGTTTATTTGGATCATAAGATTGTTTTGAAGATAAAATAAGATTTTATGGAAAGAGGCAGGATGGGGAAGGACCAAAGACAATGATAATACAAGTGGTTTTTTTTCCCACTGGCAATGACTGTATCTGTCTGTGGTACCCCACTGAGTCTTTTCCTTTGTTTTTAAGTTACACATTTGCATAATTGACATATCCTGACATAAGTAATTCTCATTCCCACATGTCTCCCTATATTGCTACAAAGTTTCTTTTTTTTTTTTCTTTTTTTTTTTATTATTATTATACTTTAAGTTCTAGGGTACATGTGCATAACATGCAGGTTTGTTACATATGTATACTTGTGCCATGTTGCTGTGCTGCACCCATCAACTCGTCAGCACCCAACTACTCGTCATTTACATCAGGTATAACTCCCAATGCAATCCCTCCCCCCTCCCCCCTCCCCATAATAGGCCCCAGTGTGTGATGTCCCCCTTCCCGAGTCCAAGTGATCTCATTGTTCAGTTCCCACCTATGAGTGAGAACATGCGGTGTTTGGTTTTCTGTTCTTGTGATAGTTTGCTAAGAATGATGGTTTCCAGCTGCATCCATGTCCCTAAAAAGGACACAAACTCATCCTTTTTTATGGCTGCATAGTATTCCATGGTGTATATGTGCCACATTTTCTTAATCCAATCTGTCACTGATGGACATTTGGGTTGATTCCAAGTCTTTGCTATTGTGAATAGTGCCGCAATGAACATACGTGTGCATGTGTCTTTATAGCAGCATGATTTATAATCCTTTGAGTATATCCCCAGTAATGGGATGGCTGGGTCATATGGTACATCTAGTTCTAGATCCTTGAGGAATCGCCATACTGTTTTCCATAATGGTTGAACTAGTTTACAATCCCACCAACAGTGTAAAAGTGTTCCTATTTCTCCACATCCTCTCCAGCACCTGTTGTTTCCTGACTTTTTAATGATCGCCATTCTAACTGGTGTGAGATGGTATCTCATTGTGGTTTTGATTTGCATTTCTCTGATGGCCAGTGATGATGAGCATTTTTTCATGTGTCTGTTGGCTGTATGAATGTCTTCTTTTGAGAAATGTCTGTTCATATCCTTTGCCCACTTTTTGATGGGGTTGTTTGTTTTTTTCTTGTAAATTTGTTTGAGTTCTTTGTAGGTTCTGGATATTAGCCCTTTGTCAGATGAGTAGAAAGCCTGGCAGAGACACAACAAAAAAAGAGAATTTTAGACCAATATCCCTGATGAACATCGATGCAAAAATCCTCAATAAAATACTGGCAAACCAGATTCAGCAGCACATCAAAAAGCTTATCCACCATGATCAAGTGGGCTTCATCCCTGGGATGCAAGGCTGGTTCAACATTCGCAAATCAATCAACATAATCCAGCAGATAAACAGAACCAAAGACAAGAACCACATGATTATCTCAATAGATGCAGAAAAGGCTTTTGACAAAATTCAACAGCCCTTCATGCTAAAAATGCTCAATAAATTCGGTATTGATGGAACGTACCTCAAAATAATCAGAGCTATTTATGACAAACCCACAGCCAATATCATACTGAATGGGCAAAAACTGGAAAAATTCCCTTTGAAAACTGGCACAAGACAGGGATGCCCTCTCTCACCACTCCTATTCAACATAGTGTTGGAAGTTCTGGCTAGGGCAATCAGGCAAGAGAAAGAAATCAAGGGTATTCAGTTAGGAAAAGAAGAAGTCAAATTGTCCCTCTTTGCAGATGACATGATTGTATATTTAGAAAACCCCATTGTCTCAGCCCAAAATCTCCTTAAGCTGATAAGCAACTTCAGCAAAGTCTCAGGATGCAAAATTAATGTGCAAAAATCACAAGTATTCTTATACACCAGTAACAGACAAACAGAGAGCCAAATCATGAATGAACTTCCATTCACAATTGCTTCAAAGACAATAAAATACCTAGGAATCCAACTTACAAGGGATGTAAAGGACCTCTTCAAGGAGAACTACAAACCACTGCTCAGTGAAATCAAAGAGGACACAAACAAATGGAAGAACATACCATGCTCATGGATAGGAAGAATCAATATCGTGAAAATGGCCATACTGCCCAAGGTAATTTATAGATTCAATGCCATCCCCATCAAGCTACCAATGAGTTTCTTCACAGAATTGGAAAAAACTGCTTTAAAGTTCATATGGAACCAAAAAAGAGCCCGCATCTCCAAGACAATCCTAAGTCAAAAGAACAAAGCTGGAGGCATCACACTACCTGACTTCAAACTATACTACAAGGCTATAGTAACCAAAACAGCATGGTACTGGCACCAAAACAGAGATATAGACCAATGGAACAGAACAGAGTCCGCAGAAATAATATCACACATCTACAGCCATCTGATCTTTGACAAACCTGAGAGAAACAAGAAATGGGGAAAGGATTCCCTATTTAATAAATGGTGCTGGGAAAATTGGCTAGCCATAAGTAGAAAGCTGAAACTGGATCCTTTCCTTACTGCTTATACAAAAATTAATTCAAGATGGATTAGAGACTTAAATGTTAGACCTAATACCATAAAAACCCTAGAGGAAAACCTAGGTAGTACCATTCAGGACATAGGCATGGGCAAAGACTTCATGTCTAAAACACCAAAAGCAATGGCAGCAAAAACCAAAATTGACAAATGGGATCTAATTAAACTAAAAAGCTTCTGCACAGCAAAAGAAACTACCATCAGAGTGAACAGGCAACCTACAGAATGGGAGAAAATTTTTGCTACAAAGTTTCATTTGGTGGAAATACAGTTCTCTTGCTTGGCTCCATGGACTGCCAGTTTTGATATATTGTGGCCCTTGGAACTTAGATCCAATGGGCTCAATCTTTGTATGTACAGCAGTCGAAAGCAGAAGTCATTTGAATTTCTTTGCCCTAGGAGTTACAAAGCCCAAATATGCACCATAAAATAGAAGAAAATTGTGAGGGCACTCTAAATAGACCCCAGTGTCAACAATTATTTGCTCATTGATTTATGGCAAGTTCCTTATTGTCTCCAAACTTGGCTTCTTTCTTTGTAAAATAGGATACAACAATAGTAGTTACCTACAGGAGTGTTGTGAATATTAAACAAGATTTTGTATGAAGTACTCACAATTCTTGAAGCTATTGCTATATCTATACACACATACAGGCAGACATGAAAATTACACATTCTACTAATTTTTTCAGAATGAGAAACTGACCCAGAGAGACCAAGCAGTTTCTGCAAGATAACAAAGGTAGTAAGATGTGGAAGTAAGCCAAAAACTTGAGTCTGTCCAGTTACAGAGAAACCAAGCAGTTTCTACAAGATAACAAAGCTAGCAAAATGTGGAATTAAGACAAAAACTTTCCAGTTACAATATCTATTTGAATTCCATTTTGTTGTGCTCTCAGAGGCTGTCTAAATGCAGAGTAACAAGTGATGCGGACCATTTTAGAGGTTTTCTATTTGTCCTGACTCCAAGAATATTATTTTAGATCTGAGACTTTGTATACTTGTGAAACTTTCCCAAGTCTAAAACAAACAAACAAAAAACTCCTGGGGGAGCCAGTAATGTTTCTCTCTCAAGAAACTGGCATTAAAGCACTTATGAGCTGACATAATATCCGCTCACTGAACTAAAACCTGGTTTAAAATTGAGAAGATGAACTACTTAGTAAACATCTCAGAACAAAAGTCAAAGTATTTGTCTTTCATTACAGTCATAAACCTTTAACAAACCTTTGTGAGAAAGGCTAAATAAGCACTAACAGATACCATAAATACCACCACGTAAGCCTTTAGCGTCAAAAGCATTTTAGTTTTTATCAGAATTTGTAAACATACTGCAAAATCTCTAGGTCTAAATGCAGTTGGATGAGTAGTCATCATGATGTTGTTAAATGACAAATTTTCTTTAAGGGTATAGATGGATGAATGAACGAGCCAGGTAAGTACCAGTTTCAAACGGCAGATATATCCATGCTTGATGATAAAACCATTTTGTGCTTCAGTATTCCTCTGTAAATTCTAGTTCTTGGATTTTGTGATGTGGTTGCCCCTTACCATACTATACAGAAATTCAAGATTACTTTCATACCCCAAATGATTTTATACTAATTTATGTTCCCCTAAAATTTGATGAGATATGTTTCCTTTGATCCTCCATGGTGAATACTTTATGGTAAAGGAGAAATGCTTTTTCCAACAAGAATATTCATAGATGGCTTCCCAAAGTAGGTTTAAGAGCTTAATATAGCCATAAAAGTGAAGAAATTTTTGTGATGCTTCACTGCACCCATGTGATGTTGAGCCAAAAAGGCAGCGCTACCCAGAGCCTGTAACCCGAAAGTACATAAAGCAAAGTAGGAAGAATCTAATGAAAGTATATCAATTGCAGATAATTCTGCAAATCTCTTATGTAATTTCTTAAATGAGAGTGAAATTTTTAAAATTTTGGTAATTTGGTACTATGTAATTTTTACTAACATTTCTAGCAAAATGTGCTTATGTCCAGTTCTTTCAGATTGTTACCAAGTGAAAATATTGATAGGCTTATTATAAAGTTAATAAGCCCAAGAAAATGTGTTGATGTTAAAAAGGATTGCTTTAGGGATAATTAATTATAAATGGCTCATTTTTATATTGGCAACTCAATACATCAATTTGGCGGCTATCTCAAGAATCTTGGCTAAATGATTAATGGAATGCTGTTTGATAATGAAAAATGTACAAGATGCCTTCACAAAACTCACTAAATTAGGTCCAATATTTCTCTTCTTTTAAATAGTCTCTGTATACAACTATCCCTGGTTGGTATTCCATCTCATTATAAGAAGTTCCAATATTGTCTAACACATGATTTCCAACTATTCGATTTTAAAGAACAATGTTACTGGAGAGCCATTGAGTACACAAACCTGTTAAATAACTGATTATTAGCAAGACATTATAACTGGCTTTTTAACACTATGCACAACTGTCAACTCTGGGGAATGTAACATTTTTTCACTTGACCTCCATACCATCTGTGTAAATTGGCCTGCTTTGTGCTTTTCACACCTGCTTTGTTTCAGAAGTTGATGTGCAGGTGAGGAAGATTTTTCATGAAAAGGAATATTTTCCAGATTGCTTTGAGATGCTTGTCAAAACAGTACTAAAACAATTCCAATTGCAGAAGAAAAGCATTGTGCTATTTTAACTTAGAGGTCATGTGGTAAAGTGCAGTGTTTTAAAAAATTTAGATCTGAGGACCTGACCTCAGGAATCTGAAGGTTATATATGAGAATTTTTTAAATTTTGATAGCAATCTGGAAAAATATTTAGGATGGTAAAATAAGCACATGATGTAATTCCCCTTTCTACATAAAAGCTTCATAGCTGTTCAAACACAAGTAGGAGAATTTGCTAGAACTTGAACCTGCAAAATTCCTGGAATCCTGAAAGCAGACATTACTAAAGAAAAAACGTCAGAAGTTGCAGGAAAAAAATAATGCCACAGAAGTTGTGGAAGAAAAGAGCCGGAGAAAACCCGGGGGATCTCACAGGGAATTCATTTGTATTCTGCCATGGAAACGCGCAAGACTTTCAAATGCTATGGGTGTCTCCTGGACACATGCCTCACCCCCAACTCCAAGTGAACCAGGCAATAATGGTTAACTGTCTACACACAGGAGTAATAAATGACAGACCTGAGGATAAATGAGAGGACAGGGATCCAAACGGTTGATGATATCTCAAAAGAACAAAAAGCATCAACAATCAGAAGATAAGCCATGGAAGTGAACCACTAATATCATTTCATGGTGAGTATTCACTATCTTGATATAGAGTACAAGCTGAGCAAGAGTTCCGGCCCCATTCAGAGCAAGTTCTGTAAACACAGCAGCAGACAGCCTACAATTACAGCATCTAAAATGATACGCATATCACCAACTATGTGAGTAGCATTAACATATTGAATAAAAGAGATTTCAAACAAGAACATATATCTGAAGATGGAGAGTTAATTAAAAATAAGTACAGAATGTATAATCAGTAGAATTTTTAGAAAGAACAGGAAGAATATGCCATTCATGCCAAAAAACTGTTACATATAAAAAGAATGAATTAGAGGTGGGGACTTAAATCCATACATTTTTTATGGTCGAATAGCAAAATTGATATAGCTGAATAGCAAATTATTGAGCTGAAATGAAAGTAATACGTAAAAAATATAAGATGCATGCAAGACATACACAGAAATTGTAGAATGTATCTTATAAATGTTGCAGATAGAGAAAATGGAGACAATAAAAGGAAATCATTACTTAAAGAAGATGGCAAATAATTTGCCTATGGTGAAGAAAGATTAAGTGCTAAAGGGATAAATTAAAAAGCAAACAAAAACAAAACAACGTATAAACAAATCTCGGTTCTCAGCAGATCATAGTAAAATTTTAAAATATCAATGATAACGAAAATCTTTAAAGGTACCAAAGAAAGGGGGGATACTAAATGTAAAGGAACAAGAGTCAGATTATTATCAGATATCTCAGCAGCCACATGGGAGGCAAAAATACTATGGAATAATATCTTCCATGACTTAGAATCCAGAGTTCCACATTCAATTTCACTATCATTCAAATATGTGGCTATTTTATTCTAACAATTAGATTATTTCCATAATATAAAAAGTTATCTTTCAAGTCTAACCTAATTGCAGTAGCGAACTGGATAAAGGCAATGCAACAAATGTAGAGAAAATCTGACTTGTGCACATAGTCAAAGTCAGAAAAAAATGTAAAATTATCAAGTTTGCTTAATTCCAGTAATAAAGGAATGCTTCAATAATGGAAATAAATCCACCATGTCATTTAGTGTATTTACAAATTAAAGGGAAAATGTATGTTATAATCTAAATACATAATCAAAATAAACTGATAAAAGTAATTTGTTACATATTTGAAACTCCTAGAAAGCTAAGATATAAAAGAAAATTTTTATTTATTAAATGTAAAAAAATATCTAGTGGGAAACTAAAAAATGTATGGTGAAACATTAGACATATTGACAAAATCAGTAATAAAACACAAATATGTGCTGTCATAGCTACATTCCAGATTATGTTGGAAGATCAAAAATATGTTATCAGACAAGAAAATTAGCTAATAAAGAATATTAGAAGGAAAGCAGTTAAGTGTTAATTGCAGATAACAAGGAAATCTACTAAGAGTTTAATCAAATTAATAACAATGTTTAAAAAATAACTAGATAGAAGATGAATACACAAAAAATCCTAGTTTTCCTAAACTCTGGCAATAATAGATCAGAAAATATTATGGAAAATACATATTTATAGTGAAAGAAACTATTAAATAATCAGAAACATTCAATATGTTTTTGAGAGAGTTGTACTATCAAAAATATCAATAGGCTGAATCGAAAGCATCTGTCACTATCTTAAAATGGTGCTTAGAGAAAACTACTAATTTATGAAGGAGGATTTTTTTTCCTCTAATGCCCAATTCAGATATGACCAAGAAAAACGATGAAAAAGAAGAAATTTCCTTAAAGGAGCTTTCAGAGGCCATGGCAAACTATGGGTAAGGAGTTACTGTCAAGAAGCAAATTCACAGTCTAATTAAGGAACATTAACCACCCTCTGGGTAAGAGTCCTTATACCACCTGACAAGCAGGGTTTCAGAATTACTAGGGATGTGTGACAGTTCTGTGTTCCTCATTCACCCCCTTTTCCAAAGGAGGGTATTCTTCTGTCCCTATACCACTAGAATCTGATATAAATAGTACTGTGCATCATTCAGATATTTGGACATTCAGTTTGACTCTGAGACTGGATGAGAGCTTAATGTTGTCTTCCTTTGGGGATGAAAAAGTGTATTTTTTGCCTAGGGGAGGAAGGGCAGTAGTCTAATATTTGGTGACCAGGAGGATAAACTTTGGTAGTCTTAGGGAATGCTGATCACCAATTGTTCCAAATTTCTGCCTTAGAGGCACAAGGATGATGTGTTTCCTGGACCTCTTGTGGTTAAGTGGTGCCGTATGACTCGTTCTGACTCAGAAAAAAGACAATTTTAAGAATACCTTTACCTAGGTTTCATCTGTAATTGGACTGATACATTAAATTGATGAGATCTGGCAGAATGTAAAAACAAATTGTGTCTTTAATTAAGTTGAATATTTATTACTATTAAATATTAATAGGCAGTCTATGCAATAGAGTTAGTGATTGGCTGTTAGTGATTAGGAATCAGAGAACAGGGTTACTGTATTTCCTTATCTCTCTATTTCTCATTTATAAAACAGGAAAATGAAAGTGATGATCTCATAGAGTTGTTTGTGAAAGTAAGAAAGATAATAAATCAAACATCTTTAGTATTGTGCTGGTACAGAATGAATTAATGATCAACATTTTTTATTTAGTTATTCGTTTTATCTTTCAGATTTTCAAATTAAAGTCAATCATTCATACAGATTGCTTGAGTGTCTTCCTATTTGTTATGAATCATATGATTGAACATTAATTAAAGAGAATTGATTTAACAAATATTTATTGAATGCATTTAATCTAACACAGGAGCTTTGTATTGTGAAAGGCAAATTATGATCCTTTAGGAAGCCATGCCTTATAATTTTGTAAGATGGACAGGCTTATACACAAATAACTATAATCTAAAGCAAACTATAACATTTTCTATCAGCAATCAATGTTCATGAATCATGACATTTTGTTTATCATTGTATTGCTAGTTCTTCAAATATAGTATAATATTCAACAAATAATTGATGAAAAATGTTAGCAGACTATGGGAGAGCAACATTAATTTTCATTGGCTTAATCAGGGAAGGCTTCAGTTTGGACAAGACATTTTATATGCCCCATGGGTTCAAAGATTATTATCAGTTAATGAAAGAAAAAATGGACATTTCAAGAAAGAGAAGACGGAGCAAAGGAAAAGAATTAAAAAGCATAAGTCATATTTGGGAAATGCCTTGAGGTGGGTGATTGGTATCATATATGTTGTGTGGGTTGAAGCATAGTAAGAAAAAAAGACTGTAGAGGAAAGTTGGACCCAAATTGTTGAGGGATTTTCATACATTAGTTAGGAATTCAAACTTTCTTTTCTATTCAATCAAGAACAATTGAGTGTTTTGCAAAGAGGAGAGAAATAATCATAGCTGTGTTCAAGAATATTACAATAGTGTCTCGCTATAGTGTGAGCAAGAGAAGACAAGACAGCATTTGAAACAAAGAGAATAGTCTGAAAGTGCTCCACACCAACATGAGGAATGGAGAGGGTAACAGAGCGGCTCTGAGCGGTCACTTAAAGCAACCTACTACGTATTATATTTTCAAATGAGAGACTGGTAAAATGAACTTAAGATAATCCCAAAGGCTCATGGGAATCCAAGTTTCGGCAGCTTAACTGATCAAATGACACGGAGGAGAATGTAAATGAAATGCTGCTGAGAGTTTGAACAGGTCAGATGCTGACACCCTGCTGCCGGGTTAGGTACTGGCGGGGCTATTGACGATTTTTCAAAGAATGGTCTCATTGGATTCATGGAGGCAAATTAAGTCCTATGGGTTTTGAAGAATGAATGGGAATGAAGAAACAGAGGGATAGCTAACACAGCATGATCACATAACTGACAGATGGGCATAGGGTCAAGAGTTCCAAGGGAGAAGTCAGTTTTAGGAAAGAAGAAAGGTCCAGTGATTAGAATAAAATAGAAAACAAAATGAGAAACTTCGAGAAGAGGGGATCTAAAATGAGAAGGAAAAACAAAGTGAAAGGAGAAACGATCTACTGAAAATGAGCAGGATCATAGAATTAGAGGCTAAAAGACAATAGAAAAGATAGCAGTTTTATTTTTTAAGAAACAGAATATAAGGTATAATCAAACAAGAATAAAAATTAACGCATGATTTAAAACATTCTAAGTGAAACAGGCTGTAGAAGATGGAAAGTTGTGTCTAACCCAGCCTGTAAGTTTTACGGAAGACTTTGACAATTTTCGTGATGTTTGGGTTCACATAATTACTGAGCTGGATAATGGAGAGCTTGCTCTGGTTCCATAACTTTCTTAATAACACAAGAATTCCTTCTGATGAAAACACAAACCAAAATTATCTGCCTAATGATTTTCTACAGCAGTATCTTCCATTATAATGTTGTAGCCATTTTCCCTATACCTGCCTCAATTCAACATACTTTCTCCACAGCACAGCTGCTGTTTACTGATTGATACTGGAATTCTGGGAACAATATTACACATAGTCACTTTAAATTATTTGAACAAGTAGAGAGCTGTTACATCGATAATACACAATGATGGTCACTTCAAACATTAATTTGTAGTTCACATTAATTGTGTTCTTATTTTTAACCCTGAGTGGGACCATATCATTTTAAGTCCCATAAAAATCAAAGAATAAAAGATCACAGTGAAAACTTTTTAAGAAAAGTGAGTATTCAACCATTATTATATTCTCCCAGCTGCCAGGGCAGAAACACCAAGCTCAGACAAAAGCCAAGCACAGCAATTTTTAAAAAAATATATTTTTTGGAGCATGGACAGTCGTTATAGGCTTCAATTACAAAGCAGGTTCCTGCTAGAAATAAAAAGCACTTAAGAAAAAAGTAGAGAGTGCTAGATTTTCACATACCAAAAATAATTAAGCCAAATAAATGTTTACTGTTGAAAAGAAAGATGTCAAGAAAGTACATAAGTAAAATACCATAGTTGATTTCATATGTCAACAGAGGGTAAAAGAATTTTTGCTACAGACTAGCTACAATGAAGCTAGTAGTATTTGAGAACTTTCTGTCTATATGTAGGAGTATGAAGCATCTAACTGCAAGCTACATAGTTCTATGTCAGATTCACTTCAAGGGAGATCAAAACATTTTGTTACAAAGGCTATTGTGAATCTGAGCCAAGAAATATGTCAGCCTTTTCCAGGTTGGCAGGAGAACATGGGCATTTCTTTTTGACAGCAATTAGCAGAACAGAATTAGTCAGCAGCAGTGAATGCACAGATAAAAGCTGAAGAGGCTATTCTCTTTTAGTACATTCTATGGCAATTGCCTTTCTGACTCAAGTCAGCTTTTCTTTGAGTCTGGAGAAGGCAAAATTTCAAGTTCAATGCCAATCCAAGAGTAAAGGTGGGAACTTTCTGACATAACTTCAAAACTCCCACATATAAAAAACTGTTTCCCCAGTGAAAAAAATGTATAGTTGTGATTCCATTAGCTACTTATGAAGCACTGAAGTCAGACATTTGGTAAGCAGGCTTCCCTGAAATTTCTTAAAAGTGGAAACACCCGTGTAACCAGGCAAAGAAAAGATAGAATCCTAGCTTGATTCATTAGTTTCTTATGTTTATAATTCTAAATAAAAGAAAGAAAAACTAATTCATAAGAAATTCGTTTATTATTTGCAAAATTAAAACATGAATTAACTGAATTGTAAATTTGGTTTTTTAACAATGTGTTAAGAATTTACCACTTGTACAACAGCCAAAACCACCATGGGGGAAAAAAAAAAGAAAACAACAACATTAAAACACACACACACACACATACACACACACACAAAGCTAAAGGGAGTTGTATCAATGAGCTTAGGCTAAGTTATGTCTCAGTAACAAATGGAGCCAACAACAAAGGTTGATTTCTCATTCACATTGTATTGCAGCTTAGTCTTTGTTCCATGTCATCTTCACTCCTGAACAATAGAGATTTTTATTACAAATACATTTTCTGGAGATGGTCTTCTTAGGTTCAAATCTCAGCTCTACCGCTTACTAGCTATATATACATGTATGGGATATAGTGTAATGTCAAAATTACCTTTAATCCATTTGATCAAACATGTGTTAGCCCTAGAGGCAGGAGAGTGTGGCGATAAACAAACAGATGTGGAGGAGGAATACTGAGCTTAAAAGAGCTCACAAAAATTGCATGGAAAACATAGGGCAAGGCAAATAACTATCATTGTCATAATAATAACACCTGTCATGGGAATTTGGGTAGAGTCTAGAAAGACTTCTCAAAGAAGCTGAAACTGGATCTAGATCTAAAGGAAATAGTAACCCTTCAATAATTTGGAAAAGGACAAATAAATAGAGGGCATAGATTGCATCATAAGATCCTTGCAAACTATGTTAGGAGAATCTGATGATATCCTTAGGCTAATGGGAAGGAGTGAAGGGTTTTAAGTAGGAAAATGATATAAAGAGATATATTTTAATTTAATAAGATAACTCTTGCAGTCAGTTGTAATTTTACTGAAGTGGCAAGATAACCTAGCTAGGAAGAATAGTTTGGAATCCCTTTCAGGAATCCGCAAAAACATATGGCAAGAAGGAATCGAACTAGAGATACCTAATTTTACCAACCAATTATAAAATTAAGAAGACTCAGTAACTGAATGTGTATGGTTATTGAGGAAGCAAAAGGGGCAGAGTGGTTGCTCTCAACAAGCTGCACACTGGAATTGACCTAGATGGCCTTAATAGTACCCTCAGGTTGATTAAACTTTAAACAGGGTTTTTCCTGAAGATGGATCCCTGACCTCCCTTTTGATAGAGGATTTATTTCAAAACACTTGCAAATGAATTTTTTTTCTGTCTGTTTGAGATGTAAGTCTTCTGCAACCCAGGAATGTCTTCCTTAAGGACAGAGGAACCATCCCTCTGAAACATAATCATCAAGAAAGATAGTTCCCCTCTCTCTTGTCTCTGCAGGAGGTTGGGAGCCTAACTTTAATAAGCACCAACTAGCAAACAAAGAGGGCCTCATCACACAGACCAATCTCTCCCCTAATATCCTCCAGTACCACTTCTCCCTTCACTAGCTCACCTCAGTGCTTAGTAATGCTCCTTGCCTTTTGTTTCAGCAAGTTGAGTTCAGTGTCTCTCTTCTGTTGCGATACAATCTCTTCCTAATTGCAATAGCCTTAAATAAAGTCTTCCTTGTTTGTTTACTGGGTCCATTTCAATTTCTTTTGCAGAATCACTTGGGAGCTTAAAAAATGTCTCGTGTCTTGTACCACCACAACAGATCCTAACTTAATTGTTATTGGGTATAGCTTAGGCAGTGGGAGTTTTGAAAACTCCACAGGTAATTAAAACATGTAGCTGGACTGAGGACTGAAAAGAAAAATAATTCTGAGGTTTATTTTCTGAGGGACCATGACAGAAATAAGAACTATTAGAAGAACAATTAAGCATCACATGTGGGAAATGTAGTGGGCATGGTTGATTATCTAACTGGGATCTATTCTCTTCTTCCTATAAAAGCTGAATTTTGTAAAGGTATTTGTCTCTTCCTCACAAAACCCATGTGACTCAGTTTAGATGACGTCAACCCATTACCAAATTTAGAAAGTAAGTTCTGATTAATTTAAACCAATATTCGTAATTATATTTCTTCTACTGGAGTGGTTCAGGAAAGGGTGTGTAATCTAATTTTTAACCAATGAGATTTAAGCAGAGTCCTGCTTGTTCTTTCTGAAATAGAAGCTTTCTCGTTCTAAAGAGCCTTAGTCTAAAATGCTTCCTTGCTTTCTTCAGAACAAAAGAAGCCAGTTCTCTTTTCCTCCTGTAAATAAACAAGGAAGCCTATGGACCTAATTAGTACAGGCAGCCATTTTATAAACATTCATTCAACAATATTCAACTAATATTGAATAGAGCACTTATTATTTCCTAACGACTGTTCTAGGCACTTGGGATATAATAATGAGTAAACCAAGAAGCCTTACCTTTGCAGAGATTGACTTTCTGTCATAGGAGTAAGAAAATAATCAGTCAACATAATAAATTGGTAAACTATGTAATGAATCTGAAGGTGACAAGTACTGTGTAAAATAAAGGGAGAGTGGGAATTGAGAGTGCCCTGGGATAGGTTGTTTAATTAAATTAAGTGGTCAGAATAAGGCTGTGAGATTTATGCAAAGGCTTGAAGAACATGATGGAATTGGGCAAATGAATATGCGATGTGAGGGAAGAGTGTGTGAGACTCAGGAGACAGATAGGGCAAAGGCCCCAAGCAACAGTGTGGCCTGAAGATCACTGAACCGGGAACAGAGAGTAGGGGAGAGGGAGCAGAGGGAGACGAGGTGAGAGAGTCAAGGGGATGGTAAGCATCACAAAGATGTTGCATCCATCCTACATACTGTGGCTTTAATTTTAATTGCCAGATCTTGATTTAGGATTCAGTTGGGGGCTGTAGCCAGCACAGCAGGGAGACAAAAAACGATAACAAAAAAGAACCTGGGTCTTTGATGGAAGACTGAGCTGTTACAGCAACCAAGTTTGAAGCCTGCCTTTCTTCTGGATTTCCTGTTTAATGAAATAATGAATTTCCTCATTGTTTAAGCCAGAGTTAAATTTCCATTGCTTGAAATTGAACCTAGCCTAACTAAAAAACATTTTAGTTTGAATTTGAGAAATAAAAATGATTTTTATTTGATCATTTTAATTTGATTAACAAAAAGGAACAAGAAAGATCTTAAATCACTTGAAGAAAAACTATGTTCGGCATAAGAAAGAACTATTTGATTAATGAAGCTGGTACAAGAATGTGTTGAATTTCATCCATGAAGAAAAATATTATTTTATTTTTCAATAAACTGTGTGTTCACTTGCTCAGAGAAAGAATGTAGAGTCATAGGATAAGTCATGGGGCCCTTGATAATTATGGTCACTTAAAATCTTAGTTACTGAGATTAGCAGAGGGGATGACACCAACTTAAAAATATACGATTTCAATATATTGAAAATGAAAATGATGTAGATTTCTTCCGGGCAATTCTTAAAATAGGATAGATTTCTCTTTGTAATGATAACTCTTTTGTAATTTATTTCAGCAAATATTTGCTGAGTACTCAAAAAGCAGAGGCTTATTTGAGGGATTAAATGATAGCATGAAAGTCAATATGTGCTGCTTGTCAACTTTATAGTTATTATTTCATTAATCCTTCATGAATATATTCAAACCACATATATTCATCTCCTATTATGTAGCTAAGTTGTTTGATTGTAGATGACAGGAAGAAGGCAGGAAGGTGAAATCAAGGAAAAACCTACCTATCCACAGGTTTGGCATTAGTATGTTAATGTGGTTAGATGAGATAATGCATATAAAGCATTCAGCATATAAAGCATTCAACATCAGAGTTTAATGAAAAGTTGTTATTAGAAGTGTTGATCATTCTTAATGTGCCCTTGTGGTATATAGTAAGTAATGTCACCATTACTTTAGTTCTTTCTGGCTCTATGTGGTGCTAGTGACCTTTGCAGTTATGTGTATGGTTGTTTAGGGCCGTGTTCAAATTGACCTGGTGCTCTTGATGAAAGAAGCTCTTCTTAGAAATTTATGTTAGCGTTTAATCTTGACCACAGCACCAAATCCTTACAGGGTATGGTATCTTCTCACATGATCTGTGATCGACATTACAGCTGTATGGATTCATTTCTCCTTCTATTCTCCTTTCTCCTATATGTGAAGCCATACAAATTGGCTTTGTACCCTCTCCAAGGACTGTGGATAACTGGGATAGAGGTGCCCTAATCTTCCCCAACCACCTCTAGCCCCCCGGGGAATTCTACACTACAGCACTTTGTTATTCTGGTTCTGGGGCTTTTTCAACAAGCTGCTTACTTCAGGAATTTCCAGCTGAGAAGCAAACATCAGTCTTTGTGTTTAGAAAAAAGCTCCATGCTTTCACAAACACTCTAAACTCTTTCACACCCTCCCCACATGGAAGGCAGCAAGTACTGAGGTTGCTGAATTGCAAAAGCCTCCAATGTCTCCTTCCCATGTGCACCTCCAATGTCTTCAATTAATTCTTCTGAAGTCCCATCTCTCTTCACATGGCTTGGAGATAAATTGTGCTCAAGACCATGGAGTTAGTTCTGTTATTTTTCAATATGTTTTAAAGGAAAATATCTGGAGTTTTGGGACAATGGTTAAATCTGGTGTAACCACCACTTACAAATAAAAAAAAATAAAGTTGCTCTGTTACTTAGTAGCTACCATGCAGGACTTTTAAAAAATGATATTCATATAATGTCTATCATAGAGCAAGGACTCAATAAGGTTTTGCTAATTGTGAAAAGTACTGTATCAGTTAGCATTCTCCAGAGAGACAGACAGACAGAGAGAGAGATTTTAAATAAAGAACTGGCTCATATCTCACATGACTGTGGGGTCTGGCAAGTCTAAAACATGTAGGGCAGGTTGACAGAAAGTCTAGAAATTCAGGTGAGTGTTGATGTTACAGTCTTGACTCTGATATTCATCGATATCTGACCAGGAGGCTAGAAACTCAGTCAGGATTTCTACATTATAGTCTTGAGGGAGAATTTCTTCTTCTCCAGGAAACCTCAGTTTTTGTTCTTAAAGCCTTCAGCTGATTGGATAAAGCCCTTTACATTATGGAGGGTAACATGCTTTATTTAAAATCAATTGATTGTAAATAGTAATCACATCTACAAAATACCTTCACAGCAATATCTAGACTAGTATCTGGCCAAACAACTGAGCACCATAGCCTAACCAAGTTGATAGAGAAAATTAACAACTATGTGTACTGTATAATTCATAATATGCATCATAGATCTTATTTAATTTTATACTTAAGACACCTAGTTTTGCTCCATCTAGTTTTCACAGTAACTATAAGAAGTGGAACTTCTTCCTTTTCTTCACTATTGTACATATGAGGAACTTGATAAGAGAGTAAGTGCCTGAAATCACACAAGCAGATAATGACAAAGTGGGACTTGAACTCAGGTCTTCTGAATTCAGAGCCCATATTTTCTCCCTTGTCTCAGTGTCTGTCAATAAATATTTCATGATTGATTTATTTGTTGATGATCAATTTGTACAAGAGCACAATAAAAACATAAAATTAAAAAGAAATAAAATGGTTAAATTAGTAGAAAATCTACGACTACTGAGAGGAAAGGGAGAAAAAGAAATTCCATTGGCTAGGAGAGTACTTAGCTTTAGCTTAAATTCCTGAAGATAAAATTTGGAGTTTAACAGTCTTATATAAAATTATGAAAATTGAAAGATGTTTTTCTGAGCCAGGGGCATTGACTTACACCTATAATCCCAGCACTTTGAGAGGCTGAGACAAATGGATCACTTTAGGTCAAAAGTTTGAGACCAACCCAGCCAACATGGTGAAGCCCAGTCTCTACTAAAAATACAAAAATTAGCCGGGCATGATGGTGGGCACCTGTAATCCCAGCTACCCAGGAGACTGAGGCAAAAGAATCGCTTGAACCTGTGAGGTGGAGGTTGCAGTGAGCTGAGATTGCTCCACTGCACTCCAGTCTGGCAGCCTGGGTGAGACTCCATCTCAAAAGAAAAAGCAGTATTTATCAGTAAAAAGGAGAATGTTCTCTCAAAAGATGTTCCCTCTGGCTCAATTGAATATAAGTTACTAAAATATTAATTTCTCAGTACATAGGAAATCTAAACTTCAACAACTAAGTTTGCTTCCCCTGAGGAAAAATCTTATTGACATTTATTTTCTCTTCCCCCCTGCCCCCACCAAATCCTTATTATTAGAAGGAGTCAAATATAAAAAAGCTTGCCTTTTAATAAAATTTTTAGATTAATGCTTGCCCCACCATTACCGCTTTCATTTTTGTTGCTGTTGGTATCCGTAAGAGTTTCAGTCGGGTTGTCCTCTGTGCTCGGAGCTTGTCAGGAGGAAGCGGAGCTGCTGACATGGGCCTGTTAATTAGAGTGGTAACAAGGCAGGTGTGCCAACAAGACATCAGCTGGTGAAGATGGCTAATCATGCCCTCACTGTTACTGCACGAGAACAAAAAAGCCCGTACATGAGAGCATCAATCATTGCGATTGTCTCATGTTCCAAAAACTGGAAACAAATGACCTGTTAGGCAGACTTCCAGATTCTGACCTCCTCAGCTGTCCCTAAATCACTGCTCATTTTAGGAGGAGAGGGAAGAAAATGTCCCTGGTGGCTCATTTTAAAAAGGAAAACACCAGTGCTTTATGTTTCAGGTGATTGTTTCAGTACCTTCACAAATGAATCTCTTGACAGTCTTGGTAGAAAAACAAGAACAAGATGAACACAAAAAATGACCAATGCTTAAGAATTAATAAGGACTAACACATCCCAGTGTTTTGAATGGTGTAATGGGATAACTTGATGGTCTACACTAAGTCCTCAACACACAGTCTGTTCCTTTTCAACTCTTTCAAGAACTTTTTTTAACAATACCTTACATGATTTTCTGTAGTAGGTGAGTTTTGCTCACTTTTATTCACAAAGAAATTGGTTTCTTTGATTTAGAAAAACATTAGAGACATAAAATACTTAAGATACCAAGGATTTCTGGCTAAATAAATGAAATGCTAGCACATTTCTCAAGATCTTTGTTAAACTAGAATCTTCTTTTTCTAGGGAACACTTTTACACTGCTGTTGGGAATGTAAACCAGTACAGCTAGTATGGAGATTCCTTAAAGAACTAAAAGTTCTTTAAGGAATATATACCGCCTGATCCAGCAATCTTGCTACTGGGTATCCATAAAAAGAGAAGTCTTTATATGAAAAAGATGCTTGCACACACATGTTTATAGCAGCACAATTTACAATTGCAAAAATATGGAATCAGTGTAAATGCCCATCAACCAATGAGTGGATAAAGAAAATGTGATAAAGATAAATAGATAGATAGATGGATGGATAGATAGATAGATAGATAGATAGACATCTCAGTCATAAAAAGGAATGAAATAACAGCATTTGCAGCAATCTGCATGGAGTTGGAGATCATTATTCTAAGTGGAGTAACCCAGAAATGAAAAACCGAACATCGTATGTTCTCACTTATAAGTGGGAGCTAAGCTATGATGACACAAAGACATAAGAATGATATACTGAACTCTGGGGACTTGGGGGTAAAGGTGAGAGGGGGGTGAGGGATAAAAGACTACACATTGGGTGCAGCATACATTGCTCAGGTGGTGGGTTCACCAAAATCTCAGAAATCACCACTAAAGAACTTATCCGTGTAACCAAACACCACCTGTTCTCCCAAAACTATTGAAATAATAACAAAAGAATCTTTTTTCTTTTCTTTTTTTTTTTTTTTTTTTTTTTGATTCTTCAGCTAAGACAGCAAAAGAGGTGATTTGTTGTATACTTGTTACACTTGGCCACAACTGAACACAGAAACAGTCCAGAACATCGCAGGTCCACGGCAAAGGACTAACAGGGACTGTTTGAGTATGAGCAAGGTGGATCTCTCAGAGATGGTCTCTCTCAGAGGTGGTCTCAGTAACCAGAGGGCGATGGACATTCTAGATCCATTGAGAGGCAAGTTATAGCAAGTAGCATGCAGCCCATCAACTTGTAACAGCATCTCCAGCCTCTGGCATTCCATGTTTCTGCTCCTGTGGTTTTCATGGGCACACAAGCTAAGCAGTTTACTGGACCGCTGCCTCATTTTTCTTCTTTTGCACTTCTTCCTTTCGTGCATTTGCTTCTTCCTCCAATTGGCTCTCATGGCACTGAGGTTTCCAAGAAGATGACGCTAAGGTCAAGACCTGGAATATTATTGTGTCAAATTATCTTTCAAATACAACTGGAGGGTCACACCTGTAATCTCAGCACTTTGGGAGGCCGAAGCAGGTGATCACTTTAGGGCAGGAGTTTGAGACCAGCGTGGCCAACATGGTGAAACCCCATCTCTGCTAAAAATATAAAAATACAAAAAAAAAAAAAAAAAAAAAAAAAGCCAAGCTTCTGCAGTCCCAGCTATTCAGGAGTCTGAGGCAGGAGAATAGCTTGAACGTGGGAGGTGGAGGTTACAGTGAGCCAAGATCACCTCACTGTACTCTAGCCTGGGCAACAGAGTGAAACTCCAACCAGAGATTAGACATTGTGGCTGCACTTGACTGTACTTCTGAAACCCTAGGTTTTAATGTCAGATCTGCTATAGGTTATGTGTGATCCTGTAGTGATGTAACATCACACATTACCTACAACAGATCCGATATTAAAACCTAGGATTTCAGAAATACAGTCAAACCCTATATGCTCTGGATATGCTTTAGAAGGGCTTAACTTGCTCATGAAAATCTTCTAATTATGTTTCAGATGAAAAAAGATATGTAAAAAGTCTTCCTAAAATGGGAATCATACAGTCAGATTATTTCTTTTTGAAAGACAGGTTTATTATTGAAAATGAGGATGTCATTCTGTTCTTGGAAGGGTGTAAGATCTAATCAAGGCTTGCTTGACGAATGAAGTTCCTCTTCTTTGTATGTTGTGGAAGAGGACATCATTCTCTTCTTGGAAGGATGTAAGATCTAATCAAGTATTGGTTGACAGATGAAGTTCCTCTCCTTTGTATGTTGTAGAAACTTCCCAGTGCAGGATGACCTCCACTTTTTTTCTTTAAAATCTATATAAGTCATAATCCCAGTCCGAGAAGTCTTCTCCTTTGATCTTACTAAGAAAAATAGATTGAGACACCCTAGACCCCAAAATAAGCCTTCTGTTTCCACTTGGGCAAAACATGATTGCAGCCAAGTGCAAGAGGAATTTCAATAACTTAGAGACTCATTGTCCACTGGACCCTGGAGTCTTGCTGGAGGCTTTGAAATATTTATAATTAGTCACCATATTTAGAACTGAGGAATCTCTATATTTCTGTCACATGTGGTAGGTTATCATTGTATAGATTTGAAATTATTGATTTTAGACTGTTAATTTCATTTTAAAGAGACCAACAGGGAACTAATATCCTTCTAGTAATTTCAGTTGAACTGTCACTGGAGCCGAACTTGTTATCCTGAGGGAAAATTTGGCTTCTGGTTCTTCTGAATTGCCTGGTTCATTTGTTTCTTTAGCAACGTTATCAGCTTTCCTTAAGGGCTGGTTTATATGTCAAAGGCTTCACTAGGAATAGAAAAGGGAAATCTTGCACAGGGCCCTGGAAGAGCCAGTAGAGGGAGGTGGGGAGGAAATGTATGCAACTCCCAGGGTTTAATGAATAGGCTGTCTCTATGTACATCTCCTTTGTTCATGAGTTTCCTGTTGCCATTTTAACGTTAAAAGTTAAAGTGACAATGTTGTAATAATTTTCAAAAGTGGGTTATAAGAGCATAGCAATATAGGAATAAAAAGTGAGTTCAGAGTCTGGTGGCAAAGACAACGACATGGAGATAACTGATGAACGGCACGATTGACAGGTGCCCTGCACAGCTGTACTCTCAGCACTGGAGTTCTCAGCAGGGGAGTCCCAAAGTGTTGGAAATTGAGTCTCCTGATCAAATGACCACAGCAAGAAAATCATAGACAGAGAACCCTTTGGGAAGTGTCTCTGGACTCTACTTGAACTGTTCACGCTTGATGCAGATGTGTTAAACACGCTTAGGCAGATACAGCTGGGCTCTCTAGTCTCTCAGTGACACCACCATTATGCACCACCCCCTCAAAAAAAATTGCCAGTGACTTATTTGATTAGCCAATGTTCTATCTTTATAGTAACTTGTTCACGTTAGAGTGGCCAGTTGAGGGTTTATTATTTTATAAATCAACATATGTCATGATTACAGTTTTAAAAAGTACATCTCATAGATGGAAAAATAATCACTTTACTTTTAGAAATGTTATTTTTAGTTTTATATTCTAAAATATACAGACAACTGTGCCCTTTTCTAGGAATAACATCAAGTGACCACAACCTTAGGAAACAAATACCTTTTACACGGTAAATAATTCAACCTCTTAGCTTCATTTTTATACAGGACAATCCTCAAACCTTTCTGCTGCAGAGCAAATTTAAGTTTATTTCTCCAGTAAAAAAAAGAGAACTTTTGATCATCATGGTAACCACTATCCCTTATGCATACAGCCAGAAAAATCTGAAGCAGGAGGAAACATTATTTGGAGATACTAAATATCCATTTATTATTTAACTTAGAGCAATAGAGAAGTTTTATTTGCTTGATTTCTCAGTGCAGACTAGTGGCTGCTAAGGAGAAAAACTAACCAATTTTAAAAGTGGGCTGAACATCTGCAGCAAATCTATTCCTGTCTCAGATCAATTTATTAAAATGTAGCTCTGTTCTACTTTATTACATATACCTGTGTGCTTTTTTCTTGGATTATTGCCTAAATTAAATACATAAATCTTAGAATATTTCCTATTTTACCTATTCAAAACCATTTCTCTATCAGCTATCATTGCCACTTATATTAGTATTGTAGGGCCACTGCAACAATGTACCACAAATTGGATGGCTTACAACAAAAGAAATTAATTATCTCACAATTTTGGAAGCAGAAGTCTAAAATCAAAGGTGTGGGTGGCCACACTTTCTGCTAATGCTTTAGAGGAGGATCCTCCTTGCCTAGCCTCGCCTCTGGCAGCTCTAGGCACTTTTTGGCTTATGACTGGGAAAGTCTCATCTTTTTCTCCATTTTCACATGGACTTCGCCTCTGTGTCTGTGTCTTCTCCTCTTCCATCTGTTACAAGAGCACGTGTCAGGATTTAGGGCCTACTCAAATAATCCAGGATGATCTCATCTGAAGATCCTTAATTAAGTTACATTTGCAAAGAACACTTTTTCCAAATAAAATAACATTCACAGGGTCTGGGTATTACCATGTAGACATACGTTTCTTGGGGCCACCACACAACCCACTTTGTGGAACAATGACTGGGCATATTTAGTGTTACCTGAGAGCAGGATAGAGAAGAGGAAAGGAGGCTAAGGACACTTAAGGAGAGTATAACAGAACTAATTAGGCAGCACAGCTCCCATGAAGGAAGCAGTATCCAGGTGACAAGTGGCATTTATTAGGAGTCTAGGATATGTGTGGCTATATATTAAGTGCTGTACATTTAGGAGGTCAGCATAGTTATCACCCTCAGAAAGCTGACAGAGGCAGACTAAAGGGTGGAATCTCAGAGTGCCATTATTTACTCAAAGTATGACCTTCTCTGAAGTTTATTCTTTTGTGTCTCAGTTTTCCTCTTTGGCAATTATGAATGTCAATTATTTTCTTCTTAGAGGACTATAAACCTTAATTAAACTAGTGGGTAACCATGTGAGATCAAATTTATCCCATCTTCATATAAAGGTCTCCTTTGCAGAAATACACTGAAGGTCTGAGAGTCCTTCCAGTCATTTTATATAAATAATTGCAGCCAAAATGATTAATCCCTGACTTTTCAGTCAACAACTTTAATATTCCAATCTAAATCATCTTGAAGATAAATTATCCATAGTGATATTAATTATAACACAATTTCTTGAGAGTGCAAATCAAGTGCTTCATAAAATCATTCAGGTTCATTAATGTTAAAGTCTACACAATAACAAATTTCATGGAAATGCAGCGTGCTCTAGCTGATCTTTTAAAGAGCAAATAAGACATCAGTACTAGAGAAATGTATTTATATAATATCCACTAGAAAAAGAAAGTCAGTGGCAAACAGTAGAAAGAACAAATATATTACAGAACCTATGTATGGATATATTTATTAAAATCATTGTGAAAAACTAATTAATGCTTGCTTCACTTCTCTCCTGGAGCTATTGTATCAAAGAAAATAAAACATCAAGAAGGTGTGTGTTCAATAAGATAATGCCAAACATGGAGTATTTATTATCACTTTTATTATTACTGGAAAAATCACTTGCATTTTATCAATATTTGATGTTTAAAGGAATGTTTTTTTGAAATTGATAACAGCTCCTGGAGAAAGAATTACATGGGTTGCTCTGTTTCTATGGGCAGGTGTTTCTTAACGTTTCTTAACATTCGCACACATAGACCCACACATACATAATTTCCATGACGGTTTTAAGAAGATAATGTCTGTGACAGCTATTCTTGGAGTAAAAACAAGAAAGAGTAGGGAGGACGTTATCAGTAGAAAGAGGCAGTAATGGAGTTAATTGCTATGGGATAAAAACACTGAGAGCATTAAATAAATGTCAGTTGTTAGTCCACCAAAATTGGAGGCAACAGATATTTTGCTTAGATAAATATATAAGAAAGTAGTCAATTTTAGAGATTTTTAGAGAATTATATATATAATTATTACATATTATATATAATTATAATTAATATGATATTAATATAAATTATATATTATAATTTATAATATAAATTATATATTATAATATATAATTTATAATATAGATTATATTAAATTAATATAAATTAATTACATATATTGTAATGAATATTATTATATATTATAGAATTGTTATGTAGAATTATTATATATAATATAGAATTATAGAATTCTATACTACATATTATATAGAATTCTATATTTATTATATATGTTATATATAATATATGAATTCTATATTATATAATTCTATATATAATATAGTATTACATATAACTCTATATTATATATATATAATTCTATATTATATATAGAATTCTATGTTCTATGTATAATATAGAGTTATATATAAAACTCTATATTATATAATTCTATATATATATTATATAATTCTATATATAATATAGAGTTATACATAATTCTATATTCTATATTATATTATATATAATATTTTTATATAATATATAATTAAATATTATATAATATATAATGTAGAATTATTATATATAATATATAATTCTATATAACAATTCTATAATATATAATATTGATATATTATATTATATATAATAATTATATATATAAGTGACACATATATATACACACACACATATATATGGTCAATTCAAATGCTGAATCAGCTTGGCACAGGTCCCAAGAGATTTTTAATGGCCATATTTCAAAAACACAAATAAGCATTATTGCAAAAATAGCAGGTTAAAAAATGAAAACAGGAAGTCATCCTGAGCATCATCACTTTAGCAAAAAGAACCATTTTGATTTAATTTTACTTTCTTGTTTCTATAATTTTATAAGATTAGGCAACATTTTTTACTATACAGTCATTGTATTTAACACTATAGTATGTACACATTTCTATTTAGCTGCATAAGGCTTTATCTTAACACTTTAAAAGCATCATAATAGAGTTGATAATGTACAATTGAACTAATGACATTTGAATATAAATTAAGTAGTTTCCAGGTAGTTGATCAATTAATCATAAATCAGTATATTAGTTTGATAGAAACCTTTAGAAGCCGAGATCCCTGACATTTTTTTTTTTTTTAACTTAGCACTGAGGCTATTTGCAGTGACAGTGCTCCTTTGTGATGCAATTTTTCTCTTGAATATATTAAGTATTCATTTATCATTTGTTTATTCAATATGTTTTTGAGACTCTACTGAAGGTATTATTAACTAGAGAAATAATGAAAAAATTAAAAGCCCATGGCAATCAAGGATCAAATCTTCCAGTGAACAGAGAGAGAAGATAATAGTAAACAGCATTGTAATTTTGGATAGACCTAAGAGTTTTGAAGAAAATAAATATGAACATATGAATAAGAGTGATAGAATGATCGAGATGAACTTTAGATGAAGTATTGATAAGGAGACACTTAAACTTTTTCTTTTTCTAGGAATATTCTACCTCCCACATCTACCTTCTCAATTTAAAAATGATATAAAATTACCTGTTTTTTGTACCCTTAGACTGCAGAACAGAAGCTAATAAAAAGCCCAGGCAGGACTATTCGGTCACAATTTAGAAGTGAATTAATGTTGATGACTATAGTTCCTTGGAAAAATATTTTAAAAATAAGAAGCCAGTAATCCCAGAGTACCAATGGTGTCTAAGAGAAAAGTTTCTCTACTTTTTCTTCTCTTATATTTTATTAGAAGCTGTTCCCGCAGAGCCGCCAGCTACAGATAGGATAAGTGGAGAATGAATGACTTAGTCTTTGAATACATCGTGCCATTATCAAAGCACCATGCCTGTCTACATCTAAAATTGCTTGAGGTATAGGGTAAGTAGTAACTCTCCTTCACATTTCAGTGATGAGATTATTAAGGAGTGCCATATCTAAATGGATCTTGGCGTCAACTGGAATTAAGTGTTCCAGTCTTTTATTTCTTGTAATAAGTGCCTATTCCCATCACGACTTTTCAAATCAAAGTAATTTCATTTTCTATCTTGATAGTATCATTACTGTAAAACTAAATTGCATTAGCTTTTTAACTCCTTGAGACCAAGCTTCAGTTTGCATCCTACAACCTAGTACTAACATTTAATTTTAACGCCAGGCTGGGCACGGTGGCTCACGCCTGTAATCCCAGCACTTTGGGAGGCCGAGACGGGCGGATCACGAGGTCAGGAGATCGAGACCATCCTGGCTAACATGGTGAAACCGCGTCTCTACTAAAAATACAAAAAAAATTAGCCGGGCGTAGTGGTGGGCGCCTGTAGTCCCAGCTACTCGGGAGGCTGAGGCAGGAGAATGGCGTGAAACCAAGAGGTGGAGCTTGCAGTGAGCCGAGATCGGGCCACCACACTCCAGCCTGGGCGACAGAGCGAGACTCCGTCTCAAAAAAAAAAAAAAAAAAAAAAATTGTAATGCCATTGTGAACTCCAGGTTGTTTTAACATAAGTCTTTTTCTTCTTAAATTAAGTCAACAATCTAACCTTTATTCATATGGGAAAATAGATAAAATAGATTAAAATGAAAAATGGTTTGTGGTTTTCTTTGCTTACTTGATGTCTAGTTTTCTGGCTGGAAGGTTTTGGGGAGTGGCAATATGTTACTCTGGTATTTGGCTGTAAGTAGGAGTTATGCAATAAATGCAAATGGTTTCACAGCATGGAAAGAAGAGGGGAGAATTTGTGCTACCAGGTTGTGTCAGGGCTGTTACTAAAGGTCTTAGAGTCACACATGACCTCTTCATATGAAAATAATAATCATGTGTATGATGATATATATATAAAGTCATTAGGTTAAATAGACTCTGATAAGCCCCCACCATTCCCCAGATGCCCTTTGTATGCCCTGGGCAGAAGAATTTCCTCTCTCAGAATGTTTTACACATTGTGTTTGCAATGTCAGAATGCAAAATATGTGCTTTGGTGTTTACAACAGCTTCTGTGATTTGTTTGGGCCCAAGAGATGAAGAACATTAATCCCATTCACACCTGGGAAGTTTGTAATTGTACTGAATGTAGGTCACCTGAAGAAGATGGCACTTGGACCCAGGAGAACAAAGGTAATTACTCTGAGTGAACAAGAGTTAATGACATCAGCCAGCACAGTTTCAGAAAGCATGTCTACAGGAGGCTCTTGCTCAAGGGGGCCTGTTCTTCTCCCTCCAGTTTCCCAGCTTATCAACCAATGCCAAGAGCTCTTATGATTTGAGTATGGGTAAGGCCCTAACATTGAAGAATAGTTCAGGTTACCATGAGTGGGAGTTGCAGAACTCTACTGGGGAGTGACCAGAAGGAAATCCTAGACTTGGGAAGAACCCAGAGATCCTGAAAGCACAAACAGAAGGAGAGCAATAATCAGCATGTTCCTGGCTGATTTAGAGGAAATGGGCAGTACATGCACAGCAGAGCAACCAAGGAGAGCAGAAGAGGAGAAAAAGCAACAGCAGTGGGTTGATTCTGCATGAGACGACCACCCCCACTCACTGAGAGCTATTTATCTATGTCCTACCTACACCTGCTCCCAGCGATTTCTTGTGGGTTAATGTCTTTCTCCGAGACCCTCGAACAGTGGAAAATAGAGAACATTTTTATTACATATATAAACACATCTGGGAAGTCCCAGGAATATTGGAGGCAAATAATTACAGGAACATACTGATATCAAGTTGAGTAAGAGCCCAGAGCAGTGAGATTTGGAGTCGAGATATTCTATCTTCCATAAAGACTTAATTACTCCTCATTGATTTTCAAGGCTGGGCACACTAAACCCAGATTGCACATGGGTAACACTACAAAGAATTTCCATCTGTTATTACCTTTTCTCTAATAACTCTGTAAAGTGAGCAGGGCTGATATTTTTATTCTTTTTTAATGGTGGAGAAATCACTATCCAGAGATGTTGAGTGAGGTTCAGTCTCTGAGCTGATACCCCAGGAATTTATTGCTTTAATTGCATATACTATGAATTACCTGCTTAAACTTGGCATTTTCCATGTTTGTTCATTTGTCTAAATTTCTGATATTCATATGAATGTATATAGTCTGCCTTATATTGGTATAAACATTTTTGGTTCAAAAAAATAGATAATAGTAGTCAAACTTACCATCCCCTCTATTAAAAATATCTGGAATTAAATTTTCATCTAAGTTTTAAATTTGTTTTGGTTTTATTGATCCCTCTAGAAAATAAGATTTCTATGGAAATCCATAGAATCATATCATAGTTAATTTTTTTGTCTTTGAAATAAAGCTTAGGGGTTACTTTTTCCAACTTGTCAACCAGTAAGGAAGGAATCTTTCTGGTGAAAACAGAGCAAGAATCTAGCATTTAATTCAGTCAGTTTCTAATGTTGCTCTGCCTGCAGACTAGACATTTTCTCCATTTCAAAGGACTTTCTAAAAAGTCAGCACAGTACTGAGAAGTCCCCATTATTCCCACATGATGAGAGGTGAACAAACTACCTTTATAGTTTCTACAGGAATGAAAAATTAATTAGAATGTTACCTGAGAGCGCCAAAAGTAGACTGAAAAATACTGAATACTTTTCAGGAAATAATTAGTTTAAATGGAAACTTCTCCAACCAGTTTTACATTTCGTATGGAGCATTCATGCTATCATTTATCTGAGTGTGCTATTTGCTGTCTCCAGACCATCCTTTGGTCCCTTGGACAGAAACCAAGGACTGTGTTTAAGTCTCATACAACAGATGCCACTGCTCTTAACTGAACAGCAAACTCTTTTCCAACTTTTTGAGACAGTAGTCTCAATTTTTTGCTTCATATTCTGAATTTGCAGTTCCTACTGAATAGCTAACATTTATTAAGCAATTTTTATGTACCAAGCACTATTCCAAGGACTTAACAGGGATTATATCCCTAACCCCTATAAATATCTTAAGAGATATAGATTATTAACATTAGCATCTTCCTTATACAGGTGTGAAAACTGAGGAACAGAGACTTTGACTCCCCCAAAGTCACAGAGCTGGGAACGGCAATCCAGGATTTGAATCCATGTTAAGCTCCCAAATCCACACTTGCTCTTAACCTACTTGCTGTTTTGCCCTAAGTGAAGGACACTAATTTAGGATGTGGTTTACTACTGTACTTTTGAGCAATTCAGCCATCTCTATTTATTCATTTATTCCACATCATTTATTGAGAATTTATGGAGAACCAGTTACCATGCGTGGCCCTTGATAAACCCAGGAGGTAATAGACATACCCAGAAGCTGTCATATACTAAAATAGATTCCCCTAGGCTAATTTCTTTTATACCTTAGCATTTGTCAAATAATAATAGTCACAGTTTATTCTTGCTTACTATTTACCAGGTTTTATATAAGCATACATGTTATTAAATTTAATCTGTGCTTATAACAATGAATGAGTACTATAAATTGTGATATGAGAATAAAACTCATTAATATTATACAGCTACTAGTGTTAAAGTCGACATTCAAACTCAGTTTGACCAATTCTAAAGTGTTCTTTTGCAACATTCCAATGCAACAATGCATTGCAACTTTCCCATAAGCTTGTGTTGCAAGAAGTATGTGTTGAGACTGAAGTCTCAACATTTAGTATGATCAATTCAAGCAGTTGGGTTCCGAGGTGCTATTTAATTGGCACTGCTCAAATAGAGAAATGCAGAAAGCTCAACTATTAATGAATTATTTACTGTTGTTTAAACATTTATGATCTTGTTTCCTTGAAGTAGAGTTATCTTCAATTTATGATGGGATTCCCTTGCAGCTAAGTAATCTGAATCTTTTTAAAGTGACCTCAAAATGTGAAGTGCTAAACTTCTGAGATTTTCTATAACTACTTCAGTGGGAATTAAACTGTGTGACAGTTTCACCATAAACATATGTACTACTTACAGCTCCTGCACTCCTAACCCTTGCACAGTCTTAGACAATTTTGTTGAGTATGAAGAAGCTCACTGAAAAGCAATTCTCTTTTGTCTGCAAAAACTATTTGGTATAACAGTCATCATCCTATCATGGTTACGGGAATTAGTCTAGGTTTGGATATTAGATCTTCCACCTACTGTCTTAGTTTCCTTCTTTATAAAATGGATATAGTAATCATAGGTATCTCACCAGGTTGATGGGAATATTAAAAGTCAAAATGCATGTCTTTAAAACAAAAACAACTCAGTGAAGCCTGGCACAGAGTATGCAATCTACAAACTTCCTCCTTAACCCCTGTCATATCTGATTTTACTTCTTAATCATATTCCCAGCATAACGACTCCACTCTTAACTTGCTGTATCTTCTGATTGGCATTCACAGATGTATTTATTGTCAGTTCCATTTATTTTCTTAAGTACTACTGGATCCTTACCATATGTACCCTCCAAAATTCAGGTTTGCCAGTATGATAGTTTTAAGAGATGGGGTCTTCAAAACGTGATCAGCCACTACAGGTCCTCCCTCAAGAAGAATGGAATTAAGGCATTTGAAAACTTCTTGCAGCATGCTGTTATCACTTGCCCTTCTGCCTTCCACCATATGAGGGTTCAGCAAGAGGGGCCTAACCAGATGCCGGCATCTTGGTATTGGATTTTCCAACCTCCAGAGCTGTGAGAAATAAATTTATATTCTTTATGAATTACTCAGTCTCATGTATTACTCAGTCTCACGGCAGAAGAAGAACTAAGACACCACCTATACTGTTCTTCCTGTTCTTTTTGGAATTGCCTCAACCTGGGTATAATCATAGATTTCACAACTTACTGGATGAGTTTTGTCAAGTCAAGCAATCAAGACCTCATTTCTAGAATCAAAAGAACATAGAAAATATTTCCTTGGTTTCACTGACTTTGGAAATTAGAACAGCTGAATAAAATTTAGAATATAATGATGTCTTCTCTCAAAATACCTAAGTCTTACAGATTCAGCATATGGAGTCTCACTTCCCTGTCTTAATATCAAAGGAAATCCTAACGATTACTATTAATGATCAGTTAGCCCAATTTCATGTGCCTTAGAGAGAACTGCCTGTACTGTTTAAAGGGAAGTGATGAAACAGAGCATCTTCCCTGCCTTGATTCTGGCATCAGAAAAGGATCCCACACAAAGTCTTTCTTTTGCTCTAGGCAATATCCTAAGATCCCAGAGAGGAGCAATCTGCATTGCTTACTTGACATATGTCCTCTGCTGTGGGGTGTAAGTTAGTCCTAGAGAATAATTATTTTAAAACAGCAAAAATAACTTGGTTTCATCTTTTTCCTTCAGAGACCAATTGTCTATGAGTACTTGTTAATATTTAGTGCCAAAATAAAACAGATTACAAGAGATTTTAGCAAAATAAAGGTAAGAATAGAGTCAGACTTCCTATGTCTGGAATCATATCTCTATCATCTAGCGGCTTTGTTAATCTGGAGTAAAGTAATTCACACTTTTTCTGTGCCTTAGTTACCACATCTTAAAAATAAAGGTAATGATAATACCTACCATGTAAGGTTATTGTAAGGATTAAACAGGATGATATGCATGTAATTCTTAGAAGATAGGAAGCTAGGAAACACTCAGTTATTGTTAGTTGCAGTAGTAGTGGTAATGTAACAGTTTCTTCAGGTCTTTCTTTTTACATGCCTTCCTCCTCAACAAGGAGATGTTAGAATCACAAATCTGTCTCCAAGCAACTTATCTAAATGATGAAACCTGCATAGTTGGTTTTCATTTTAGCAACCAGTAAGAAAACACATGTGATTATAGCATTTTATGCACTCTGCAGACAAAGCAGGCTCTCTGCTTTCACATCTCACTCTTGAGTCTGTCAAACTACCCAGTGGAGCTATCTTTTTGAGTTGCCTGAGTGATTAGGGTACCTGAAGTGTATTTATATGTATACGTCAGGATTTGTTTATTCATTTTAGCCAATGAAGTAGTCAGTAAACATGGTTTACATGGAGAACATAAAAACTCAGTGACATTTTAATGCCAGCCAGAAGCAAGAAAGAAATTAAGTTTAGGAGTCTTCTTGATCTGGGTTCTTAAAAGTCACTAAGTAGGTAAATGCACTAGGTATTCAAATCTTGACTTAGATGAATATGTGGTGGGAGAGAGTGTTGGGGAGTAAAATCCATAGCTAAATTTCCCAGCAGATGCAAGAGTAAACTTTTAAGCTCAAATCTGACTTCCTCCTAGATTCAATAAAGAACTTAAAAGAGTTTTATCCTTGTAGGTTATACTTCTCACAAGGACACAGTGAAGACATAACCTTTACCCTGGCCTTATTAAGATCAATTTTCCATAACTGTACTACCTTGGAAATATTTTCTGGCTTATGATGTTGTTACTGGCTCTACCTTATATATCAGTGTCATTTCTCTTGGTTCCAGTAACTTATGTATAAATTTAAACTTTTGCCTCATATTTTATTTAATCAGAAATTAGAATCATTTTTTTTCTGGACCACATGGTGAAAAGAAGTCAATGTATTTACAGTTTGTGGAATACGGGAAGTATTTTATTAAGACTCTGAAAACTCTCCGTAGTGAGAGTCCTTGACCTACTTACCATAAACTATCAAATCCCATGTTTAAAGAAATTCTTTAGGTTTTGTCATTCTGGCTCTTCTGGATCCTGAGCTATTTTTCTTAAATCTATTCCTCATGCCTTTTTCTGTCTTGGTGGGAAAGAAGTTGGACTTTCAGGCTCTGCATTAATCAAAACAACAAAAATCCTTAAAGGCAAGCCACTCTTAGATTTTAATTCTTGCTCCCTCTAGAAAACCTGTATGTTTTCTCTTTGAAAGAATGATATTCTTAAGGGCAAGGATATTATCTAACTCATTTGTGTTTGCTGCTTCTAAAAAGGGAATACCATTTAGTAAGTGTTTAATTTATATTTAATGAATGATGATAATTTATAATTCTCTTTGCTTGTCGATTCTTGTGAATATTGATATTCTTAGTGAATGTAATTTAAATTTTCCATTATTTTTCTCTTATTCAAGGATATTTAAATTTCTCCATGCTCTTTAAAATAACCATGAAGACACAAAAATTTTAAAATAGGACTACCATGGAATCCAGAAGCTTTCATTTTCATAGGTCTTCTCAAAAACATGCATGGGTCCAAAGATTATCACTGATCTTAGAGGCAGAAGAATTGCAATGGCAGTAGAAAGTAATATAAATAACTTCCATCAGTTACAAAAAGTTAGTCTGACAATGCTCCTGACTTTTGGGTGGGATTGCAAAATTTTGGGGATGCACCAGAAAGTCAAACGAGCATTCACTCATGAGTCCATTAGTATGCATTCCTTTTCATTGCTTCTATTTTTTTCTCAAATCTTTTTCTGCATTTTTTTCAGAAAATCAATGATAATAACTTACGTTTATACAATCCTTTTTATCTCAAGAGTCCCTAGCATTTTGCAAATTAAATACTTGAATATACCTCATCTACATTTAATTCTTTTTATGTCTCAATTAAATAGAAACCTAAAGCAACCCATTCTTTTCTGTTTTCATGCACTTTGATGTCTCAGGACTGACAACTTCAATTGTGCTCCTCGTAAAGCAAGTGCAGAATCTTCCTTAGCATCAAAATAGTCCTAAAGAGCTGTAATTAAAATGAAGTGGTCGATAGGCTGCTTTTGATTATAGCAGGTCAAATCAGCTTAACCTTTGCAGTATGATGACATAAAAGGTAACCCAAGGAGTGTCACTCTTCCATCCACATACTTGAATTAATCAGATTGATGTTCTGACATTCTTTACCATCTGACCAATTATATTAATAAAACTGAAATCTAGATTCCAGAAACAGTTGGGTACAAAAAGGAAAGAGGAAAGACAATTTGCTTGTGAGCATCATGTTGTTCTTCTTTCCTATGGCTGCAGTAAAAAACAAATTCACAGTTCTATTTGTGAGATTGATGGATAGAATCAACTTATGTTTAGGATGATCCAGGTTTGTTTTTCGAATCAGTATTCCAAATCCTTTGGACATAGAAAATTTTTAATGTAAATTCTGATTATCATGCATCTTACAAGACCATGTTATTTGTAAACTCTGTCACAGATGAATATTTTGAAACACAAAATTATCAAATATACAGAGAAGTAAGCATTTTAAGAGCTCTTCTGAGTTCAGATTAATCATTACACCTGTGGAAAACCACTTTACCTCACGGAGATTCTAGCATGTTGGTCAAGGATCATTTTTCTTTCTCTTCCTAAATATGTCAATAGAAGTCAAAACTCCAGCTGCTATTTATAATTACCAGAACAAAAATCCATTATGCAGGTAGTTCAAGTTTTAATTTACCCCCTGTTATGACACTAAAATGTCAAGAGAAAAATATGTGATTCAGAGTATAATATATAGTCCAGAGAAGTTGCCTAGGAGGGAGGTCTGCTAATAGATCTATAATTTGAAAACTAAAGAGTGTTTAGAGTTTCTTCTGTGACTTAATAATCTGTTTGATTTCTACTCTGGGCTGAATTTTAGCTAGCTATTTGCAGCTTCTTTTTTATATTGCTCAAATTGGGGTCAATTTCTTACTTCTGGTTTCATAATTTAAAGAAAGCACACACTAGATTTGATCTGGCTATTCATGAAAACATTCTAATCTGTCCCTGATCCTTTCTGGTAGTGTCTAGGTGGTGTTTATGTAGCTGAAACCATGTGTGAAATTTCCAAGCATTATGTTGCTTTGTCAAGTTATTCAGAGTATTCCCATGCAAGATATAAAAACAACTGCCTCTCTCCATCCTGGCTGACAGAGCGAGACTCTGTCTCAAAAAAAAGCAGCTGCCTCTATGTAGGTGTGGGAAATGATACTATGACTTTATTTGACATAAACAATACAAGTGTGGATTAAATACAAATATGGGCATTCCAAAAATACAGGTGAGATCCCAAATGGCTATGTTAGTGGTCTAGGATTGTGAGTTGACATTTGTATCAGTTAATTTGGATTCTCGACCTTTGACGTTTTGACTTAGTGTCATATCACTCTCTCAATTTCCTGTCTGAGTAAAAAGATACGAGACTTCCTCTAACACCAATTTAATCTTGTGGCTCATGTCAGGGCCTTCATTGTGAGCTGCATAACCCCACCTTCTCTCCTATTCTTTTGTGATGATAACAGCAACACTGTTTCTATAGATGAAGCAGCCCATGAGCTATTATCTGTTAGGTATTGGCATTTCCTCTCCAAAGGTGATTTTTTCTTTTGCTCTTTCCAGGAGACCTGCTATGAAATATACCTGCTAAAGCAAAGTTTTACAGTTTCTTTTCCACTCAGCAGGTTGAATTTCTAGGTCATACGGTAGCTTTGTTCTGCCCCAGAAGCTATTAATGAGTCAAAGTCCCACAAGAAAATAGCTAAGT
Organism: Papio anubis; assembly: GCF_008728515.1. Classification (NCBI taxonomy): domain Eukaryota; kingdom Metazoa; phylum Chordata; class Mammalia; order Primates; family Cercopithecidae; genus Papio; species Papio anubis. The sequence goes on from NC_044984.1 coordinate 33,063,729, forward strand.
TGGCCCTAAAGAGACATGTATAATAAGGCAAACATGAATAGAAATGGCCAATATTTATTGAATTCCTGTTATGTGCCAAGCACTATTCTGAGTGATTTACATGAGCTAAGTAATTACATTGTCATCACAATAACCCTATGGGTAAAGAGTAAATCATATATATGGAAGTAGTATATATATATTTTATATATAATATGTGTGTATAATGTCTCTGAGATTTTATATATATATATGCATGCATATATATACACATGCATACATACACACATGTATATATGGCAACATCATTCTTTCAGTTGCTTGTATCAAAAATTTAGAGTGATCTTCGATTACTCTCTTTCTGTGTAAATCCATGTCCATAAACATACAGCTAGAACCTGTATGTTTAACATACATCTAGAACCTGTCCATTTATCATCTCCACTGCCTTCAACTTGGTCGAAGCCACCAGACGTCTTGCCTGGATTAATAGACTTGTAATGGGTCTTCCTTTTTCCACTCTAATCTTACTTTTATCCCAATCTCTTTGCAGCACAGTGATCCTTTAAAAACTTAAGTCGTATCTTGTCTCTCCTGTGTCAATATCCTACAATTGTTCTTCATTTCATTCAAACACCAAAGTCCTTACAATGCTCCATTAGGCTCTATGTGATCTGACCTCATCACTCACTGCCATTCACCCTGTTTGCTTGGCCCTAACCACGGTAGTCTCCTACCATGCACACACCAGATGCTTATGACCTTCCCTCCAGGGTTCCCTCTTTCTAGAATATTCTTCCTCTAAATACCCACTTGTCTAACAACCACCTTTTTTGGGTCCTCTTTCAAATATTACTTCCTTAATAAAACAAAGTATGTTCCATTTACAGTCATCATTTTCATTAGTATTAAAAAATAGGCCCAGAGAGGTTAAATACTAAGACGACGCTTTAAACCTGTGCAGTTTGAATTTATAGGTAGTTCTTTTAAGTGACACGCCAGAAGTATTCAAGAGTGAAAATCTAAGCCCTTTTCCTTGTTTTGCATATGGATGTAAATTAAGGGCATACATATGGAGTTTGGGGCTTGTTACAACTGGGAGACATGTACAGTCTTACCCAGGCCTACGCTTCGTGACTGCGGCTTTGCCTAGGCTGTTCTGCTATTTGAAATAGCTGTTCCTACTCTTTCCTGCCCTTCATACCAGATTTGGCTGAAGTGCCATCTTCTCTGCTGGGTTTTCTACATCCTCGCCAGATCTTTGGCCTATTTTCTATGTCCTCTTCTCACAATATTCAGGCTTCAATAATATGCTCACTGAGTTGTACTGTGTTTCATCTATTTACATACTGTATTCATTGTTTCTGACATAATGAGTACTCAGTGAATACTGGTCTGAACATTGCATAAATTAACAAATTGTTAATCCACATATTTTAGACGCAAATTAAAATTTTGTACAAGCCAAGATTTCTGTCTTCAAAACCCTAAAACAAGTGAAACTGCCTCTGTATGCCTACATACATGTGTACATGTATGCATGTGTGTCACGAACGTACACGCATTTTTGTTATCCCAAATTTGGAGGTATGAGGAGCTTATTTCTAATATATCTCACTTCTCTCATCACCACATTATGTGGCTTCTGTCCAATAAAGTGAGGTGCTTTTCCTTGTTAAGTATATTCCATGGAAACTGATGAGAAGTTCTTGTTAAATAAAGGTTTTCAAACATACCTATACTTTCTAGAAGGAAAGTCATACATTTAAAATAAAGAGAATATTTTGAAATAAGCTCACCTTACTAGCCCAAATTGAGTACCACTCCTTCCACACAATTTTCTCTAGCCATTATACCTTGTTTTGCTTGTTCCAAAGATATTTTTCTATTACAGATCAGTTCTGGACTTAATGTTTATATCTCCTGCAAAATTCATGTTGAAGCCCTAATTTTCAGTACAGCTTTATTTTGCAATAGGACACGTAAAAAGGTAATTACAGTTAAACGAAGTAATAAAGGTAGAGACCTAATCCAATAGGATTAGTGTCATCATAAAAAAGAGACTCCAGAGAGTGCTTCCCACCCTTCCCCGCTTGCCCCACTTCCCACATCCGGCCATGTGCCCTGGGCCAGCCTGGAAGAAACTCAATAGGCTTGAACCTTGATCCTGGCCTTGGAGCATCCAAAACTGTGAGAAAAAAAATTTTTGGTGTTTAAATCACTAAACCCATGGTATTTTTTAATGGCAGCCTGAGCAGAGTAAGACATATACTCTGTTATATTTACTGTTAATATTTCTTTCACAACACTCACTCTTGTTTCTTTAGATGAATAATAAATTTGGGGACACAGAGATGGACAACCTTCCTATTCACTCATTCATGCTTGTATTACTTAGAAATAGTAAGTATTTACATTTCTTGAATAACATGCCCTTTTCTTCCAATAAATTAAAGCTTCTTTTTAAAAACTGTATTCTGTCTTCTTTTGGCAGATTTAATATTACATTTCTCATCTTTTTTAGCTGTGAAAAAAACACACAGAAATTTCTAGGGCACTATGAGAACGGCTTTTGCTCATCACGAACACTTGGCCATTTCATTCTGAATTGTTTAGAGTAAGAAGTTAAAAATGCATGTTTCTTAAAACTTAGGCGTCAGGCAGTGATTTTAACATTTTTAGAGTCACAGTGCCTTTTGAGATTTCAGTGGAAACTATGGATCTTATAAAAATGCACATGGGCAAATACATGTAAAATTTCAGCTGTTCATGGACCTCATGAAACCCATTCAAGGACTCGCTTAGGTGTTCTTGAATCCCAGGTTATGAATCGCTGTTCTAGGCAATATAACTGTGCTTATCACAGTAGTTGGGACTAATCGGAGCTTTCTATAAATACTTGAAAATAGAAAGGTTTTAGAGTTACATAATCTGAAATAACATTCTAAGTTTTCCACACCAATACTTCTCATGGAAGACTCTGAAGTGGGGAGGTATGAGCTTCTGATACTGGAAGTTTTATAGTACAGAGTAAACTACGAATTCTGTAAGCTCCCTAAAACAGCCCACTGCTTTCCTGATGGAATCAGCAAAGTAGGTTGCCTGTGATATTTTTAAAATCATGTGGGGAATGTTTCAAGCCCTGATCACAGACTACACATTAAAATGAGTCACGATGGTGACCTCTACTTTGAGCCATAGAGACAAACAGCCTTAAGGGAAATCAGTTTCTGAAAAGCAGCTTGTACATTCTGATATATGTCATGTTATCCTAATAGAAGAGAAGGCTGTGGAGCGATTAGAGGGACTCCCTGCGTTGGTGCACTTACAAGCTGACTCTGGAGCTCAGTCAATGCAAGGACTGCCTCAGATACTGATGGGGAGGAGGTTTGCTCCTGCTTCTTGCCATGGGCTCAACTGAGCCAGCATTAAAGCTAGAGACTCCTTCTACAGTGTATCTTTCCTACTAACTCCACAGGAGAAGAAAAGAAGAAGCATATGGCATTTGTTCTCACTTCAGAAAAAAATAACCTAATAAACTCTGACTTTTAATGGCTTTAGTTTAAATGCAACAGACCAACCCTTGAGATACAGCATAAAAATTGATGACTTTTAATGGTACTTTAATTATAATGAAAGGGAATAGAACAATCCCTCAGTAACCCCCTTTATTACATTAGATGCTAAAAAGCAAACACACACAAAACACTATGGTTCTTTTGTTACCAAGGGGATGCCCTGATGGATGAAAAAGTGCATAGTGTACAATATGGATAATGATGTCTCTTGATCATAAATGTATTCTTTCTCTTTTTAGAATGAGAAGATTCATTTAAGTCCACTGCTTTGCAAATATGGAATCAGGAGTGCAATATGTTGATGGTGTTCTGTGGAGGACAATGTGCAGACGACATCTTAGACATATAGAAGAAAAAATTTAAGTGCATTTGGTATTCAGAAGAAACAGATTTTTAAGAGAGAACAAAAATTCTCTCCCAGATCATCAGATATAACAAGTTTGATGCTGCACAAGTGGCATTTTTTTGTGTGAATGCAGCAGAAATCTGTTTCTCCTGAGTCCCCTGCTATTTATGAATGCAAAGAAGAAACCAAGCTTCCCTGTCCTAATTGCATTTGGCAAATAGTCAGAATGACAGATTGGGAATGTTCTTAGTCAGTAAATTCCTTAGACAGAGCCAAACACCCTGACACACACAACAATTATATCTTCTCTCCCACCTCCCACATACACAATCACCATAGCTGTCATTTCTACCACCATTGAGAAAATACCTAAGCCATCCAGTCTTCTCTCTATGAATGTCTTTATTTCCCAGCTTCATTCTTTTAATAAATATTTGTTAGTAGATATGCTTTGGAGTTTTAAAGTCAAATCCATTTCAAGATATTCCACCTATAACTTTGAGCAAGAAATGCAGTTATATGTTTCAGGATATTTTCTAATAGTCTTTGTGAGATTGGTTTGTTGGAAAAAGCACTGATTTTTGAGTCTAGCTCTGCCAATTGTGTGATCTTAGGGAAGCAGCTTAAGCTTTCTTGAACCTGTATTTTTGCATCTAGAAAATGGAAGTGACAATGCTTACTAATTTTCTCAAAGAATTACTGTGATAAAGTTAGATAACATACATGAAAGCACATGGTAAACCAAAATGTTTTCAAAATAATACAATTTTTATTATTTCTATTATATATAACTCTTTGCTTCTGACAAACCAGATCAAACATTAAATTTACATCTGCTACCTGTGGCATTTTATACTTATAAAGTGGCACAAAAATTTCCTTTTTGTTTTATACTATGTGTCTTCATGTCAGTTAACAGACAAGAAATAAAGCAGTCTACTTTAGTCTGCTTAGATGGCTGTAACAAAATAACCTTAATCAAGTAGCTTATAAACAACAGAAATTTATTTCCCACAGTTCTGGAGGCTGGGAAGTCCAAGAACATGGCACCAGCAGCTTCAGTGTGTGGTGAGGAATCACTTTCTGGTTCACAGATGACAACTTCTCCCTGAGACCTCACGCAGTGGAATGGGTAAACAAGCTCTCCAGAACTTCCTTTATAAAGGCACTAATCTTACTCATGAGGGCTCAGCCACATGACCTCATCACTTCCCAGAGGCCCCACCTACTAACACCATCACCTTGGGGTTAGGATTTCGACTTATAAATGTTGGGGGATACAAACATTCAGGCCAAAGCAGAGTCCTTGGTCAAGTCTATGAAACAAGTAAGTGGGACATCTAGGTTTAGAATACAGCTGTTCTTTGGAGTACATATAAATATAGTAATTCTATACTTTCAATGTTTAAAAATTATCATATTTTACAAATCAAAATAGACTAAAATAACACTTTTCAGATTCAGGACCCAGAAATTTAGACATCTCGTTTGATAATTATTCCTTCCTTTTATTATTTTGTCTCTGTGTTTAACACTCTACTCAAAACCTTAGTTAATTTTAATAATTAATTGGTAGACATTTGTCCCCATCTGTGCCAGTTTTATTATCTGGAAACTGAGTAATATAACACTTACTTCGAGGGTTTGTTCTGAAGATTAGACAATGTTACAGAGACAGAATCTTAGAACTCTTCCAAAAACAAGTAAGCACTGCTCAGTATTACTACTTTTTCATTAGTATCATTCTCACTCAACAAATTAATTTATCACCTACCTTGTGCCAGGCACTGTTATAAGGCTTTAGGCTATAAAAGTTGACATAACAAACAAGATTCCAGCTCTTACAGAGTTTATATTCTAGTTTGAGGAAGGGGAAGACAGACAATAATCAATAAGCCTAATAAATGAGAGAGTATGATTATTACCATGGGAAAAATATAGGGAGGGAGGAGTGCCTAGGCAGTGTTATGATTAGGGATGAGATAAATGTACATATTTAGACAGAGTAGTCAGGGTAAGTCTAATTGAAAAGATGAATTCAACACACGATTTGAAGAAATGTGTTAGTCATGCACATATCTAGCAGAAGAATTATCCAGACAGAGGCAACAGCCAGTGCAAAAACTCTCAGGCAAGAGTCCACCTACAGTGTGAGAGTATTAAAAATCTCAGATTGCCTGGAGCAGACGGAGCAGGAGGACAGTGACAACAGGTGAAGTCAAAGCGAGAAAACCTTGTAAATCCCTGGAAAGACCTACACTTGGGGGCAATTGGAGGATTCAAGAGATGAAGCGTCACCATCTGATTGATGTTTTAAGATCCCACTGCCTGTTGCATTGAGAGTATTCTCTAGGGAGGTGAGGGTAGACACAGTGAGACCAGTTAGAAAGTGATTAGAGTATCAGAGGTGAGAGATTATGGAGGCTTGGACAAGGGGATAGCAGTGGGGATGGTGGTAAATTGTTTGTGGATATACTTTGAAGGTAGGACCAATAGGATTGCCTTATGATTTAGAGTTGGGATTTGAAAGAAGTCAGAAAATAAGTTTTACAATGCCTTACATCAATTTCTAGCCACAAAAAGTTCCAAGAACTGTTCAGAGATTTAGCTGACCTACACAGATTTTGAAGTTTGCAAAAGAAGATAAGAATTAACAATAAAAAGTAATGTGGGCTTTCTTCAAACAACTTCAATATTGAAAAAAGAATACCAAAGAAGGTTTGATTATTTTGCAAGGAGTGGAGGGGACTATTATCAAACATTTATTCTGCACCCCATGACTTATATTTATGTTATTGCCAGAGATATAGTATAGTTGCAGATTTTGGAAAAAAGTGAGTTATATGGAAGTGAGACAGTAGAGTCTCTTGTTTAGTGTAGACTGTGGAACCAGGTTACTTTGGGTGTGAATTCTGTTCTATTACTTACTAATAATTTAGCCCTGAACTCACAAGGTTATTGTAAGGATTAGACAAATTATTTAAAGAAAAACAGTTTAGAATAATGTCTACAAATTTGTGTCATATTAGTATTAGGTATTATTCTGTGTGTGTGTATGCACGTGTGTTGGGGTTGTTTTATGTTGCTCTTTTATTGCTATCTTACACTTCCATTACTCAGCAAGTTTGCAAAATGCTAGCTTATTAAGTTGTAAGTTGATCATTTTCTGATCATATGCTCAACTCAGATGAATCTTATTCATAAACCAATATAACAACGTAGTTGTTTCCTCTGAAATTAATACTGTCAAAATAACCAAACACACATATCAGCAAGTGTAAAATTCTCTTCCAGAACATTCCTCCAACAGTGGAAAAACAATGTCAGAAAGCAAAAGGTGGTTGAAAACTTTAAAAATGTTTTTATAATGTTGTGGCAACTTGGTACATCATCGTTTCCTGTAAGAATACTTGGAAAAGAAACAAAAATCCTAATATCACTTAGTTAGCAAAAATATTTTCTAGATGGTAATGGGGGCCTACATAATTATCATTTTTCCATAGATCCCCATTTTTAGTAGTGCTAGTATATGACAATATGTATTTCTTCTTTTATTACAAAACCTTCTCCATTACTTTAATATGACTCCAGTGCATGTGGTCATTTTCAGGATTTCAACCTATTTTGCATTAATTGTATCATTATATGTGAATTGATAGTTTCCTGATTGCCTAGAAATATTGAGGAGTGCACATCCACCTCATTAATAATATACACATAAGTCATGTTTCAAAGTATATTATTTTTTGAAAGATATATGTAATCAACTAATCTCATGTGTGAATGAATTCTAGTTAGCTCCATCATAAGAAGCTGTTTTTCCCAATTGTGAGTATCTGACTCCTATAACACAGTACTGTATTCTGAGACTCACTCTTTACTTTTAGTAATTATGAAAGAGAGAAGGGGAAAGAAGAAGAACAAACACTGCTGTCTAGGGATGGAATGTGGTTCTCCTTGAGATCTCTTAATGAGTGAGGATTAAAAACCTATTGCTACTTGGGCAAAGTTTTACAGCTGTCACTATCGAACCCATCAGATTCAACATGGGAGCCATATTCCAAAGGTGTGTTATCTCAAGATGACAGCTCAAAGCCCCAAAGTGATAAAAAAAAAAAAAAAAAAAGCAGAGTTAGCTTACTTTAATCATTAATCATTTTTGTGTAATTTGATTTTTCTCCTCATCTGTTTCAAACCCACCCAGACATTTTTGTTTTTCTTTTGAGTGCTCCCAGGCATTTGTTTTACCCAATGCAATTAAAAATTCATTATGTGATCCACAGAGTTCATCTGAATTGGGCACTGCTTTGGAAGTTTCAGTTCTTTGCCTGGGCCAAGAGGAATTCTTTTGAGAAGATAAAATATGGGATTTTAGTAATAATGATGTTGCTTTGGCTTATGTAAGTACTTAATTAGTGCTGCGGGAAAACACACCATTAACTTCCAATAATATTTTCTGAAACAGAAAATATAAAAGGCAAAGTTTATGTTATTTAGGATACATTTACAACAAGGATGTGCACATATACACACTAATAAAATTGTAAGGAGCATTATATTATTAAAGAAAAAATGACTACTCCAAAATGAAATTGATCACATTTATTAGATTATATTATCAGAAGAATCTGAAATAATGTTGATTGGATCTAATGTTCTGATTCCACAAATTACTCTTACATGTGATGTTTGTTTTAAAGCCACTACATGCATATCTTATCAAATGCTGGGAAAATAAAACAATATTGCCAACAAAAAAATTCTTTCATACCAATACAGAAGAAAGAACACAATTTGTTATTGAGAAGCATTGTCAGATTTATATGGATGTAAGGTAGCATGAAAGTGACTACAAACTCTGGACTGAATTTCACACAAATTTACTGAGTAAAGTAGAAGAAAAACACATGAAAATGTCTCGTATCTTCTTGAAAGATAAAGAGATGTACCTGGTCATTATCTCCTGTAAATTACATAATGAAATCATGAATTGATTTGGAAGTATATTTGCAGTCCCAAGGAACAGACAGGCCCAAGACTTTGCGCTTTAAAATAAAAAGTTCAAGCTTCATATTAAGCCTATCATGTTTACAAACAGACACTCTAAGGAGAGAATGGGGAGGCAGCTGCCTCCCTTGTTTTTATGAAACAAAGATAATTTAATTTCATCATTTCACCCTTACACAACTGAGTATAAGAAATAGAGAGACAAGTGGACTGTATGTGTATGTATATATTATGTGTGTGGGTGTATAAGTTTCTTTCTTGCTTTCTTTATAAATTACTGACTTTACTAGATCATGAATGGTAGCTACAATTAATTTTACAGAATTTTAATATGAGCAGTCAGCATATAATTAAAATCACTTTCCATATATTTGAAAGTCGTTTGTGTGGTTATATCAACTATACCATCTTCTGATTAAATTAGGCTCAAATAAAAAAATATATATGTGAAACCACTTAATGGTGACAGAAAAACTTTAAAAGATTCAAAAGAAAGTGCTTACTAACTAAAAGTAACCAGTTGCAAATTTTAAAAGAAATTGTAAAATATGTCATTCTAAATAACAAAACAACTCAGCAAATACATACCGAAACATATACAACTCATATGAAGAAAATTATTAAAATGTATTAAGGGACATACATATGTCTATCACTAGAGAAATATAACTTATTCTTGACAAGAAAGATGCAACACTATAAATATACAGTGCTTATAATAAACACTATTAAAGCATAAAATATAACACTGTTAAAAAATAAATACATGACTGTTAATCTCTAAGCATGATAAAAATTCAGTGAAAAAGATGTAATTTTTTCCTGACAAAATTATAATTCAGCCAAAAGTATACATTTTTGAGAAATCAGGAAATTCTGAAAAACTGAAAAACTTTAAGTCTGTCTCTCCTCATTTATAAAATATACTGTGTAAAATTTTAGTAATTAAGTTAATTTGGTACTGTAATAGACATATATGGGACAAAAGAGATTTCAATAAAACAGTTTTTAAATTTAAAAAAGAATACAGATTTAAATGTGAATATTAAAACAAAAATTACAGGAAAAAATATGAGGGTTTTTTGATAATTTATTTTATTTTATAATTTCAACTTTTATTTTAGATTCAAGGGTACGATTTCAGGTGTAGGTTTGTTACTTAAGTATATTGCATTATGATGAGGTCTGGTGTACAGCGGATTTTTTCACTCAGGAACTGAGTATAGTACCTGATAGTTTTTCAACCTTGCTCTCCTTTGCTCCTCCATAGCCCCCAATGTGTATTGTTGCCATCATCATGTCTACAATTATCCAATGTTTACTCCCACTTATAAGTGATAACGTATGTTATTTTGTTTTCTGTTCCTGTGTTAATTCACTTAGAACAACGGCCTCCAACTGCATCCATGTTGCTGCAAAACACATGATTTTGTTCTCTTTTATGGCTGCATAGTATTCCATGGTGTATATATACTGTATTTTCTTTACTCAGCCCACCACCATTAAGCACCTAAGTTCATTCCACATTGTTGCCATTGTCAATTGTGGTACTATAAATATATGAGCGCTTGTGGTTTTTTTGGTAAAACAATTTATTTTCTTTTGGATATATACCTAGTAACGGGATTCCTGGGTCAAATGGTAGTTCCATCTTATCTTTGAAAAATCTCCAAACTGCTTTCCATATTGGCTGAACTAACATTCCCAATGAACAGTGTATAAATGTTCCCTTTTCTCTACAGCCTCTTCAGCATCCGTTGTTTTTTGACTTTATTGTAATAACCATTCTGACTGGTGTGAGATAGTATCTCATTGTAGTTTTTATTTGCGTTTCTCTAATGATTAATCATGTGGAACTTTTTTTATGTGTTTCTTGGCCACTGTGTGTCTTCTTTTGAGAAGTGTCTGATCATGTCTTTTGCCCATTTATAATGGGGTTGTTTTTGCTTGCTGAATTGTTTAAATTTCTTATGGATTCTGGATATTAGACATTTGTTAGACACATAGTTTGTGAATATTTTCTCCTATTCTATAGGTTTTTGTTCACTCTGTTGATAGTTTCTTTTGCTATGCAGAACTTTAATTAGATCCCACTTGCCAATTTTTGTTTTCGTCGCAGTTACTTTTCAGAACTTGGTCAGAAATCTTTCCCCAAGATATCGTAAGTTTTAAAGCAGAATTTAGATGAGAAAGGGCTTTTTAATATATCACTAAATACAGAGAGCAAAGGAACTTTGGTAGACGTAATTATAAAAATAAGTAAATAAGAATTAAATTTATCTATGGCAAATGTATGACTTTAAAAAAATTGTAATACAAATACTAAATTTGGAAAATAATATTTGCTACACATTTGATGGACAAGAAATTGATAATTCTAGTATAGTATGCAAATAGCTCTAAAATAAAAAGCACAAAACATTCAGGCAATTTACAAAAAAATGCAATTTTAATATACTATTTAAAAATTCAACTTGGCTAACTGAGAAAATGAAATAAATACAAAATTGACTACATACTTTTCATCTATCAGATGGACCCACCTCCCCCTAAAGAACAAAAAGATATACAAAAGCACAAAATTGTGAATGTATCCTATCTTGTTGGTAAGAATGTAAATTAATGCAAACCTTTAAAAGATCATTTGACTACATTCACCAAAATTTAAATATATATTCACTATGACTCAGGAAATAATTCCAAGGAGATAATTGCCAAGTGGTTAAATATGTCTAATATATGAATGCTTATTGTTACATTGTTTTAACAGTGAACTATTGCAAACAAACTTAATGTCCACAAACCGGGTCTGCTAAAATAACCAGCCATGATAGTCTTGTATTTTAATTTATTTGAGTAAAGATATTTATCCTGGAATTCTTTAAAGTCTATTAAAATAATAAGGTATAGCTATACTGGTAGTGACACAGAATTAACTTTCTGACGTATTACTTAGTGAAAAAGAGCACATAACAACATAATATTTACAAAATAACCTCATTGATATAAAATTCATCTGTGTATTTGTGTGTGTGTGTGTTTGTGTGTGTCTAAATATATGTGAAGGGAGTCACTTGGAAAGATGAAAGATTTGAATGTTTTCCCATCTAGTTTTTCTATATTCCAATGAGTATTCTTTTAAAAAAATTATAATTGTGATGGATCACACAAACAGAACCAATGACAAAAACCACATGATTATCTCAATAGATGCAGAAAAGGCCTTCAACGAAATTCAACAGCCCTTTATGCTAAAAACTCTCAATGCACTCTATTGATGGAAAAATCTCAAAATAATAAGAGCTATTTGTGACAAACCCACAGCCAATATCATACTGAATGGGCAAAAACTGGAAAAATTCCCTTTGAAAACTGGCACAAGTCAAGGATGCCCTCTCTCTTCACTCCATTCAGCATAGTATTGCAAGTTCTGGCCAGGAAAATCAGACAAGGGAAAGAAATAAAGGGTATTCAATTAGGAAAAGAGGAAGTCAAATTGTCTCTGTTTGCAGATGACACAATTGTATATTTAGAAAACCCCATTGTCTCAGCCCAAAATCTCTTTAAGCTGATAAGCAACTTCAGCAAAGTCTCAGGATATAAAATCATTGGGCAAAAATCACAAGCATTCCTATACACCAATAAAAGAAAAATAGCGGGCCAAATCATGAGTGAACTCGCACTCACAATTGCTACTAAGAAAATAAAATACTTAGGAATACAACTTACAAGGGATGTGAAGGACCTCTTCAAGGAGAACTACAAACCACTGCTCAAGGAAATAAGAGAGGACACAAACAAATAGAAAAACATTCCATGCTCATGGATAGGAAGAATCAATATTGTGAAAATGGTCATACTGCCCAAAGTTATTTAGAGATTCAATGCTATCCCCATCAAGCTACCACTGACTTTGTTCACAGAATTGGAAAAAAATACTTTAAAATTCATATGGAACCAAAAAAAGAGCCTGCATAGCCATGAGAATCCTAAGCAAAAAGGACAAAGCTAGAGGCATCATGCTACCTGACTTCAAACTATACTACAAGGCCACAGTAACCAAAACAGCATGGTACTGGTACCAAAACAGATATATAGACCAATGGATCAGAACAGAGGCCTCAGAAATAATGCCACACATCTACAACCATCTGATCTTTGACAAACCTAACAAAAACAAGGAATGGAGAAAGGATTCCCTATTTCATAAATGGTGTTGGGAAAACTGGCTAGCCACATGCAGAAAGCTGAAACTGGATCCCTTCCTTACACCTTATACAAAAATTAACTCAAGATGGATTAAAGACTTAAATGTAAGACCTACAACCATAAAAACCCTAGAGGAAAACCTAGGCAATACCATTCAGGACATAGGCATGGGCACAGACTTCATGACTAAAACACTAAAAGCAATGGCAACAAAAGCCAAAATAGACAAATGGGATCTAATTAAACTAAAGAGCTTCTGCACAGCAAAATAAACTATTATCAAGGTGAAGAGGCAGCTACAGCATGGGAGAAAAATTTTGCAATCTATCCATTTGACAAAGAGCTAATATCCAGAATCTACAAAGAACTTTAACAAATTTACAAGAAAAAAACAAACTGCCCCATCAAAAAGTGGGAGAAAGATATGAACAGACGCTCCTCAAAAGAAGACATTTATGCAGCCAACAAACATGAAAAAAAGCTCATCATCACTGGTCATTAGAGAAATGCAAATAAAAACCACAATGAGAAACCATCTCATGCCAGTTAGAATGGTGATTATTAAAAAGTCAGGAAAGAACAGATGCTAGAGAGGATGTGGAGAAATAGGAATGCTTTTACACTGTTGGTGGGAGTGTAAATTAGTTCAACCATTGTGGAAGACCATGTGGCGATTCCTCAAGGATCTAAAACTAGAAATATCATTTGACCCAGCAATCCCATTACTGGGTATCTACCCACAGGATTATAAATCATTCTACTACAAAGACACATGCACATGTATGTTTATTGCGGCACTGTTCACAATAGCAAAGACTTGGAGCCAACCCAAATGCCCATCAATGATAGACTGGAAAAGAAAATGTGGCACATATACACCATGGAATACTATGCAGCCATAAAAAAGAATGAGTTCATGTCCTTTGCAGGAACATGGATGATGCTGCAAACCATCATTCTCAGCAAACTATCACAAGGACAGAGAACCAAACACCGCATGTTTTCACTCATAAGTGGGAGTTGAACAATGAGAACACATGGACACAGGGAGGCGAACATCACACAGTGGGGCCTGTCAGGGGTTGGGGGGCTAGGGGAGGGATAGCATTAGGAGAAATACCTAATGTAGATGATGGGTTGATGGGTGCAGCAAACCACCATGGCACATGTAGACCTATGTAACAAACCTGCACATTCTGCACATGAACCCAAAACTTAAAGTATAATAAAAAAGAAAAAAAAAATTATAATTAGAAATAAGGATGCTTTAATTTTAAAAAAATCATTAATGAATTTACAAATATATGCCCATTTGTACCAGTACTGTTCAGAGAATGAAGAGTAGCTATTTTTTATACTGCTTGTGGGAGTATGAACTGTTTTGCAGTGGCTGAGGCAATATGACAATATATACAACAAAAGTATTAAAACATGCAAATTCTTTCCCCACCACTTTCAAACCTAGAAATTTCTTTTGCAAAAAATGTGAAGGCATTGTCCCTATTGTGAATGAGGTCTGTGAAGTAGAGAGGGTGGAGCAGTCACAGCTAGAGGGCCACAAGTGTGCTTGGTTTCACTCAAAAAAATGTTTCTGTTATATTTTAAATTTAAGCCAACATTTAAAATGTGAATGTTTCACAGAAATTATGGGTTCCTAGTTTCTCTTAAAATTTCAGAAGATCTGGCACACTGGGGACAAATATACCCTTGACCACAAACAGCTGGAACTAAGTAGTGGCTGTCACTTTGAGACAGGCTTTGTGCCAGCAGGTCCCACCATTTCTATGCTTATCTCATTTATTTTTACCAATTCGACCTTTAAATTTGCAATTCCTGGGTTAAGGTATTTGCTAATCAACTGAAGAGAGACAATTCAATCTCAGGAACTTTCCCTACATGTCTGAGATACTCAGTACTTTTGTATAGAAGGAGTCTATTTTTTCATTTATTATTCTTTCTTGATCCCAGATCATGAGTCACTGACTTCTCCGGTGGTTTTATTATCTTATATTGTGTAAACCAAACAGATTTACTCTTTGGTTTGGAGCCTAGAAATATGAAGGGGAGAGTGCATGGGCTTAACTGTTTAGTGGAATTTTCAGTTCATCAAATGTTTTGCCTTTATATGTAGTGAAAGTTTCTGGCTTTCCCCATCAGATACTTTTCTAATTACTTCATTCCAATTCATTATAGATTTGCTTTGGATGGAGACCAGGTCTATTAACTCTCATTTTCATCAAGAGTCCCTGCAAAATTTTCAGTCTGCCAGTGCTTGTCATTAAGCTATGTGTTTCTGTAAGGGACATTTTTTTCCAAATAGCAACATGGCCTGATTTATATTGGAAATCTTTCAAATTGCATTAAACTGATCTTGATTGAATTAGCAGTTTCCAAGCTTCTTTCTTACAGCTGTCATGGAGTAGAACTGCACAATCTGTTCAGTTGGTTCCAGGGCAGGTGTTTTGTCTTGACAAAAGGTTTTTTCTTTAAACCAGCCTGTCTGGAGATTGTATGTCTTCTTAGGAGGATTATGAGAGGAAATCAAGGAGAAACTTTTTTTTTTTGGCACCAGCAACTTTATTTTTAGCTTATCAGTTAGCCTAAATCCTCTGGGCTACCTGCTTAGCAGTTTAGCAAAACTAAAAATATGGTTCCTGAACCACAGGATACAACGGGGGAACAAAACCTGAGCTCTGGAAAGCCAGATGCTTTTGAAAGAAATTGAAACATATAAATAATAGGAATGGTTAATATAATATTTAACCATCTTTGTTGTGACTTGGTATTTAAGCCTTCCAATTTCATGATGCTCATAAAAATGTTTTTGAGAAACAGTCTTATGGGAAGGACTGGACTGTATTGCTGGAGGGAAATTAGGAGGATGAGGGAGAAATACCTTATTCTGTACATAATAAAACTTACATCAAAAGAATTTAAGGGATCCTAACAGACCCAAGGATGGTTAATGGTAGAGCCAGGGTAAGAATACTAATACTGGATGGGCGTGGTGGCTCGTGCTTGTAATCCCAGCACTTTGGGAGGATGAGGTGGGTGGATTGCCTGAGGTCAGGAGTTCGAGACCAGCCTGGCCAACATGATGAAACCCTGTCTCTACTAAAATTACAAAAAGTAGCCGGATGCAGTGGCAGGCGCCTGTAATCCCAGCTACTCAGGAGGCTGAGACAGGAGAATCGCTTGAACATGGGAGGCGGAGGTTGTAGTGAGCTGAGATGGTGCCACTGCACTCCAGCCTGGGCAACAAGACCTAAACTCCATCTCAAAAAAAAAAAAAAAAAAAAACCACCTACTTCAGGTCATCATATTAATATGCATCATTTAAAGTGTAAAACTCCTGTCTTCTAGAAGCTTAAAATCAAGACAGGACCATGGGACTGCACCACTGTGTACACACACACACACACACACACACACACACTAAAGCACCACTTGAAGACAACAAAACTCTTCCAGATCAGCAAACCCTAGTGGAAATGTGTGAATCAACAAACCCTAATATGTTCATCTGAACCACCTGTAGGAAAAGAACAATAGGACATTCAAAAGTAAGTGAAAAGTCAACAATTTTTTAAAGGAGTTTACTAGCAATAAAATAATCATTAATTGTGAGAAAAGATAAGCAAAACAATATGTTTAGCATGTGACATGTGGCAGTTTCTGCTTGATGAGACTTGGATGAGTTTGAACATGAAACATTCTCATATGTCAATCTCTGCGGCTGACAGGGCCTTGGGAGAAGCTAACACTGAGTGGAGAATATAGGACTGATCTGTAGAAAAGAACCCTCCTTAGAGATGAGATGCAGAGAAGGTAACTGGGTAATACAAAAATCCTCAAGTAAGGTGGTGAGGTTTTTTGCCATCATCAATACAAAGATGTCCAATCTGGTGAACAGAAACTGTCAAGAGAGACATCCCAGGTGCAAACTCTCTTTGTAAGTCATGAGGGCAGGTAATTATGTTAGAAAATACCCAGAAAATTACAGGCTCTTCCATTCATGTGGACGATACAGCCCAGGGTCCAACTCTGGAGAAGCAAGGCTGGCAGGAGCCAAACAGTACAGAAATCTTTCTGGTCCTAGAAAGGGTCTAGGGTCCTGGGGAGAGGAATTAGATCAACCAATTGTGGACATACTGTTGACCATCTGGATAGTGTTAGAAAATGGAACAGTTCTAAGAAATTAAGTGACAGACCAACAATCAAGTAATGACTTACCACACAATGAACAGGTTTTATGACCTATAATGTGCTTATAAAGTCTAGTTCATGTGATAATTACAAATATTAAATGAAATATTAAATATAAGAAAGATGCCTCCTGTAGTCCCTGGCACACAGAGAACTTCAATAAGTGTTACGTACTGTGTAATTAGGGCACATATTGGTTTTCATTGGCCCCAAATTTTTATCAATGTTTGCACATTTATTTAAAATAAGTTGTTCTGCAACATACCTCCATGTTGTAATTATTTAGGTAAACACATACTGAGGGATTTTGGTTCACTGAGATACAGAAAGGAAACAATTTTATATATTTTAACAACCATGCAAAAATTCTTCTTACTGTCTGAGTGTTCTCTTAATTAACTACTGAAAGAGTAAGGAAGCATGTCTGGAGGTTGGAAGGGAGACTGGGAGTTAGGAAAGATCCCTTCCACAGTACCTGTGGGAAATTAATACTTTTCTGTACAAACCTTTTCTAAAAAAGTTTGAAGGGTGACCCATGTGCATATATCACTGGGTTTAAAATGTTAGAAGATGGCACAGTAGAGGCTTAGTCACCCTACCCCTGGTATGGCTAAGAACAGAGGATATTAACAACATTCAACAAAATTTATGGTACTGCCAACAAATAATGCAATAGAAAATAAATACATTCCAATTTATTTTCTAAATAAGCTAAATTCTGCATTATAAACTCTATATAAATTATAGATAATATATGATTTTATATAGGTCAACCAAAACTAAGACTGGTGAAACAGAAATAATTTGATAAAGATTTATTGGAACCCAAATGTGACTATCAACCCAGGAAGACACCAACAAAATTGGGAGTTCCAGAGTCTGCTACATATTGGAAAACGTTCAGAGGAAAGTTTAGAAGGGAAGAGGACTCCAGATACTGGAACTGTCCTTTTCATTGGAGGGTACAATACTGACGTTACAATCATCAGCTACATCTTGTAACATATATTAATAGATGAAAATGGCTAAGCTAAAATGTTCACCTACAAAGTAATCAGTAAAGCTTCATGATTCATAAACAAATCAGTGTCCTTTTCAATGTCAGCAGGTCATGAATTAATCAGTATGCCAACAATTCGGGGAACTCACAATAAGATTCTTTACTCAGAGACAGGATGTTTCCATGAATCACAAGACATCCCCTGGGCAGGTTAATCTGAACACCTGTCAAATGTGACTGTAGGTTATCTCAAACACACACACACCACACAACACACACACACACACACACACACACTTGCTTGCCAATCGGAAGTATTCCCATGTTTTAACATACCAGTAGCCCATTTTATGAGAACTGCATGATCCAGTCTTCATTTAGTTTTTTGGCCTCTTTTCTTGCCAACTCTCTCCTCCCCTCTGCTTTCCAGCTTCATTAAATGGCTTCCGTTTCCGTCAATGTGCCATGCTGTTTCATACCTCCCTGCTTTTCTCACACCATTTTCTTTGCCCAGGATAGATTCAGCCTATGTTTTCTGCCTGGGAAATGTCTCATCATTGCTCAAAAGCTACCTCATGTCATTTTTCTCAATGAATACTTTCCTGACTCTCCAATACTGGGATCCTGGTTTATTCTTACTTCTTTCACATTGATAAGGAATTTTGTAACTCCTAGAATCATATTCATATAGCTAGTTTCCATTTATTCAAGCACTTGGACACCGGTAGTATGGTTAGGGTCTCCTGGCTTATGCCATGGCAGGGGTGACCATATCAAATGTAGAAAAATATCTTGCTCCTGGTGTACTTTGAGTGTAAGTAAATAAATCCCCAATGAAATATTTGGATGGAAACCTGCACTGCTTTCTAACAAAATGCAGCTGAATATCTATCTGATGCTAAGTCAATAGCAGCCAACAGAACTTCCCTCTCTCTCTCTATTGAAAGGATGAATAAACACCGTAACTAAAGAAAATGTCTAAAAGAGCAGGTAAAACATGAGATGTGTGATACCACTCTGGAAACCCAGAGAGCTTCCTTTTTTCAGG
Source organism: Papio anubis (assembly GCF_008728515.1). NCBI lineage: Eukaryota > Metazoa > Chordata > Mammalia > Primates > Cercopithecidae > Papio > Papio anubis. Next base: position 33,083,102 of record NC_044984.1, read on the forward strand.
AGAAAGCAAAAAGAAATTTTATGGAATAGTACTAGTTTTCTGAACAAGATTCAAGCACCTTTGAAACTAGAATCAAGATGTGTAAAGAAAGCAAGTTAAAACCAAAAAGTAAGTCCTACAAGATTTGTGAAATGATGATAATGCCTCTGGTAGCTAATAATTTACTAATTATACTACCAACATTTCTCCATGATGACTTTTATAACACTTCTCTCCCAAGACTTCTATTAAACAACAAAATAAATATGTTCAACAGCTCTATAACTACAAACAACTCTAAATATTTGTTTGGAATTACACACTAACAACTCCAGATTTGTATTCATAATAAAATGGAGAGAATGCCAGATGGGATGCTACATGGAGATGTGTTTCTCACATTCTAATTATCTGTAGTTGATGATAACTACCAAACAAGTTAGCCTTCCTTAGATCCACTCGCCACAGGACTGCCCCCAGTCCCTGTCCCTCGTCTTTCACGTGGTGCAGATGGAATGCCCAGGGCAAGGACTGGAAGCACAATAATGGAAAGAAGCTGAGGCTGGAGAGGCTATTGTGGAAAAGCACTCAAGCTTTTATATTATTAAGTCACAAATATAAGAAGAAAAAGAGTGAATACATTTGTTTCATTTTATCTTCAAGGCAATATCACTTATTATTGTATAATTTTCAGTATGTTCTTCAGAATAATTTTACATTTTTCAGGATATAAAGTTTCACTGTTTCCCTGAAAATTTTTTCTTGTTATCTTCAGACCAAATACACCTTGTTCAGGTTTCTTTTTATGCTCCTAATTAAGAGTAAAGAATCCCTGTAAGAGTCTATCTAATTATTTTTATCCTCTTTGGCCTGGGTATGAATAGGTGAAGCACCTTGCTATCTTCCCTTTCCAAGAATCTATTCTCAGCATTTGTATTTCTATAATACATGGCCCAAAGGAACAGCAGCTCATTTCTACTCGTTTGGGTTAATTTTGTTAAATTCATTTTTTTGATATGCTCCTCTGAAAAAGGAGGAGTTTATGGATATGTAATATTGAAATGGAAAAATTCAAAATACATATTGAAAAGCATTTTAATGACCACTTCTTCTGAGATACATTACCAGCATGGGCAGGAATGGTTCCTTTCTGCCTCAGAGATCTCCTTTTCAGACATCTCAGATGTCTCCACATCTTCAGTGTCACATGTAGGCAGAGTAGGTGTAACATCATATTACAGGGATGATTTCAGGAACTTGAGAAAACCTCATACTCATTTAGATCTTGTCTCATCAGTTCTTATTATATCTTTAGTTCTACAATAAGCAATATACTTTAAATTGTAACTAACCTGACAGAAGTGGACAAGCTAAAATGCAAAAGTAGAAAGGATTTCTGGCAAGATGGCCGAATAGGAACAGCTCTGGTCTGCAGCTCCCAGTGAGATTGATACAGAACATGGGTGATTTCTGCATTTCCAACTGAGGTACCTTGTTCATCTCACTGGGTCTGGTTGGACAGTGGGTGTACCCCAAGAGGGTGAGCTGAGGCAGGGCAGGTCGTCGCCTCACCCAGGAAGTGCAAGGGGTTGGAGGATTTCCCTTTCCTAGCCAAGGGAAGCCATGAAAGACTATACCTGGTGCAATGTACATTCCTGCCCAACTACTGTGCTTTTCCCATAGTCTTCACAACTGGCAGAATGGGAGCTTCCCTCCAGTGCCTGGCTCAGTGGGTCCTATGCCCACGGAGCCCAGCAAGCTAAGATCTGTTGGCTTGAAATTCTTGCTGCTAGCACAGCAGTCTAAGATTGACCTGGGAGGCTGAAGCATGGCAGAGGGAGGGGTGTCCACCATTACTGAAGCTTGAGTAGGCAGTTTTATGCTCACAGTGTAAACAAAGTCGCTGGGGAGACCGAACTGGGCAGAGCCCACCGCAGCTCAGCAAGGTCCGCTTCCTCTCTAGATTCCACCTCTGTGGGCATGGCATATCTGAACAAAAGGCAGAAGCCCCAGTCAGGGACTTATAGATAAAACCCTCATCTCCCTGAGACAGAGCACCTGGGGAAAGGGCAGCTGTGGGCACAGCTTCTGCAGACTTAAATGTCCCTGCCTGACAGCTCTGAAGAGAGCAGTGGTTCTCCCAGCATGAAGTCTGAGCTCTGATGACAGACAGACTGCCTCCTCAAGTGGGTCCCTGACCCCCGTGTAGCCTGACTAGGAAACACCTCCCAGTAGGGGCCAACAGACACCTCATGCAGGAGAGCCCTGGCTGGCATCTGACGGTGCCCCTCTGGGACGAAGCTTCCAGAGGAAAAATCAGGCAGCAATATTTGCTGTTCTACAGCCTCTGCTGGTGATACTCAGGCAAATAGGGTCTGGAGTGGAGCTCCAGCAAACTCCAACAGACCTGCAGCTGAGGAACCTGACTGTTAGGAAGAAAACTAACAAACAGAAAGGAATAGCATCAACATCAACAAAAAGGAAATCCACACCAAAATCCCATCCTTAGGTCACCAACAACAAAGACCAAAAGTAGATAAAACCACAAAGATGGGGAGAAATCAGCACAGAAAGGATGAAAATTCCAAAAACCAGAATGCCTCTTCTCCTCCAAAGGATCACAACTCCTTGCCAGCAAGGGAACAAAACTGGACGCAGAATGAGTTTGACGAGTTGACAGAAGTAGGCTTCAGAAAGTGGGTTATAACAAATTTCTCTGAGCTGAAGGAGCATGTTCTAACCCATTGCAAGGAAGCTAAAAACCTTGAAAAAAGATGAGACAAATGGCTAACTAGGATAAATAGTGTAGAGAAGAACATAAACAACCTGATGGAGCTAAAAACACAGCGTGAGAACTTCGTGAAGCATACACAAGCTTCAGTAGCCGAATCGATCAAGCAGAACAAAGGATATCAGTGATTGAAAATCAAATTAATGAAATAAAGTCAGAAGATTAAAGAAAAAAAGAGTGAAAAGAAATAAAGCCTCCGAGAAATATGAGACTATGTGAAAAGACCAAATCTACCATTGATTGGTGTACCTGAAAGTGACAGGAAGAATGGGACCAAGTTATAAAACACTCTTCAGGATATTATCCAGGAAAACTTTCCCAAGCTATCAAAGCAGGTCAACATTCAAATTCAGGAAATACGGAGAACACCACAGAGATATTCCTTGAGAAGAGCAACCCCAAGACACATAATCATCAGATTCACCAAGGTTGAAATGAAGGAAAAAGTGTTAAGGGCAGCCAGAAAGAAAGGTCGGGTTACCCACAAAGGGAAGCCCATCAGACTAACAGAGGATCTCTCGGCAGAAACTCTACAAGCCAGAAGAGAGTGGGGACCAATAATCAACATTCTGAAAGCAAAGAATTTTCAACCCAGAATTTCATATCCAGCCAAACTAAGCTTCATAAGTAAAGGAGAAATAAAATCCTTTACAGACAAGCAAATGCTGAGAGATTTTGTCACCACCAGGCCTGCCTTACAAGAGCTCCTGAAGGAAGCACTAAATATGGAAAGGAACAACCAGTACTAGCCAGTTCAAAAACATGCCAAATTGTAAAGACCATCGATGCTATGAAGAAACTGCATCAACTAATGGGCAAAATAACCAGCTAACATCATAATGACAGGATCAAATTCACACACAACAATGTTAACCTTAAATGTAAATGGGCTAAATGCCACAATTAAAAGGCACAATTAGATAAAGAGTCAAGACCCATTCGTGTGCTGTATTCAGGAGACCCACCTCACATGCAAAGACACACATAGGTTCAAAATAGAGAAATGGGGCCAGGTGCAGTGGTTCACACCTGTAATCCCAGCACTTTGGGAGGCTGAGGCGGGTGGATCACCTGAGGTCAGGAGTTTGAGACCAGCCTGACCAACATGCATAAACCCCATCTCTAATAAAAATACCAAATTAGCTGGGCATGGTGGCACATGCCTGTGATCCCAGCTACTCAGGAGGCTGAGGCAGGACAATCGCTTGAACCCAGGAGGCAGAAGTTGCAGTGAGGGGAGATTGTGTCATTGCACTCCAGCCTGGGCAACAAGAGCAAAACTCCATCTCAAAAATAAATAAATAAATAAATAAATAAATAAATAAATAAATAGATGGAGGAAGATCTACCAAGCAAATGGAAAGCAAAATAAATAAATAAAATCAGGGGTTGCAATCCTGGTCTCTGATAAAACAGACTTAAAACCAACAAACATCAAAAGAGACAAAGAAGACCATTACATAATGGTAAAGGGATCAGTTCAACAAGAAGAACTAACTATCCTAAATATATATGCACCCAATACAGGAGCACCCAGATTCATAAAGCAAATTCTTAGAGACCTACAAAGAGACTTAGACTCCTACACAATAATAATGGGAGATTTTAACACCCCACTGTCAATATTAGATAAATCAATGAGACAGAAAATTAACAAGGATATCCAGGACTTGAATTCAGTTCTGCACCAAGCAGACCTAATAGATATCTACAGAACTCTCCACCCCAAATCAACAGAGTATACATTCTTCTCAGCACCACATCACACTTATTCTAAAATTGACCACATAACTAGAAGTAAAACACTCCTCAGCAAATGTAAAAGAACAGAAATCACAACAAACTGTCTCTCAGACCACAGTGCAATCAAATTAGAACTCGGAATTAAGAAACTCACTCAAACTGCAGAACTATATGGAAACCGAACGACCTGTTCCTGAATGACTACTGAGTAAACAACAAAAACAAGGCAGAAATAAAGATATTCTTTGAAACCCATGAGAAACAAGATACAACATACCAGAATCTCTGGGACGCATTTAAAGCAGTGTGTAGAGCAAAATTTATAGCACTAAATGCCCACAAGAGAAAGCAGGGAAGATCTAAAATTGACACCCTAACATCACAATTAAAATAACCAGAGAAGCAACAGCAAACAAATCCAAAAGCTACCAGAAGACAAGAAATAACTAAGATCAGAGCAGAACTGAAGGAGACAGAGACACAAAAAACCCTTCAAAAAATCAATGAATCCAGGAGCTGATATTTTTTTAAAAAAGATCAACAAAATAGATAGACTGCTAGCAAGACTAATAAATAAGAAAAGAGAGAATAATCAAATTGACGCAATAAAAAATGATAAACGGGATATTACCACCGATCCCATAGAAATACAAACTACCATCAGAGAATACTATAAACAACTCTATGCAAATAAACTAGAAAATCTAGAAGAAATGGATATATTCCTGGACTAAACCAGGAAGGAGTCGAATCTCTGAATAGACCAATAACAGGTTCTGAAATTGAGGCAGTAATTAATAGCCTACTAACCAAAAAAAGTCCAGGACCAGACGGATTCAAGTTGAATTCTACCAGAGGCAAAAGAGGAGCTGGTACCATTCCTTCTGAAACTATTCCATTCAATAGAAAAAGAGGTAATCCTCCCTAACTCATGTTATGAGGCCAGTATCATCCTGATATCAAAATCTGGCAGAGACACAATAAAATAAGAGAATTTTAGGCCAATACCCCTGATGACACTGATGCAAAAGTCCTCAATAAAATACTGGCAAACCAAATCTGCAGCACATCAAAAGCTTATCTACCATGATCAAGTCGGCTTCATCCCTCGGATGAAAGGCTGGCTCAACATACGCAAATCAGTAAACGTAATCCATCACATAAACAGAACCATTGACAAAAAATTCATGATTATCTCAGTAGATGTAGAAAAGGCCATCAACAAAATTCAACAGCCCTTCATGCTAAAAAAAAAAAAACAAAAAAAAAAAAAAAAAAAACAAAAAAAAACTCTCAATAAACTAGGTATCAATGGAATCAATCTCAAAATAATAAGAGCTATTTATGACAAACCCACAGCCAATATGACACTGAATGGGCAAAAACTGGAAGCATTCCCTTTAAAAACTGGCACAAGACAAAGATGCCCTCTCTCACCACTCCTATTAAATATAGTATTGGAAGTTCTGGCCAGGGCAGTCAGGCAAGAGAAAGAAATAAAGGGTATTCAATTAGGAAAAGAGGAAGTCAAATTGTCTCTGTTTGCAGAGGACATGATTCTATATTTAGAAAGTCCCATCGTCTCAGTCCCAAATCTCCTTAAGCTGATAAGCAACTTCAGCAAAGTCTCAGGATACAAAATCAATGTGCAAAAATCACAAGCATTTCTATATTCCAATAACAGACAAACAGAGAGCTGAATCATGAGTGAACTCTCATTCACAATTGCTACTAAGATAATAAAATATCTAGGAATACAACTTACAAGGGATGTGAAGGACGTCTTCAAGGAGAACTACAAACTACTGCTCAAGGAAATAAGAGAGGGCACAAACAAATGGAAAAACATTCCATGCTCATGGATAGGAAGAATCAATATCATGAAAATGGCCATACTGCCCAAAGTTATTTAGAGATTCAATGCTATCCCCATCAAGCTACCATTGACTTTGTTCACAGAATTGGAAAAACTACTTTAAATTTCATATGGAACCAAAAAAGAGCCTGCATAGCCATGAGAATCCTAAGCAAAAAGAACAAAGCTAGAGGCATCATGCTACCTGACTTCAAACTATACTACAAGGCCACAGTAACCAAAACAGCATGGTACTGGTACCAAAACAGATATATAGACCAATGGATCAGAACAGAGGCCTCAGAAATAATGCCACACATCTACAACCATCTGATCTTTGACAAACCTGACAAAAACAAGCAATGGGGAAAGGATTCCCTATTTAATAAATGCTGTTGGGAAAACTGGCTAGTCACATGCAGAAAGCTGAAACTGGATCCCTTCCTTATACCTTATACAAAAATTAACTCAAGATGGATTAAAGGCTTAAATGTAAGACCTAAAACCATAAAAACCTTAGAAGAAAACCTAGGCAATACCATTCAGGACATAGGCATGGGCAAAGTCTTTATGACTAAATCATCAAGAGCAATGGCAACAAAAGCCAAAATAGACAAGTGTGATCCAATTAAACTAAAGAGCTTCCACACAGCAAAATTAACTATCATCGGAGTGAACAGGCAACCTACCGAATGGGAGAAAAATTTTGCAATCTATCCATCTGACACAGGGCTAATATCCAGAATCTTCAAAGAACTTAAACAAATTTACAAGAAAAAAACAAACAACCTCATCAAAAAGTGGGCAAAGGATATGAACAGACACTTCTCAAAAGAAGAAATTTATGCAGCCAACAGACCTATGAAAAAAAGCTCATCATCACTGGTCATTAGAGAAATGCAAATCAAAACCACAAAGAGATACCATCATCCTATGCCAGTTAGAATGGTTATCATTTAAGAAGTCAGGAAACAACAGATGCTGGAGAGGATGCAGAGAAATAAGAATGCTTTTACACTGTTGGTAGAAATGTAAATTAGTTCAACCATTGTGGAAGACCATGTGGCGATTTCTCAAGGATCTGGAACTAGAAGTACCATTTGACCCAGCGATCCCATTACTGGGTATCTACCCAAAGGATTATAAATCATGCTACTGTAAAGACACATACACACGCAAGTTTATTGCAGCACTGTTCACAATAGCAAAGACTTAGAATCAACCCAAATTTCCATCAATAACAGACTGGATAAAGAAAGTATGGCACATATACACCATGGAATACTACACAGCCATAAAAAAGATGAGTTCATGTCCTTTGCAGGGACATGGATGAAGCTGGAATCAATCATTCTCAGCAAACTATCACAAGGCCAGAAAACAAAACGCCACATGTTCTCACTCATAAGTGGGAGTTGAACAATGAGAACACATGGACACAGGGAGGGGCCTGTCAGGCGTGGGAACCTGGGGGAGGGATAGCATTAGGAGAAATACCTAATGTAAAGGACGAGTTGATGCGTGCAGCAAGCCAACATGGCGCATATATACCTATGTAACAAACCTGCACATTTTGCACATGTATGCCAGAACTCAAAGTATAATAAAAAAAAAATTCACTCCAAAAAAAAAAAGAAGATACAGGATCACGAAAATAGAGGGCCTAGCAGAAGAAACAGGTAGAAGGAATTAATTCCTATGTATTCTGTAAAGAAAAGTCCCAAAATGGCAGCCACATAGAGAATCGACCAAATTTGGCAATAATTTGATGATGATTGAGATAGGGAAAGAAGAGCTTGTGTGAAGAGTCACATATGAGAGTTAATCCTCATTTTCTAGATAACAAATGTCCATAACTCATATGCAAACTTGAACAATTATGGAAAAACTGTATAAAGTGTGCTATTATAAAATCTGGGGTACATCAACAATAGGCTGGATAAAGAAAATGTGGTCCCTATTTACCATAGAACACTATACAGCCATAGAAAAGGACAAGATCAGGTCCTTTGCAGCAACATGGATTAAACTGGAGGCTATTGTCTCAGGTGAACTAACACAGGAACAGATAACCAAATACTGCATGTTCTCACTTATAAGTGGAGATAAACATTGAATACACATGGACACAAAGAGGGGGACAATAGACACTGGGGCCTACTTGAGGGTAGAGGGTGGGAGGAAGGAAAGGATTGAAAAATTTCCTATTGAGTACTATGTGTCTTACCTGGGCGATGAAATAATCTATACACCAAATTCTCTTGACATGTAATTTACCTCTATAACAAACTTGCACATGTACCCCTGAACCTAAATAAAAGTTGAAAATATAAAATAAATAAAATAAAATAAATATAGAGCTAAATACTAAAGTAGCTACAAGAATAGAATATGGTGGTCTCTGTGAGGAAAAATTGTGAAAGACTGTGGAAGGACTGAAAAAAAAAATCATGAGGTGACATCAATAAATGAAAGTGCATTGTTCAGAGCATATCCTTCCAGATAATAAAATTCCACAGGGCTCTTGCCTTTCACTGACTTTCAGCTATTTTGCACCTCTGTAGAGAAAGAAGAAATTTCCAGGAAACTAACAATAATGCAAATAATTTCTAATGAGTTTACATATTTGTCTGGTTTTGTGGTTCTCCTTTAAAAATGATTGCCTTAGTAATTAATGAATTAAATAAAATATTTGTTATTTATTAATTTTATATCTGGATGAAGGACATGATTTTACCATTTTTGAAAATTATACTTTGTCATCTCTGGGAGTGGCCATTATAGAAGACTTTTGATTTTTATTACAGGCCTGTGTTACTGTTTGATTTTCCTAACTAAGCAGATATTATCTTGATAAAAATTGTGATTAAATTTAAAAGATATTTTAAAATTAAACATTAAGAAATGATGAGAACTGTGTAAAATGCTTAGCACTCTTAGATGATGATACTTTACATAACAGGCAGAAGGAATTAAATAAACAGAGGATGAGATAGGCAAAAGAATTAAAAACCAACCTCTGAATAAGACTTTTCTTTCTTCAACTTCTAGTAAGAAAACTACCTCATTCTTTGTTCCATAATCGCTTGGATGCTTCCTTTCTACTTTAGCTGAGGTTTTTCTCACCACTCCTCCTACTTACATCACTCATGACCCAGTATCTTCCTTTGGGAACCTCAGACACTGCTTTTTGTTTGTTTGATTTTGTTTTCATCTTTACTGTTCAGAACTCTCCTCACAATTTATGTCCTTGAACACTGCCAAGCAATTGTCCAATAAAGGAAACTATGGGTGTGAGCCAAATGAAATGACAATCTTACACCACATTGTAGTGTAAAAATACTACCAGGACTGGGTACAAAGTGTACTGCCATTTTGTCCAACACAGAATAAAAGGTATTTAGGGCTCCTCTATTAAGTTGTGTACAGCACAAAATATGCCAACAGTACTGGATTAATAATAATTAATTCCATTCACTGCAAAAGTATCCAACATGTTTTCAGCCAAAGAAAAGAAACAAAATAGCAAGGACTTCAGTCTCAAATAAAAAATATATTTTACAAATATCTGACTTTGGATTGCAGTATTTAGCAAATGTTACTAAAAAGGGAGTCAAGCAGTTTTATTTATGTAAAGTAGTTCGTGCTTTAAAGGGCATTTTTTTTTTTTAAGGAGTTTGCTTATCTGACAAGTTTGCCAAAGTCCTAGTTAAAAATGTTCATTTCTCATTCACTCCCAGTGACATCAAGAGATCCAAATCTTTTTCTTTTCCTCTCAGTGCTCAGTGGCACTGAGGTCAGTACTTTCCATTCCAGATAAACCAGAGAAAGAGGATTGAGACCATTCTCCACACTGAAGCTTTGTTTATAAACAAAAAATAAAGAGCCCCAGTGAGAGTATTTTATATGGCAAATGGCTGGCCTCAAAGTTTTTCCTAACTGCCTGATTTAGAGTATATCTAACTTCTCTGTCAACTGCAAATCAGCAGTACAAAGTAAAGCATCAGTAAAGGAAGACATTGGAGAAATGGCTATTACTGCATAAAACACTAAAATGAGAACAAGGGTGGTACTTGTTTAAAGGCCACTACGTCCTAATAAGAAAAGGACAAGATTCCTGCAGTTCAAATTCTGCTTCTTTTCTTTATGTACAAAAGACTATCAACAATAAAAATGCTTTTAAAATTTTCCTCCAAAAAGTGACTTTTGTATTGTCTAATTATTCTTTGAGTACTTATGTATCCATGGCATCTGATGATCTATTTTCTATTATTAATTGGGAACCTTGACATATTTAGTGTTAATAATACCTAGCTCAGAGGGTTATTGTGATATTTGAGTTTTAATACATGAAAGAGATTTACACCGGTGTTCCATACATTTTTGCCATTACAATACTTGTGAATTTTGAGCTAAAGTCACTACATAGATGATATAATAGATGATAAATGTCATCTTTTACAATTGCTGAGTATATGGAAAGTTGTGTATACATTATTATTTAAGTAGGGTGAGGTTTTACATGACTATGAAAGTTAATTATGAATCTTTTGTTAAAATAAATAATTCCCTGCTAAGATTGAAAAAATATCTCAGAAAGCAGGACAAAGATTAATATAAGGTAGCATACAAGTTGCTATGAAATAACATTAACATACTAATAGATAATGTTCATGAGGTTCACAAGAGGAAACATAATAATTTTAAAAGGTTATTTCTTAGAATTAAATAAATAAATAATAAATAAATACAACTAAAACATTGAGCTAAAATCTGAAATTGTGAAAGCATATTTTAACAATATAAGCAAGGTTGGCAAAGGTACGGACAAATTGGTACACATGCATTGCTGTAAGGGAATATAAATGGCCACAACCTTTTAGAAAATAATTTGATAATTTCACGAACACTTTTATAACTGCTAAGTTTTAGAACATGTATGCTAGAGAAAATCATCTAAAGAATTTTTTAAAAATACCTGCATGAATGAGAGAGGAAGAGAGAGGTGCTATTTTTAATATTACAGAAAATGATAGCCACCAGAAATATCAAAGGAAAATTATTAATCAATATCTACTTGATCCAAGGTTATGTGATATTAAAACAATGACCAAAAAGATCATCTGACCTCTTATAATAGTGTTTATTTTATATTATTATTACAGAAACAGATGTGTTGCAAAATTGTATCATGTTATGATTGGAACTAAAAAAATATATATCTGTGATTAGGCAAAAACTAAAATCAGTTCCCCAAGTGAAGTTATTTCATGAAAAGTTGTATTTTTCAAATATCCTGTCACAGTGAATATTTGATATCAAGACTGTTACATTGGTATATATATGTCAATATTACAGTATTGATACATAATATTGTATTGATCAATATACTGTATCAATACAGTATTGATATATTTAATATATTGATATTAATATATTGATATTACTTTTAATTTTTACAACAAAGAAATAGTAATAAACTTGTAAAGTAGGTAAACACTTCACAAGTAAGGTATTTCATACATTTGGACTTTTGGTTAGGTGTTCTCAAAGGGAAAACACAGAATGAGGCTCGACTCTAATAAGCAATTTTTAAATTTTTACTTACAATTATATGCCATTATTTTTAAGTTCTGGGGACATGTGTAGGATGTGCAGGTTTGTTACATAGGTAAACGTGTACCATGATGCTCTACCGCACCTGTCAACCCATTACTTAGGTATTAAGCCCAGCACGCATTAGCTCTTTTCTCTAATACTCTCTCCCCTCCCTGCCCTCCCCCAACGGGCCCCATTGAGTGATATTCTCCTCCCTGTGTCCATGTGTTCTCATTGTTCAGCTCCCACTTATGAGTGGGAACATGCAGTGTTTGGTTTCTGTTCCTGCATTAGTTTGCTGAGGATGATGGCTTCCAGCTTCACCCGTGTCCTTGCAAAGGACACGATTTCATTCCTTTTTATGGCTGCATAGTATTCCATGGTGTATATGTACCACATTTTCTTTATCCAGTCTCTCATTGATGGGCATTTGGGTTGATTCCATGTCTTTGCTATTGTGAATAGTGTTGCCATGAACATAAGCATGCATGTATCTTTATAATATAATGCTTTATTTTCCTTTGGGTATATACCCAGTAATGGGATTATTGGGTCAAATGATATTTCTGGTTCTAAGTCTTTGAGGAATTGCCACACTGTCTTCCACAATGGCTGAACTAATTTACATTTCCATAAACAGTGTAAAAATGTTCCTATCTCTCTGCAACCTTGCCAACATCTGCTGTTTCTTGACTTTTTAATAATTGCCATTCTGAATGGCAATTAAATCAATACAAATTCACAAATTATAAGGTTTGTATTTATTGAAGTTATTATTCTTATTGATGCTGAAATTGTAACATAGTTGGTCAGTAGGCACCTGTTGAAGATGGCCCCTAAGTCATTTTGCATGAGCCTAGTAGGTTTTAACTTCCTTAATTTCTGATATGACAGTTTCCAGGCTCATTTTGCACATTTCTTGCTCTGAACCTAGAATCAGTCATTTAAATGAGCCCTGCTACCTTTTAGTGGTAAATGTGCTATGGAGATAATAATCTAGGCACTACTAGTGTTCTTTGACGGATATTGTTTCTAGTACTTTTCAGTGGACACAACTAACTTGGGACATGACTTATGTCCCAAGACATAAGAGACTGAAGAGATGTTACTCTACTTATTCTCTCTCTCTCTCTCTCTCATTCTCTATCTCTCTCCTCCTCCAAAAACTAATTTGTGTGAAATTCTATTGCATCTTCATGGACTATTCATGTTTAAGTGAAAATGGGCTTTTCTTCTCAAAGGAAAACATGGGCGGGACGGCTTTTAAGCCTCGCATTCTAGTGATTTCTCTTCAGTTATCTTAAAGTGTTCAAAAATGTCTTGGAAGTAACTAAGATATTCTAAGATATTCTAGCTCTGTCCTCTCCCCTACTTTTAACTGTTTCTTTTCTTTCCTTGCCCCGGTCTGCCTTAAAGGCCAGCGCACAGGAATTTCTCCTCAATACAGTGCCTTAGATTAGAAAGGAGAATTCTCAGGGTGCAGACAACTCCATCTTCCTCCAAGCTTGCACTCATCCATGAAATATAACCTGACAAAGCCACTTCCCAGTTTTGGATGCTGACCGCAAATTGACCCACTGAGCTTTCCTGTGAAAACCTTTCAAATGGGGAGTTTTCTAGTTCTCAGGCTTTGCATAATGCTTTTGCTTGCCTTCCATTTTTTCTTTTTTTTCTGAATAGTTGCTGATACACTGCAGACCTTGTTGCTGTCAGTGATTTTTCTGCATTCATTCATGATTTGGAATTTGTATGGAAATCTTATCCCCTGGTTTAGTTGCAGATGCTGTCTATGGGTTGTGGTTTTGCTATTCTAGTTGCTATATCTTTGCATGTGTGTGTGTATACAGGGAGGGTTTCAAGGAGATAAACACACACACACACAGGCACACACACACATACACATACACACATTGCTGTAGCTGACATCTACCCCTTTATAAAGATTTGACTAATCTTTATAAAATATGTCAAACCAATTTTTGTTTTTGGTTTTTTATTTTTTCCTGAAGCTTCTTCAATGGCTTCCCATCTTATTCCGAGTAAAAGCCACATTTTACTCTGAATTACAGAGTAAAATGAATCACATTTTAATCAACATACACGATCTGCTACCCTCTTTTCTTACTACACATTATCTCTCCAACTTCATCTTATGGTACCTACCAACTGATGTAATCAATACCAGTCTCTCGATCAACCTCAGATGTTAGCCAGACTTAAGCCCCAGAGTTTTTGTGCCTGCTATTCCCATTGCCTGGCTTTGCTTCTGCTAAATACCTGTATGAATAACTCCTTCTCTTACAAGTCTTAGCACAAATGGCATCTTAATGGTGAGGTCTTTCCTATTTAAAGGTATAATTTTCCCACCCTTGAAATATATTTTAATCATTTATTTTTGTTTTCTATATTTTCCCAGTAGGAAGTTTTTTCCATTTTTTTAAATTGTCCCTTTAAATGTATTCAGCACTCTCCATCATAGTAAGTGGTCAACAATTTTTGTGAGATTGAGCTGGGTTCTATAATTTTAACAAAGAATAGTCAGCCCCAAATCTTGAGAAAATATCCAGTTCTGAGAGAAAATCAGATATATGAACAAGTAATTACAAATATGATTCCTAAGATATGGTGAATCAAATACGATGAATGCTAAAATCAATATATACACTAGGTGCCACACTGTCAAGCAATCAATCAGAAATAACTTAATTTCCCTTTATCCTTTCCAAGTATTTTCCCTACTATGCTGCTTTCTATATGCTTTATTCAGAAAAAATGAACACTTTTATTTGTTGCTGCATATGTGGCAATGTATAGGTTTGTATGTTTTTCTGGTAATCTCCCCACTGCCTAAAAGTTCTCTTTCTCAATTTCAAAAATCTATATTATTTCTAATTTTTAAGATCCAGAGAAAAATTCTACCTCTTGTGTACAGTCTTTTCATATTTCCTTGCTGGAAGGAACCTCTTCCTCCTTTGCATTCTGATGGCATCCTTCTGAAACCTCTTATTAATTTAATCACTTTCGGGGGTACAAAATACATATATTTGTAAATGTCTCTGATACTGACCCACCCTAACCTATTCCTTACGTCATTTCCTAAACAAATATTTTTAGCTCCTGCCAAAATTAATTAGTGCTAGTTTTGTGATGAAAGCTAATCTGTGCTTCATTAATGACAATATGCTAATTCTCCTAGAGGACACTTTCAGGTTCCTTTCTCCTTTAAGATTCTGATGTGCTACATAGGTACAACCATGTTATCACAGATAAAATGTTACTGTTTACTTATTTACAAATCTGAACCACTCTGTATTCTACAGTTGAGTGCAGGGGCTTTATATGATTTCCTGTCCTCACTTCCAATCAAATTCTGGCATAGAGCAAATACTTAATAAGTGTTTGTGAGTAGAAATAAAGGAAGAAAAAAGTAAGCAAGAAAAGATAGAAGACAGAAAATTTAGCCAAAAGCTTTCTGAAAGCAAAATATCTTGAATTATTTAAAAATGTTTTCTAATTATAGATAATTCCAGAGACTGACTTGAAGCAAGCACTTTAGGGCCTTTGACTCTCCTAAAATCACAACCTAGATGATATCCTCATGAAACCAATGCAAGTGAGACACTGTGACCCATTTTGATCTCAGATCAATTTTCCTTGCCTTGCATGATCATAGGTGGAGAGACACTCCTTAGCAGCCTTCCTGTCCACACATACTTAATGCATCACTCTTTTGACTACATTTATTCATAGAATCAAGAAACCAGACAGTATTTGAATTTCTATCATTAAAAAAAGTTAATGCATTTTCAAAAACTGTTGATTATTTTGCTCCTGTATTACACTTCTTTTCATATTCTTGATCTATTTCTGGGAATTAGAAAGGAATTAACAATAGGAAGTAAGTACCCATATTAAAAATTGCAGAAAAGATGTTTAGCACATGGGAAATAGTCTTACAACAAGGAGATGCAATATAGAACTATGGCATAAATCATTGATCTAGATCTCTTACATCACCCCTTTCCCCCCTCTTCTTCCTACTACATACTTTAAAACTTGAATCTCACTTTTTAAAAGATAAAGTTTTACCTTTAATTATTTTACATCTTTTATTCCAAGAAATGGAGAGGCCAAAAGGAGGAAAATAGAGAATAAAAGTCTGTTTGTTTTCCCTCAACTCCCATACCACCTAACTCAGTATATTTGGATAATTCATCAAACTCAGGTTTTATTTAACGTTCTTTTAAGGTCCTATAAATTCAGAATATAATGAGAAAGTGATATCCTATTTGATCAGAGAAGAACAAAGGGAGGCTTAAAGAGGACTATGTTAAACATATTTTCATTCACCTAGTGAGATAGAAGAATATGAGAAATTACAAAGAGGAAAGAAAGCATTCCTCCTTTCAGAAGGAAATTATCTTAATAAAAATAGTCAAGCTATTACAAACCAGTTAGATGATTTTAGTTTCTAACCAATGAAGTCAAGGTTAGCCATGAAAACCTCTGGGAACCAGTCACTTTTACCCAGTTTCATCATCAAGGGTCCAACCTCTGACTTCAGCCAGTCAAGAGACTTGTCAGGGATCCAAGAAGAAACTCACAATATAGTTGGAAGCAATTATCGATACCAAAAAAGCAACATACAAAAATGTACTCATGGTCCTTCCGTAAACTCACTGTATTGAAAAGGAAAATACAACCTATTAATGCTTATGAAATAGTCACTGATTTTATTGGGCAAATTAATGGGAGTGAAAGTATCCACTAATCAGAAGTTTGATTGATGACTCAATATTCATCATCTCAAATATTTGAACCTCAACTTGAGGCCACTAGTTGACTGTAAATGTGCTGTTTCTTTTCTATCATTTGGTTCTATTCAGAGCCTGAAACATGTTCTTCATTTAAAATATGTTCAAATCTAATATTGGAAATTCCTTCAGAACCCTGTGTTTGCCTTAATTTATGCTTTTAATATTTCCTTATTGCTTTTCTAAAGCAATGCACACACTTAAAACAGAAAAAGCAAATCCCACAAATTGCAACTAAGTGTAAGTAAGATATACAGTTTGGAATCTAATTTATTACTAAAGCATTATTAAGAGAAAGTACAGACAAACTAAATAGCTTAGGAAAATTAAAGCATTAATTCTAAGTTTCATTATTTAACTAGGAACATCAGAAAAGTTCAATGTAAGTCTAAAAAATGTACATTTAACTCAGTGTTGTAACCACAGGTTGAAAATATAAACTTTTAGGGAGGAAAGCCAACAGCATCCTAATCTTGTGTAGATATAACTGTTAGTCAATCTTTGTTGTAACATTATTAAAATAGAGAAAATCATGCCATTCTAAAAGACCTGCATTGAATCATATTGTGCAGTATATGTTCATAAAAATAGTATAGATATCCTTTATGCACTTTTCAAGTCATAATCCAAAGACCTTTATTTAGTTCTCCTATATGTAGAGACACAGTTTTGTATAAGATATAGTTTTTGTTCCTAATCAACAAAAAACAACAACAAAAAAAAAAAACCAAAAAAAAAACCACAAAAACTAGAACAGCTTAGGAGGTAGGATTTTTGAAAGTTAAAAAAAATGGCATATGACTCATACCTTAATTTGCTGCATACTTACCATGGAACTTTGGGTAAGTTATTTAACTCCCCTAAACCCCAGTATTCTCACCTATAAAAAAGGATTACAATAGTATCAGAATGGTTTTAAAGACCAAATGAAATAATGTAGATACATTCATTTGCAAGGAGCCTTACTATAAGAATTTAACGAAAGCTAGAATTAATAATATTATAATGGCTATATATTATTGTAACATTGCTACTATAAACAATAGACATTAATATTATCATAAACATTTTTATCATTCATTAGAAAACATTCTTATGACGGAGAATTTGCTTTGTTTTATTTTCAATCATAAAAATATTACACAATAAAATCTGAAAAATCCTCATTGTAAAAAATTCAGACAATGTAGAAATATATGGATGTGTAGTAAATGGTGGAAGTCTTCCTACACTTTTCATCACTTAATCCTTCTCTACCCTTCTAGTGTTGTTCCAAGTAACCATTTAACTATTTGGTCTGTGCCCTTCCTGATCTTTTTTATTCACTTATATTTGTTTGTATATGCATATCCAGATAATTCAGCTTTGTTTTATTTTATTTTCATGTAAATAGTTCATTTAAACATGCTAAAGTGTCTTACCTAGATTACATATACCATAGTTTTTTTTCCCTTTTATGAACATTTGGGTGATTTCAATATTTAGCAATTGCAAAGAATGCTACAATGAAAAATCATCCTACAAGTTTTTCTGTAGATGTGGCGTATTTTCTAGAATGCAGACTTAGAAACATAAAAGCTTAATAGGGGAATATGAGCACTTCTAAAGCTTAATATGTTATCAAGTTGCTATTTGAAAGTCTCTAACAATTTACAATTTACACACTCCACCCACCCGCCATGTATGAGGGAACCCATTTCCTATACTCTTCCCAACAGTATTTGCTTATTTAATCATTCCTTTAATGAATAACTAAATAACTTGCACATCTACTCATGCCAGGTCCTAAGCATATTGCACATTCCCCCAAAAGCTTGCATTCTAGTAGAGTGAAACTGACAAAAAGCAATGCACATGAAAATAGGTAAATAATATTACATATTAGAAAACAAGTTGCATGGGGTCAGAGATTAAAGAGTGAAATGTGAGAAAGTATATAAAAACTACAGTTTTAAATGGTAAATGATCAGACTAAACCTCACTAGAAATATATTTTAGACAAATCATGAAGGATGTAGCAAATTTAAAGAACTTATAATCTAGAGAAGGTGCTCCATTGTCCCTGGCTTCCAAAATTGTTGACAATAACTCTCTAATCTACTACTACTAGCCACACCACCCCATATGTACTTTCTAAGTGAACACCTTCTTATTTTTATGCAGCTTTTAAAATTTATAATTTAACAATATCACTAAGGTATATCTTGAAATTTAAAGATTTTAAAATTAATTTTCTCTGTAATTCTATAGATTTTTTCAATCTGAAGCTTTTGATTTTCATTCATTTATAAATAATTTTCTTCCATTAAGTGTTTGGTTCTTTTCCATTGCAATTCGTTCTATATACTTTAGAAGCAATTGCTCATATTTGTCTCTTCATTTTAGACCTTTATGTAGTCTCCTTTCTTCAATGGTCTTTTTGTTCCTTTATTTCATGGTTTGATTTTTTTCTCTCTCTATCTTTGGAAGCATCAACTCTGACTTTGCCACTTTATTGTATCTACATATTGCATGTCTTTCTCTTTCTTGGGTTCATTTTTCATCTGGATATTATAAATCTATAGGGAATTAACACAGTCTGCAAATGTTGAACTGTTGGAGCCTCTTTATAATTTAAATTATCATTATTCTTCTCTCATGTTTGGTAATAATTTGGCTGCTTATTAAAATTTAGCTTCAAAATCATTTTTCCTGTTTTTAAAAAATATTTTTCCACTCAACAGAATTCTTAATCATTGTAATAAAGGTAATATTTATCAACAGTTCACAAAGAGCGAGGTTATTATGCATATAAATTGATATCATTTAATACTTAAACCAATTAAATATGTTCTATTATTATCCATAATTAAAGTAAAAAAATGTGACTTAAAAACAGAAGTGGTTTATTCACCGTTTTATGACAAAGATGTGGTACAATTGAAATTGAAACCAGTGTCATCTGAAATAGAGGTCAAGTCACATTCTTGATAACTATTTGATTTTGGCTTATGTGCAGGCAAGCTGCCTCCTCTACTCTTACAAAAGCTTTAAGATTTTTTTTTGGGGGGGGGGGGTGCGTATCCTTGAGGTTTTGAAATTGCAACCCAATATATAAATGTGTATCTTTATTTATACTGCCTCAATGGAAACTTTAATTCTGAGGATTTATTCTTCTTTAATTTCTGAAAAATTCCCAATATTAATGTTCTTCTAATATACTTTTTCTTTTATTGTGGTCTCTCCTATATAACTCTTATTAGATGGCTATTGGACCTTCTGAATTAACTATTTATGTTTCTTAATATTTTTAAATATTTTCTATTTATTTTTCTTCTTGTTTTATATTTTGGGAGACTTTCTTTTGATTTTTCAGTCCCTAATTTAAACTTGAATGGTTATCATTCTGCTAGACTTATTTTTAATTTAGGATCTATATTTTTAATAAACATTATCAGCCATTTGTTCACATAATCCTTTCTTTCAGACTTTTTTAAATCTTTAATTGTTTTTGCAATGATTTTAGATTTATAGAAAAATCACAAATATAGTAGAGTTTCCCCTATATGCTTCACTCATCTTCCTCTAAGATTCCAAAGTGCATTTATTGAAAGTAAGAAATAAACATTGGTACATTACTATTAACTCAACTACAAATTTTGTTCAGATTTCACCAGTGTTTCCACTAATGTCCTTCTTCTATTCCCAGATTCAACCTAGGATCCCCTACCATCTTTTGGGTTTTTGTTTTTCCTCAAGACTGCTATTCTTGGTTTGTGTTTATGTTAACAAATAGAAGACCAGGTTTATTATTCTACATAGCTTAGAAAGGATCCCCGTATATTTATATAGACCGGTTTCCCAAATGGGTCTCTCTTTTGAATGGGAACTGACTGGGGCTTCTCTATAAAGAATGGATTATGTCTAAAGGCAGACTTCCTTCTGGTATACATGGGGTAGAGCAGACAGTCAAAATGAGACGTTGCCCTCTCTGACTCATGGCTAGCATAAGGAAGGCTTTATTATGTTCATTCCACTTTGCATAGAATTATGTTTCCATTATTATTTTTTTGTTGACTTTTATTTTCTTTCGTGGTCATTAGAGTTACCTTGAAATTCCCTCTATTATGTTCTGCATTTTTTCTACACCCGAGTAGAAATCATTCCCTGGAATGCAGTTAGGGTTCATTGTTTTTCATTTTCATTTCTTGTTTCTGTATTTACATTTTTCTCTTCTGGGCTGAATACTGTCTTCAACTCTTTGTGTGTGTGTGTGTGTGTGTGTGTGTGTGTGTGTGTGTCTGTTTTGGAAAAGCACGAACAGATATGAAGAGGAAAGCTCCCTAAAAGATATACGCTTCTCCCATGTCAATCTTTGATATATCTTTTTTTTAAATAATGTGACTTGTGAATTCTTCTCCTCAATATATCTATTTTTACTTCCATATGAGGCAATGTCTTAAATTATTTAGTCTCTAAAAATATTATAGAAAAAAATGGATGCTCTCAGAATAACTTCATTCTTAAAAGAATACATTATTGCATGCAATTTCAGGATGCAAATAATCTAGGTCGAAGGGCTAGCAGGAGAAGGGGTGAGAGAACTACATTAGGTTTTACAAAAACTATGTTCCAGCCTGGGCCGTGCTCTTTCTAGGATAAGGCATAAAGCTATCTGAATTTGTTAGCCAGTATAAAAATAAAAGAATAATATCTGTCTTATCCCCAGCATGTGGGATTGCTCTTAGTATCAAAAACATAGTTATGTATAAGACCACTTTGTAAAGCACTATGTATGTTTACTCTTTTATTCAGGAAATATTTCTTGAGTGCCTTCTAAGTACCAAGTCCTCTTTTTGGTACAATGTTAAGTGTTTCTAAAGAGAGAGAGACTATGGAGGCCTAAAGTAATATGCCTTAGAAGTGGTTGGAATTTTATATTGAAAAATCAGAAGCCAGAAATTGTGAATGAGAGAGGGATAAAATAGAGAATTTAGGTTAGAAAAACAGAGAGACCTAATGTCCCTCAGAATTTGAGTGGATTTGGGCGAACAGGGCCCATCTGGTTGGAGCAAGAGCTTTTTCTGTGCTTTCTCTAAATCACTATGTTGGACACATTTTGCACACCTTAATTAAGCTTACGTACTATGCATTAGATTAGATTGGTTTTTGCCAATGTTTTGGCAAAACCCGTAATAACTTTTACACCAACCTAATACTTTGATTTACATGTTTTTCAAACTATAAAAAACAGGCTGTCATATCATTTTTGTACCTACTCACCAGAGCATTTAAATCAAAGTTGATTGCTACACTTTTAAAAAAATTTATAAATTGACTTAATTTCAATGTACTGTAAGATACACATTTTCATCATTAAATTCTCCATGTTTGTGGTCAGGGCTGCTAACTGGCTAAGTCACATTGCTGTCTCTATAACACCTTAAAGAGTTGAAGCCAGACAAACAC
The DNA here is from genome assembly GCF_008728515.1 of Papio anubis. NCBI lineage: Eukaryota > Metazoa > Chordata > Mammalia > Primates > Cercopithecidae > Papio > Papio anubis. The sequence goes on from NC_044984.1 coordinate 33,105,330, forward strand.
ACTTCTCATACCAAAGTTTGTATTCTACAATACTGTCAGTAGAATAGTATTTCCCTAAGGATGATTTCTATCTCCAGAATTAGCCTCCCACTTTATTTTGACAAAACTCAATACCCATCTGTTTATGCAGTCGTTTGATTGCATGGGAAGTTTGACAAGTCCATGGCCAGATAACAGAACTGAATCCTTTTTATAGTCTCATACATCTTGTAAATCAACAATATGAACATCCTAAAATAATAAAATGGGTGGCATACTTTTACGAGCTGGAAAATTAAAGGATAGGTTCAACATGAAAGCCTGTCAATCTTTCTGCATACATTAGAGATTAGCTTTAATTTCTTTTGAATTATAAAAATTGCCTAAAAAAGAGAAGCAGATTTCAAAGGTCGATAGTGCATAATATGCACATAAACCTTACCAAAAAAGCCAAGTTTGAAACCCCATCTATGTGACAGTAACATTCCTCTGGCTACACATTTGAAATTTCACTAGTGTGAACTTTTTTGACTCTATACTTATCCTTATTCTGTAATCCAAATCCTTTATGTACTGTGGAGTTGGCAAAAACTGTCTCCTCTCTGTCCCACTCTAAAAGAACTTTCTCCATTTGTCTTACTAATGTTGGGGGCGGGGGGAGTCGGGTAAAAGGAAACTGAAAGGATGCAAGAGTGAGAATCCTTGGTCAGACTCAAGAAAAAACTGAAAAGTTTTATAATTTGACTGTCTTTGAAAGTTCTTAACTTCATAGCTACTTGAGAGGCTGAGGCAGGAGGATCATTTGAGCCCAGGAGGTCGAGGCAGCAGTGAGCTATGATTGCTCTACTACATTCAAGCGTGGGTGACAGAGTGAGATTCTATCTCTTTTTTTTTTTTTTTTTTGAGACGGAGTCTCACTCTGTCACCCAGGCTGGAGTGCAGTGGCCGGATCTCAGCTCACTGCAAGCTCCGCCTCCCGGGTTCACGCCATTCTCCAGCCTCAGCCTCCCGAGTAGCTGGGACTACAGGCGCCCGCCACCTCGCCCGGCTAGTTTTTTGTATTTCTTAATAGAGACGGGGTTTCACCGTGTTAGCCAGGATGGTCTCGATCTCCTGACCTCGTGATCCGCCCGTCTCGGCCTCCCAAAGTGCTGGGATTACAGGCTTGAGCCACCGCGCCCGGCCGAGATTCTATCTCTTAAAAAAAAGTTTCAATAAAAAAAAAAAGGTAACTAAACTTCTATCTCAGTAGTAGGAGTGACTGAGAGAATTTATCAACTGGATTAGCAATGGACAATTAATTGCTGAGTGAGAAAAGTTATTTGGCATTTTTGGTCCACTTATTTTTTTTTAATTTCAACTTTTATTATCAATTAAAGAGTACACGTGCACATTCGTCACATGGGTAAATTGCGTGACATTCTGGCTTGGGGTTCTAATGATTCCATCACCTAGGCAGTAAGATAGTACCAAACAGGTGGTTCTCCAGCCCATGCCCCACTCCCTCGCTCCCCTTCTAGTGGTCTCCAGTGTTTATTGTTCCCATGTTTATGTTCATGTGTGTTTATTGTTTATCTCTTGCTTATAAATGAGAACATGCACTATTTGGTTTTCTGTTCTTGCATTATTAGTTCACTTAGGTTAATGGCCTCCAGCTCCGTCCATGTTGCTGCAGAGGACAAGATTTTGTTCATTTTTATGGCTGCATAGTATTCCATTGTGTATATGTATATTTTCTTTAATCAATGCACCTTTGATAGGTACCTAAGCTGATTCCATATCTTTGCTGTTGTGAACAGCATTGCAGTGAACATACAGGTGTGTGGGTCTTTGATAGAATGAATTATTTTCCTTTGGGTATATACCAGTATACCCAAAGTAGTGGGATGGCTGAGTCTAATGGTAGCTCTATTTTAAGTTCTTCAAGAAATCTCTAAACAGCTTTCTAGAGTAGCTGAACTAGTTTGCATTCCCTCTGACAGTGTATAAGCCTTCCCTTTTCTCTACAGTCTCAACCACATTTGTTGTTTTTTTGACTTTTTAATAGCCATTATGACTAGTGTGAGATTATTTTGTGGTTTTGATTTGCATTTTTCTAATGATTAGTGATAATGCGTTATTTTTTCATATATTTGTTGGCCACTTGCACATCCTCTTTTGAGATATGTCTGATTCATGTCCTTTGCTCACTTTTTAACTAGATTTTTGTTGTTGTTGCTTTTTCTTGTTGATTTGTTTAAGTTCCTTGTAGATTCTGGACATTAGACCTTTGTCAGATGCAAAGTTTGCAATATTTTCTCCCATTCTGTAGGCTGTTTACTCTGTTGGTAATTTATTTTGCTGTGCAGAAGCTCTTCCATTTAATTAGCCTCCACTTGTCAATTTTTGGTTTTGTTGCATTGCTTTTGGGGACTTAGCCATAAATTATTTGCCAAAGCCTATGTTGAGAAGGGTATTTCCTAGGTTTTCTTCTAGGATTTTTGTTGTTTGAAGCCTTATATTTAAATCTTTAATCCATCTTGAGTTAATTTTTGTATATGATGAGAAGTTGGGGCCCAGTTTTAATCTTCTGCGTATGGCTAGCCAGTTATTCCAGCACCATTTATTGAATGGGAAGTTCTTTTTCTTTTGCTTATTTTTGTTAATTTTGTTGAATATCAGATGGTTATAGGTGTGCAAATTTATTTCTAGATTTTCTATTCTATTCCACTAGTTTATGTGTCTGTTTCTTATACTGTTTTACTATTATTATTATTTACTACACTTTGTGGAGCAGGCTAACCCATGGGCAATATGCCCAGAGTTGCACCATACTATTTTGAATACTGTAGTCTTGTAGTATAATTTGAAGTATTACTGTTAAACAGAAAATGTTATTAGCCTTTCAGAACGAAAGTTATTCATTCAAAATATTGGCTTGATGAACTTTGTAGCTACAAACCCTGAAATTACAGTGAAATAAAATCTGTATGTTTGTCAATTAATGCCTCAATTTGATGATCTGCTCTGTTTTGTTATTATATACATATTTTATAAGCAGGAGTCATCAGAATATAAAATGTATCTATCTTTACAACGTAATATTTAGGTAATATACATGTTTGATTGAGAGGCTACAGTGAACCTGTCTTTACAATTTGAAAATTCTCATTTCAAAAGCTCATTTTCTGCCTTCTTTTTGTTTCAGTTTCTTATATCTTAATTTTTTAAATAGTTTATATCCATGTATCAAAAAGTAGGCATCTTAGATCACCACACTGGTAACACATTTCAATGTTGTAGTGTACTTCTATGACAGTCACTAAATGGGTGAGTTGTGGTTTTTATTTTATATTTTATGTATTTTATTGACTCTTGTATTGAACCTTTCAACTTAAAAAACATAAACAACAGAATCCAACTTTAAGTAATCCCAGAATCCTCAAAAATGTGTTATAAAATGTTTTACTTTTAATGTTAAAGATAAATTATTTCTTAGTAATGTTAATATATATGAAAATAATAATATCTATTTGAACTCATATGCTAGATATGTGTGACTAGCAGGCTTGTGCTTGTGTGACTGTCTTATGGATGTGTTCTGATCTGGTATCTCCACACCTAATTCTCTCACTCGGTTCTATTTCTTTTTTGTTCAACATAGCCAGTTAGTTAATCAGTACATTTTTATTCACAAAGGGAAATCTTTAGTGTAAATTCAGATGTTCAATAGTCTGCCCTATTAACTCCATTCTTCTTTAAGGTGTGGCTTTATGGTTGCTCTTGTGAAAAACCCTACTGTGTTTATGGCTTTAGTGAATTGCTGAAGTTAATTTCCCAGAAACCTGTAGAACAAGTACAGAAGAAAAGTGGTGCCTCTCAGTTTGATATTAACTTGTTTTCTGTAAATCTCTCTAGTCTAATCCCTTTGCTCTTAGTCATTAGAGAAATGGCCAAAAAAAAAAAAAATCATGCACAATAATTTTTAAAAATGAAGCTAGTTTCCCAGGGCTTGAAAATGTCCTAGCTGTATTAAGTTCAATCAATTTGAACAACAAATCATCAGTACTCTTTTTAATCTTAGAGTGAATTAATTAGTATTTTCAGTTGTGCTTTTTTCAACAGAGTACTTAGTCTTTCACATAGCATTCTCTTTGATGAAATGTTCTGGGGCTGGTGCCTCCTTTAGAATCACCTCTGCCCTGAATTATGCTCTTTGTTCCACAAGTTTTCAGGGTAGGCTGCACAGTGGCTTTGACTACCTATTTATACAATATAAATTTATTCCTTGGCTTATTCTGAAGTGCATGTATTTATGACCTATAGAAAATGCTATATTCCTGTCTTTGAAAGAATAATCAGTAAAAATACTGTAAACATAATCAGTGTTTTACATAGCTTCTGTCTAGTAACACAGCTAGAAAGACCCCCACTCCCCCAAAAAAACACTGTTTGGCTTCAGTTTCCTAAATCTTTAAGAAAAGCATCACAAATTAAACAAATATGTTCTAAAAGCTGAATTGTGGAAAATATTGTAGTAAATGACATCATTTCAGTTAGGTGGCTAGGTATGCATATGCATTTTGGAAATCTTACTTAGCTTCAATATTTCTGACTACTAACAAAGATTCTCCCCTAAATCAAACTTTGATCAGGCTCTTCTGGGTTATCTTTGTAACTAGGACTTGGCTTTTGGGCTTCTGTGTTTGTCTCTCTATTGTCCAGTTTTAACAAGAATCCTGCTAACTCAGTTTAACTGGAATCTCCCATCCTCACTATCTAACTAAGCTTCATAAGCAAAGGAGAAATAAAATCCTTTCCAGACAAGCAAATGTGGAGGGGTTTTGTCATCACCAGGCCTGCCGTGCAAGAGCTCCTGAAGGAAGCACTAAATATGGAAAGGAAAAACCAGTTCCAGCTACTGCAAAAACACATCAAAATATAAAGACCAATGTCACTATAAAGAAACTGTATCAACTAGTGTGCAAAATAACCAGATAGCATCATGATGACAGGATCAGATTCACACATAATAATACTAACCTTAATTGTAAATGGGCTAAGTGCCCCAATTAAAAGATACAGACTGGCAAATTGGATAAACAGTCAAGAACCATTGGTGTGCAGTATTTAGGAGACCCATCTCACATGCAAAGACACACATAGGCTCAAATTAAAGGGATGGAGGAACATTTACTAAACAAATGGAAAGCAAAAAAAAAAAAAAAAAAAAAATCAGGGGTTGCAAACCTAGTCTCTGATGAAACAGACATTAAACCAACAAAGATGAAAAAAAGATAAAGAAGGGTATTACATAATGGTAAAGGGAACAATTCAACAAGAAGAGCTATCTTAAATATATATGCACCCAATACAGGAGCACCCAGATTCATAAAACAAGTTCTTAGAGACCTACAAAGGGATTTAGACTCCTACAGAATAATAATGGAATACATTAACACTCCACTGTTAATATTAGACAGATCAATGAGACAGAAAATTAACAAGGATATTCAGGACTTGAACTCAGCTCTGGATCAAATGGAGATCTACAGAACTGTCCACCCCAAATCGACAGAGTATGTTCTTCTCAGTGCCACGTGGCACTTATTCTAAAATTGACCACATAATTTGAAGTAAAACACTCAGCAAATGCAGAACAAAACACTCAGCAAATGCAGAAGAACTGAAATCATAACAAACAGTCTCTCAGACCACAGTGCATTCAAATTAGAACTCAGAATTAAGAAACTCACTCAAAACCAAACAATTGCATAGAAATTGAACAACCTGCTCCTGAATGACTTCTGGAAAATAACTAAATTAAGGCAGAAATCAGGAAGTTATTTAAAACCAATGAAAACAAAGAGAGAAGGTATCAGAATCTCTGGGACACAGCTAAAGCATTGTTAAGAGGGAAATTTACAGCACTGAATGCCCACATCAGAAAGACAGAAAGATCTCAAATCGTCATCCTAACATCACAATTAAAAGAGATAGGAAAAAGCCAATGAATCCAAAAACTAGCAGAAGACAAGAAATAACTAAGATCAGAACAGAATTAAAGGAGACAGAAACATGAAAAACCCTCCAAAAAAAATCAATGAATCCCAGAGACGGTTTTTTGAAAAAATTAACAAAATAGACCACTAGCTAGATGAATAAAGAAGAAAAGAGAGAAGAATCAAATAGACACAATGAAATATGATAAACGCAATATCACCACTCACCCCACAGTAATACAAACTACCATACGAGAATACTATAAACACCTCTATGCAAATAAACTAGAAAATCTAGAAGAAATTGATAAATTCCTGGACACATACACCCTCCCAATACAAAACCAGGAAGAAGTCAAAGACCTGAATAGACCAATAAGAAGTACTGAAATTGAGGCAGTAATTAAAAGCCTACCAACCAAAAGAGGCCCAGGACCAGACAAATTCACAGCCGAATTCTACCAGAGGTACAAAGAGGATCCGGTACCATTCCTTCTGAAACTATTCCAAACCACTGAAAAGGAAGGACTCCTCCCTAAATCATTTCATGAAGCCAGCGTCATCCTTATACCAAAACTTGGCAGAGACACAACAAAAAAAGAAAACTTCAGACCTATATGCCTGATGAACACCAATGTGAAAATCCTCAATAAAATACTGGCATATAGAATCCAGCAGTACATCAACAAACTTATCTACTACAATCAAGTCAACTTCATCCCTGGGATGCAAGGCTTGTTCAACAGATGCAAATCAATAATCATAATCCATCACATAAACAGAACCAAAAATGAAAACCACATGATTATCTCAATAGATGAAAAAAAAAAAAAAAGGCCTTGATAAAATTCAACAGCCCTTCATGTAAAATCTTAATAAACTAGATGTTGATGGAACATACCTCAAAATAACAAGAGCTAAGTATGACAGACCCACAGCCAATATCATATTGAATGGGCAAAAGCCGGAACCATTCCCTTTGAAAACTGGCACAAGACAAGGATGCCTTCTCTCACCACTTCTATTCAACATAGTATTTGAAGTTCTGGACAGGGCAATCAGGCAAGAGAAAGAAATAAAGACTATTCAAATAGAAAGAGTGCAAGTCAAATTGTCTCTGTTTGTAGACGACATGATTCTATATTTAGAAAACCCCATCAGCCCAAAACTCAGCCCAAAAACTCTTTAAGCTGATAAGTAATTTCAGCAAAGTCTCAGGATACAAAATCAATGTGCAAAAATCACAAGCATTCCTATACACCAACAGTAGAGAAGCAGAGAACCAAATCATGAATGAACTCCCAATCACAATTCCTACAAAGAGAATAAAATACATAGCAATACAGCTAACAAGGGATGTGATAGACCTCTTCAAGGGGAACTACAAACCACCACTCAAGGAAATAAGAGAGGACACAAACAAATGGAAAACCATTCTATCATTATGGATAGGAAGAATCAATATCGTGAAAGTGGCCGTACTGCCCAAAGTAATTTATAGATCCAGTGTTATTCCCATCAAACTACCATTGACGTTCGTCACAGAATCAGAAGAAACTACTTTAAATTTCATATGGAATCAAAGAAGACAATCCTAAACAAAGAGAACAAAGCTGAAGGCATCATGCTACCTGACTTCAAACCATACTACAAGGCTACAGTAACCAAACAGCATGATACTGCTGCCAAAACAGACATACAGACCGATGGAACAGAACAGAGACTTCAGAAATAACACCACGCATCTACAACCTTCTGATCTTCAACAAATCTGACAAAAACAAACAATGGGGAAAGGATATCCTATTCAATTAATGGTACTGGGAAAACTGGTTAGCCATATGCAGAAAACTGAAACTGGACCCCTTCCTTAAATCTTATACAAAAATTAACTCAAGATGCATTAAAGATTTAAATGTAAAACCCCAAACCATAAAAACCCAGAAGAAAGCCTAGGCAATACTATTCAGGACATAGACATGGGCAAACACTTCATGATGAAAAAGTCAAAAACAATTGCAACAGAAGCCAAAATTGACAAATGGGATCTAATTAAAGAGCTTCTGCACAGCAAAAGAAACTATCATCAGAGTGAACAGGCAACCTACAGAATAGAAGATTTTTGCAACATAACCTTCTGACAAGCGTCTAATATCCAGAAATTACAAGACACTTAAACAAATTTACAAGAAAGAAACACACAACCCCATCAAAAAGCAGGGAAATTATATGAACAGACACTATTCAAATGAAGACATTTACACAGCCAATAAACATACGAAAAGAAGGTCAACATCACTCATCATTAGAGAAATGTAAATCAAAACTACAATGAGATACCATCTCATTCCAGTCAGAATGGTGATTATTAAAAAGTCAAGAAACAACAGATGCCGGTGAAGTTGCAGAGAAATAGGAACACTTTTACACTGTTAGTGGGAATGTAAATTAGTTCAACCATTTTGGAACACAGTATGGCGATTCCTTAAAGATCTAGAACCAGAAATACCATTGACCCAGAAATCCCATTACGGGGTATATACCCAAAGAAATATAAATCATTCACTATAAAGACAATGCACATGTATGTTTATTGCAGCACTGTTCACAATAGCAAAGTCATGGAACCAACCCAAATGCCCATCAGTGATAGACTGGATAAAGAAAATGTGGTAAATAGACACCATGGAATACTATGCACCCATAAAAAGGAATGAAATTATCTCCTTTGCAGGGACATAGATGAACCTGGATGCTGTCATCCTCAGCAAACTAACACAGGAACAGAAAACCAAACACTGCATGTTTTCACTCATAAGTGGGGGTTGAACAATGAGAACACATGGACACAGGGAGGGGAACACCCTCCAGAGCCTGTTGGGAGGTAGAGGGTAAGGAGAGGGAACTTAGAGAATGGGTCAATAGGTGTAGTAAACCACCATGGCACATGTATGTGTATGTTACAAACCTGCACATTCTGCACATGTATCCTGGAACTTAAAGTAAAATTTAAAAAATATTCACACTCTCCAGGAAGAGAAAAAAATGAAAAGTAGGCATAATAAGTAAGCTATTATCCTACATAAAAGAAAACAGTAGGTGTTATGAATAAAAAAGAAGTAAAGAACATGTATATAGGATGTTCAATGAATGACGCCTATGATTTAAAACGGTTTACCTCATTGAATGGGGACATATCAGCAGAGACTTAAAGGAAATGAGGAAGTTAGCCATGTGCAGACAAACCCCGGCCCATGCAGAAGAAACTTACCTGAGGCTCGAGTACCCCTGGTCATTATGAGGAACAACGGTGAGGCTAGTTGTGTGGCTAGCACAGAGTGAGTGTGGTTGAGAATATGTGATGAGGTCACAGGGGGCAGATCATGAAGTGCTCATAGGCTAGTTGTGGTAGATTGAAACTTCTCTTCGAGATATGAAGCATATTTATACAAACCTTGACTGTAGCTGGAAGTTTGGACTTGGTTTTACAAATAGAATGTGGCATATGTGATGTTATCTGAGTTCCAAAGCCTAGGCTCAAGAGACTTTGCTACTTTCATGTTTTCCCTCCTGAAAGAAGAAGTTATGGGGGAAAAAAAGTTATGAAGAAGTTAAGAAGGCCATACAAAGAAGGGATCCTACTAGAGATTATCCTACTGGAAAGCCCATGTAAGAAAAAACTGAGGCATCTGAGCCAACAACCCTAGAGAACTGCCATATGTATGAATAAAACTATTCTGAAGTCATCAGCTCCAGGTGAATCCTAGACAAGTGACTCCTGGCAGCCCCAGGGGGCCCTTGTGTTAGTCCAGCAGAAGACTAAACCCAGCTAAATCCAACCCAAATTAAAGAATCATGAAGAAACATATGGTTGCTGTTTAAAGCCACTAAATTTTGGGGTGGTTTTTTGCACAGCAATAACTAACAGGCATACCAGTGTAATAACTTTAGATTTTACTCTGAGTTTAATGGGGTACATTTTACTGTCAGATTTAGGAGAATAGTGACATGATCTGACTTTAAGTGTGAAACAGTTATTCTGACTACTGTGAGAATAACTGTGGAGGCCAAGCACACCCATGGCGACTGTTGTGGATGTTACTGGAGTTATCCAGGATAGAGATGGGAGTGAACTGGACCAGAGTGAAGGAGAATGTTACTGCAACAATCCAGGATGGAGAGGGTGGTGACTTGGCCCAGAGTGGAGGAAGTGACGAATGGTCATAGAATTTACATTTTGAAGGTAGACAAGATTTTTAAAAGATTGTATGTTGGGAATGAGGGAAAAGAGAAATCAGGGTTAACACAAAGATACTGGACTTCTCCAATGAAAAAACAGTGATATTTTATAGAGAACATATTGTGCTGCAACTTATTTCAAAGGTGGAAAATATATGTGTGTATGCACATATATCTTCCTATATTGCATAAATAAATAGTATAAGTATAAACAAAAAATACAAAATGGTTAAAATACAAAATGATTATGTACAGGGAATGAAAGAGAATAGGATAAATGAGGACAGGGAAGGGATCAAAATTTCTTAGGACATATATTGCTTACGATTATGATTTTTGAATTTGCTACATGTAAAACTATTATAAAAATAAAACAAGAAGGAAAGTTAAGCAATCTTTTTTGTTCTTTTGAATGCCTATCATGTGGCAGGAGCTATGCTAAAACACTTTGTATATGTAATCCATAGCCTCTCTGGCTTTCTCATTTTTAAATGGTGATGATATAAATATATTGCAAAGCTGGCATATATGATTGACAGATATTAGACATAACATATCTCAGAAAATGCCCAGCACAGAGTAAGCAGTCAGTAATTGGTGGTTGCCATTACTATTGTGTAAGATCGTGGAACAAGTAAATGTTGGAATATAATTCAAACTAGATGTTTCTGGCGGTGAAGTCCCTGGTATTTCTCTCTATGCCATGCTGTCTTTTATAAAAAGCAACATAACAGCTGATGTCTCTAATTTCACTATGCCAGGTGTGTGGGAGTGATGGAATACAGATATGTGGAAAGTCAGTTCCAGGAGGACTAGGAAAATACTCAGAACAAATGTTTGGAGCAAATACGGAGGTGGTCGGGACCTGAGACTTGCCGGGAGATCAGTAATAAAGACAGGGCAATGAGTCAGAACTCAGCCAAGTGTTCATGTACTAGGTACATACAAACGTTGAAGTTTAAGTAAAGGCAAAGAATCTGATACCCATCAAGCCAGCAGACGCTGGAGTCAATGAAATTAAATCCTACTTTTGTATACACCATAAGCCAAATGTTTGCCTTTTGCTGAAGCTGGAATAAATTCCCAGATATAGGAAGTCCGATGTCTGTTCATGAGTAACTTTCCGAAGAAAGGACGTGCAGCTTAGGAGCAAAATCATCAGAGTTCCCAAGCACTTTTTTTTAAAGATTGGACTTTACTTGGGGTCTTTGAGAAAGTGTCTTTCTCATTTATATTTTAAACAAATTGAGAAACAAGACAAACGGCAGCTGGGAAACTGAAGCACAACCTTGGTAAAGGCCAAGTTGGAGCACATAGCTTACTTTGACATCCAGTGGCCTTTCTAATAGCAAATCTCAGAATTTAACAGACTTCTCACCCAAGCCAACTCTACTACCACCAGCTCAGAGACAGGGCCTGGCCCCATGAAAAACAGAGCTTCTGTTTCCTGTGAGCATTTTGTTCCTTATGAGCAGCTTGCACCCAAGAGGAAAACAGTCACAGTTAACCAACTATCCTGGTTTTTCTTCCCAAATTTACCACTTAAGTGAGTCACCCCAGCTCCTCAGTGGTGGTGGCCACAAAGAGAGGCGAGAAGCATCCCCCAGGAAGCACAAGTGGAAGAGGCTCCACCAGCTAACAGATTTATTTAGTAGGTCTTTTTGGGAGAGGCACACCTGGAGATTTCAGTTATCTTTGCTCAATAGTCCTTCAAAAAGACATCTATCAGATCTGAGAGCTAAATATATCTGTTGATGATGAGGTCAAATTTCCAACAAAGAAATGTTTTCTGAAGCACTGACAGAATGTCTAAGATAACTTGGCAGAACTAGATGCCATTTTTAGAAAAACAACTGAAACTATACCCATCTTTCTGTTAGGCAAACAAAGCTCTGGGCTCCCTCTCTCCAACATGGACAAGCAGGCAGCAAATACAAGCAGATACAAATGGAATCAAGTCAGATATGGGGCATGGCAGTAACTGTCATAAAAGTAGGGGGAGTCAGTCAGACATGTATCCAACAAATATATAGGAAGCACTTACCATGTGACAGGAATGATGCTGTGAATCATAAGACACTGCCTTTGTCCTCTGGGAGCTTATAGTCTTATGAGAGATATGGACAAGTAATCATACAATTACTATGAAGTAACATACACATTATGAGAAACGTGTGCAGGGTGCTTTGAAAGCAGGAAGAGGGTACCATATCTAATATTGGGGCTGAAGGAAAGGATTTCTGGAGGAGATTTTAAAGAACAAGTAGTTGTTTGTCAAGTCAGAGGGGCCAGAGGGGAGGAGGGACAGAGAAACGCTAAGGAAAGGAGGCAACAAATACAAGTCTGCAGTTGAGAGAGTATGGTGATTCCAGAGAAGTAAACAGAGTTAAAAACGGATGAATAATGAAATACAGGATATACTTTGTGTGTGTGTGTGTGTGTGTGTATGTTGGGTGGATGGATAGAAAAGTGGAAGATAATAAATAATAAATCTTGATATTTACATACTTGAATATATTAATATACTATTTAATAAATAAAAGGAATATATTTATATTATTATGAATATATATTAAATATATTCACATTTATAAATGTATCAAAGGACCAAGTTATAAAGAGAACTATAAGCCATGTTTGGAATTAATTCCTAGAGCAAAGAGAGGGCAAATAAGCAGGTGCATGACAATGTATCTGTTATCACATCTGTGCTTTTAAAATATGAGTGACTGCAATGTGGAGCATGTGAGAATGATCGCCTTGAAGTATGTGATCATCACACTACCGTCTTGTCTGTTTCCCGGCACTTATTTGACTTGCTGCTGTGGTAAATGTATTATAATTGGTGCTTACAAAAGGTGAGCCCTCCTGCCCACTAATATGTGCACTGTGTCTCTGAGTTACAAAAGTCATTGCAATAATTTCTTTTCAACATGGAAGCCATAGACACCGGACTCAGAGGAGAGTCTCTAGTTTTTACAGATTTAGTCCCAGCCCCCAGCTTCCCTGCCCTCACCCTCTTTATTTTGACATTGCACTTGGTCTCAGGTGTCAATTGAAATAAACTAATCCAGGATAGGACCGACATGACAGACATCATCCTGCCCTCAAAACCACATCTCATCTCTTAATCATGGCGCACTGCCCTTTCTTTGACCCACACTTGTGAGACTCAGTTCACTCTTCAGGTTTCAGCATAAATATCATTTCCCTAAGAAAGTATTTTCTGACCCCCTGCCCTAAACTAGCTTAGATTGTCTTGTAATATGCTTCCATAGTATTTCATAATTCTTTGAAATACTTACTTTACTCATTCATTGTATATCTTCTCTGAGGGCAGAGGTCATCGCTTTCTAAGCCTAGCACATTGCTACCTAGTTGATACTCAATAAATACTTGTTTACTGAGTGAATGAACTCTCTGATCAGAGAGACATGATAACTCATGTAAGTAAATCTTTGTTTTTAACAAAACAAAAAGTCCTCCTGACATTCCCAGACATGCCTGAAATCCAGGGTGAACACATCATAAATCCAAGGCTTTTGCTGTGTGAGGCTTTGAAAGTGGATGGGAGGTCCATGTTCCATATCTCACAAAAGGCTTCCTTTCCAAAAGATCATATTAGGATCAGGAAAGAAAGACAATAAATCTACAAGGATATAATATAAAAAAGTTGAAATTTTTGTTTGATTGCTTTTACTGGAGTAAATGGCGAAATTTTCAGGTAAACCTGGAGAACGAACGTGGGCAGATAAGAAATGAGATGAGGAAAGGTGAACTACAATAAATGACTCAATCAACTCCACAGGTGTTGTCAAGAACCCAGCTGGGTGCTAGCCACTGGCAGAACTGGTGACTCACACCCTTCAGGAGGTCACAGTTTCTAACCTGGAGACCCATGGTCCTATTTTAAGAATATGCAGCTGCATTTACCTCTGCTGCTGCTGTTGCTGCCAGTCCACCTGCTGAAATGAGAGGAGGATTTGTCTTTTTACCAAAGCAACAGAAATGCAGTGTTTCTTGTCTGTTTATCTGCATACTGTTGTTTACCTTATTAACTCCTTCAATAAATGTTTACTCAACATTCACTGTGGGCCGATCTCTGTGCTAAGTGAAATAAAGTAACAAGACATAGCTTCATTTCTATTTCTTGTCCTCTTTCCTTTTCAATGAAAAGAAAGTAACATCAATATAAATTCATATAAAAGGATAATATTCAATGTCCAGTGCTTTGCTTATCTTCTATTAATAGCTGTCTGCCAAGCTGGACTTATTGTTGAACCCCTACTGTATGTCAGGCCTATTCCAGGCACTACAGAAGAACAGAGAAAGAAATTTGTAAACCCAATCCTCCAGGAACTTATAACACAGTTGAAGAAAGAAGATACAATCACTTAAAAAAGAAATCGTTATCCATTTTCTTATTACTCATTTCTCTAAATCTGATCTAAAAATATTCATTTTTTTTTCTCCAAGAAGCTGAGCAGACAGTAACATTGAAGAAAATGCTTTCCTTTAATATTCTGTTGTTCTTCCTTGGTTACAATTTTTATTTCATTAGGTTTTTAGCCCATACCAACCTAAACAAATTGTCTCCTTCACTAATCCTCTCTGCCTCTTTCAACTCTCCTCCCTCATTGACACTGGTTTTGTAAGCACAAAATAAATTTTATAGCAAGCTACCATCACTGAATCATACCAGTTCTGATCTTTCAAGAGCAACTTGGATTTCACAAATGTTTGTTAATCATGGTTTCAATTGAAGGGGAAGAGTTTCCGGTTTTTATTTCTTTGCAAGCTAACGTTTCCCACTCTCATTTGGCTGCAGTCAGTTTCATAAACAAGACTTATTCATATTTATTATTTTGCTAAAATTAGCAGGCTGTGCAGTCATGGGTGTTACCAGAGTCTTAGGGAATTGCACTTTTCACTTTAAGGCAGGATGGCTTTGTGATGGATGGTTCCCTGGGCTCTTCTGACTCTGCTTTCTGCTGTTTCTTTCTCCAGCCCATTGCATGCTGCTGTTTATCTTGCAAAATGTCTGACAATTGAGAGCAGAGACAAAGCACTTAGAGCTAGATGGAGCTGGAGAAAGAGAGAGAGAGTTCAAGTAGATCAACAGGTTCCTTGAGATGCAATGAGCTGGTTCTAACTCATATATCAGGTACTGTGCCTAGATTACCTTATTTAGTCCTCATTGTAGCTATATGAAATAGGTGCATTTTACAGATAAGAAACTGAGGCTGGAGGAAATGAAATGTCCTGTTTTAAGTCTTGTGATTCCTAAGGAGCAGAGCCCTGTTTCAATTCTGGATGAGAATTCAGAGCCTCTGCATGCTCCTACAAGATGCTGCACCCCCTATTGAGCCCTTGCCACGGAGGACTGTCATTGTCCTTTTCTTCTTTCTCTCAGCTAATCTCTAAACTCATAAAGAATGTGGATTCTGCCTTTTCTCCATCCCAAGAATCTACCTCAATTCCTGGCACATTGTGGGTGCTCACAATATCGGTGGGCAGGAAAACTAAATGAATACATCTGTTCGCCCTGCCTACCTCAAAGATTGTAACCATCACATATAATAATATACAAGAGACATTTGTAATAATGAAGTACTACATAATGTAAAGGTTAATGTTGACCTGGGTATCTCTTGTGTGTTTATTACCATGTTGTATCTTTTGGAAAAAAAAAATACTCTATTCTACCAATATTTGTGTCTTCTACATTGCCTAGCTGAATCCTAATAGTTGGAGGCATTTAATAAATAATTGATTCAATAAATTTATGATGGTTTATAAAAGCAAGACATAAAAAGCCCATGACTAGCTTTTTGTTTTTAAAAGATCACTCTAGCAAAAGGGAAAGATATTTGGAAGGAGGTAGACATAAAAATAATGGGGAGAACAGATCAGAAGACACAGAAAATAAATTATGAAATCTGGGCCCCAAAACGTGTCAAAAGGTATCAGTTGAAACAATGTTCTCATTATATATCTGTGTAATCTAACAAGATATAAAATTAAAATCTATAGGAATCAGAATAATAATCATTTTTATGTGTGGTGGTATTGAATCCTTTTCACATGGTCATAAACAAATTTAGACACTTTTTTTAAATTATTTTTTATTATTATACTTTAAGTTCTAGGGTACATGTGCATAACATGCAGGTTTGTTACATATGTATACTTGTGCCATGTTGCTGTGCTGCACCCATCAACTCGTCAGCACCCATCAACTCGTCATTTACATCAGGTATAACTCCCAATGCAATCCCTCCCCCCTCCCCCCTCCCCATGATAGGCCCCAGTGTGTGATGTTCCCCTTCCCGAGTCCAAGTGATCTCATTGTTCAGTTCCCACCTATGAGTGAGAACATGTGGTGTTTGGTTTTCTGTTCTTGTGATAGTTTGCTAAGAATGATGGTTTCCAGCTGCATCCATGTCCCTAAAAAGGACACAAACTCATCCTTTTTTATGGCTGCATAGTATTCCACGGTGTATATGTGCCATATTTTCTTAATCCAGTCTGTCACTGATGGACATTTGGGTTGATTCCAAGTCTTTGCTATTGTGAATAGTGCCGCAATAAACATACGTGTGCATGTGTCTTTATAGCAGCATGATTTATAATCCTTTGGGTATATACCCAGTAATGGGATGACTGGGTCATATGGTACTTCTAGATCCTTAAGGAATCGCCATACTGTTTTCCATAATGGTTGAACTAGTTTACAATCCCACCAACAGTGTAAAAGTGTTCCTATTTCTCCACATCCTCTCCAGCACCTGTTGTTTCCTGACTTTTTAATGATTGCCATTCTAACTGGTGTGAGATGGTATCTCATTGTGGTTTTGATTTGCATTTCTCTGATGGCCAGTGATGACGAGCATTTTTTCATGTGTCTGTTGGCTGTATGAATGTCTTCTTTTGAGAAATGTCTGTTCATATCCTTTGCCCACTTTTTGATGGGATTGTTTGTTTTTTTCTTGTAAATTTGTTTGAGTTCTTTGTAGGTTCTGGATATTAGCCCTTTGTCAGATGAGTAGATTGCAAAAATTTTTTCCCATTCTGTAGGTTGCCTGTTCACTCTGATGGTAGTTTCTTTTGCTGTGCAGAAGCTCTTTAGTTTAATGAGATCCCATTTGTCAATTTTGGCTTTTGCTGCCGTTGCTTTTGGTGTTTTAGACATGAAGTCTTTGCCCATGGCTATGTCCTGAATGGTACTACCTAGGTTTTCCTCTAGGGTTTTTATGGTATTAGGTCTAACATTTAAGTCTCTAATCCATCTTGAATTAATTTTCACATAAGGAGTAAGGAAAGGATCCAGACGCACAGCCAATATCATACTGAATGGGCAAAAACTGGAAAAATTCCCTTTGAAAACTGGCACAAGACAGGGATGCCCTCTCTTACCACTCCTATTCAACATAGTGTTGGAAGTTCTGGCTAGGGCAATCAGGCAAGAGAAAGAAATCAAGGGTATTCAGTTAGGAAAAGAAGAAGTCAAATTGTCCCTGTTTGCAGATGACATGATTGTATATTTCGAAAACCCCATTGTCTCAGCCCAAAATCTCCTTAAGCTGATAAGAAACTTCAGCAAAGTCTCTGGATACAAAATTAATGTGCAAAAATCATAAACATTCTTATACACCAGTAACAGACAAACAGAGAGCCAAATCATGAATGAACTTCCATTCACAATTGCTTCAAAGACAATAAAATACCTAGGAATCCAACTTACAAGGGATGTAAAGGACCTCTTCAAGGAGAACTACAAACCACTGCTCAGTGAAATAAAAGAGGACACAAACAAATGGAAGAACATACCATGCTCATGGATAGGAAGAATCAATATCGTGAAAATGGCCATACTGCCCAAGGTTATTTATAGATTCAATGCCATCCCCATCAAGCTACCAACGAGTTTCTTCACAGAATTGGAAAAAACGGCTTTAAAGTTCATATGGAACCAAAAAAGAGCCCTTATCTCCAAGACAATCCTAAGTCAAAAGAACAAAGCTGGAGGCATCACGCTACCTGACTTCAAACTATACTACAAGGCTACAGTAACCAAAACAGCATGATACTGGTACCAAAACAGAGATATAGACCAATGGAACAGAACAGAGTCCTCAGAAATAATACCACACATCTAAGCCATCTGATCTTTGACAAACCTGAGAGAAACAAGAAATGGGGAAAGGATTCCCTATTTAATAAATGGTGCTGGGAAAATTGGCTAGCCATAAGTAGAAAGCTGAAACTAGACACTTTTTAAAAATAAAATGCTATAAAAAGGACATGAAAATAATTTTCTCAAAATAGTTATTTTTTGTTACAAAGCTTTTGCAAAAAAAAATAGTCTATCCTAATTAGCGTTCAATTTTGCAACAGTAAGTGGGAATGGCATGTTTTACCTTTCCCTTTAGGATACAGCTCCTCTGGGGCTTTCCCATCTGTTTCTGCTTTGGTTGGAGGCAATTTCTCCATTTCAATCTGTATATAGGTTCCACCTCCATGTCATATTTCACTTGCCCTGTGTGCTAAGAAAATGCTAAATGTTAGAACTAGAGAAATGAGATGTCATAATGGTAGTTCTGCTTCTTGCATTGTCATAATGTTCTAAATATTGAAAAGAGGATCTAGCTAAAAATAATTTTCCAGGTATTGATGTCAATGTTGCTATTAAAGCACCAAAGTGCTTACATATCATTCCACAGTTGCCAAACAGATCCACAATATGGCTTCAGAATATCTCGTTGACTAGCTAACAAGAAATATGAAAATCTTTTTAAATACAAAAAAAAAGCCTTTAGTATTGAAAAATATTAATTATATGAATTTGTAAAACTAAAAAAAAAAAGCACAAATGCTCTCATTTTTGCTCAAAAATGTTTTGTCTTAAAGAAAAGAATGCCAGCATGAATAAGACAAAATCTTAAAAATGAATGTAAAAAAGAGATGCATGTAATAAAGATGGTGGGACATGAGGGAAAGGGATGGGATTTGCTTCTGTCCAGGACATTTTAGTACCTATACATACCTGTATGTTTTTATATAAGAATGGTCATCTATCACAAAATATATCTGCCACATGTGTGCTTGATATGAGTTGCTAATTTTTATTTTGTTTCATTTTGGTTTGTTCTTGTTTTGCTAGTCATTCACTAGAAAAAAAAAAGAGATCTCGAATTAAAAAGCTAATTAAGAAGAATCTCAGAGTTCCTCGTCAATATTGGTTAGGTAAACATTCTCATTTTAATGGAAGAAAACTGATGCTCAGAAGGCCGAAGCAGTTACCAAAAGTCACATGTTATCAAACCTCAGCATTAAATGTACATTTTGTACCACCTCTTTCGCGACTCTTTATCCGGTGTAGTTTGCCTTTTGAAAGAGGCAGAGGAACACAGTAAAAATATCACTAGTCTAGCAGATTAAACAAACAAAACAAAACAACTTGTTTTGAGGCTTGGTTTTCTCCCTGACTAAATGGATAACCTTGGGAAATGCATTTGAATTTTCAGTACTCCAGCTTCCTTGCACAAGTAGAATCCCTACTGTGGCAAAATACTAAATGAGACATAAATTCATTTTTATATGATGATTTTCTGCACAAGGAATTCTAAATTTTCAAAACTTCAAGCCGACATCCTGTAATCGTCAATACATAATTACAATACAGATGTAGAGAGTTCTACAGTAAGTGTTAAAGTGCATGAGACTTCGGAAGAATGAAAGATCATTTATTTCTGTCTCATTTATACCCATTTACTCATATTCTGAAGAAAAGCTTCCCTCATTTTAGTAAAAACTTGTGAATCAAAATATGCTGAAGACATGAAGGAAAAATCTCCATTGGAAAATTCACAGAATCTCAAACTTAACATCCTCCAAAATAAACTTGTTATCCTTAAGTCTTCTCTTCTTCCTATAATCTGAAATTTTATTTCCTTTTTTTAGCTAGAAACCTCCATCATCTTTTGTCTTTCCCTCTTCATTTCCCAATTTTAACTATTCTTCTATCATACTATTTCTATTTCAGGAATTCCGTTGTAACCGTCTCTTACTCTAACGTCATAAATACATAGTCCTCTAAACCATATGCCCTGACACCAGTTTACCTCTTTACCTCGTGCCGCAATGCACACTCTCTTTAGTTTATCCAGGAACTTTTAAAGAGGTTCAACTGGTTCTCACCCCTAGTCATTTCCTCATCATTGTGTATTTCCCATTGTACTCTATGACAAATTAAAATCCAAACCCTTTCTCATGATCTCAGGAGCCTTTACCAGTAAGAGCATACATATTTTTCTGAACTTAGCTCCCCTACCTTCATCTTCTAACCTTTCCTTTCCTTTCCCTCATCCCCTGAACAACTCTTGCTACATTTCTCATTATTCTTGAACTTTCATATTTTTTCGTGACTCATGCCTCAGTACATGCCCTCAATGTCCAGGAAAGTTTCCCTTTACTTTTCCGACTCATTATTCATTCTTTAACTTGAGTTATATCATTGCTCTTTATCCTTTCTTTCTGTATTGCAGCTTTCTTGATATATAATTCACATACATAATTCAGCATTTTAAAGTGTACACATCAATGGTATATTAGTGCCCCATACTACGGGTGCCAATTTACTGTATTAGTTTGTTTTCATGATGCTGATAAAGACATACCCAAGACTGGGCAATTTATCAAGGAAGGAGGTTTAATGGAGAACTCACAGTTCCACATGGCTAGGGAAGCCTCACAATCATGGCAGAAGGCAAGGAGGAGCAAGTCATATATTACATAGATGGCGGCTGGCAAAGCGAGAGCTTGTGTAGGGAAATTCCCATTTTTAAAATCATCAGATCTCAGACGTACTCAATATTACAAGGACAACATGGGAAAGACCCACCCCTATGATTCAATTACCTTCCACCAGGTCCCTCCCACAACACGCGGAAATTCAAGGTGAGATTTTGGTGGGGCCACAGTCAAACTGTATTATTCCACCCCTGGCCCCTCCCAAATCTCAAATCTTCACATTTCAAAACCAATCATGCCTCCCGAACAGTCCCCCAAAGTGTCAGCTCATTTAAGCATTAACTCAAAAGTCCACAGTCCAAAGTTTCATCCAAGACAAAGCAAATCCCTTCCACCTAGGAGCCTGTAAAATCAAAAGCAAGTTAGTTACTTCCTAGATACAATGGGGTACAGGAATTGGATAACAACAGTCATCCCAAATGGGAGAAATTAGCCAAAACCAAGCTGTTACTGGCCCCTTGCAAGTCCAAAATCCAGCGAGGCAGTCAAATTTTAACACTCCAAAATGATCTCCTTTGACTCCATGTCTCACATCCAGGTCATGCTGATGCAAGAGGTGGGCTTCCACCGCATGGGGCAGCTCTGCCTTTGTGACTTTGCAGGATATAGCCCCTCAGACCTCCCCAGTTGCTTTCATGGGCTAGTGTTGAGTGTCTGTGGCTTTTCTAGGCACACGGTGCAGGCTGTTGGTAGATGTACCATTCTGGGGTCTAGAGGACAGCGGCTCTCTTCTCACAGCTCCACTAGATAGTGCACCAGTAGGGACTCTGTGTAGGGCCTCCAATCCCACATTTCCCTTCCACACTGCCCTAGCAGTGTCTCCATGAGGGCCCCACCCCTAAAGCAAACTTTTGCCTGGGCATCCAGGCGTTTCCATACATCCTATGAAATCTAGGCAGAGGTTCCCAAACCTCAATTCTTGACTTCTGTGCCCTGGCAGGATCAACACCACATGGAAGCTTCCAAGGCTTGGGGCTTCCACCCTCTGAAGAAACACCCTTAACTGTACCTTGGCCCCTTTTAGTCACAGCTGGAGTGGCTGGGATGCAGGGCACCAACTCTCTAGACTGCACACAGTGGAGGAACCCTGAGCATGGTCCACAAAACCATACTTTTCCTCCTAAATTTCCAGGCCTGTGATGAGAGGGCCTGCTGCAAAGGTCTCTGGCATGCCCTGAAGATATTTTTCCCATTGCCTTGGTGATTAACATTCAGCTCCTCGTTACTTATGCAAATTTCTGCAGCTGGCTTGGATTTCTCCCTAGAAAATGGATTTTCTTTTCTATCACAGTGTCAGGCTGCAAATTTTCTGAACTTTTATGCTCTGTTTCCCTTTTAAAACTGAATGCCTTTAATGGTACCCAAGTCACCTCTTGAAAGCTTTGCTGCTTAGAAATTTCTTCTGCCAGATACCCTGAATTATCTCCCTCAAGTTCAAAGTTCCACAAATCTCTAGGGTAGGGACAAAATGCCACCAGTCTCTTTGCTAAAACATAACAACAGTCACCTTTGCTCCAGTTCCCAACAAGTTCCTCCTTTCCATCTGAGACCACCTCAGCCTGGACGTTATTATCCATATCGCTATCAGCATTTTGGTCAAAGCCATTAGACAAGTCTCTAGGAAGTTCCAAACTGTTCCACATTTTCCTGTTTTCTTGTGAGCCCTCGAAACTGTTCCAACCCCTTCCTGTTACCCAGTTCCAAAGTCACTTCTACGTTTTTGGGTATCTTTTCAGCAGTGCCCCACTCTACTGGTACCAATTTAAGGTATTAGTTCATTTTCATGCTGCTGATAAAGACATATCCAAGACTGGGGAATTTACTAATGAAAGAGGTTTAATGGAGAACTCAGTTTCATGTGGCTGGGTAAGTCTCACAATCATGGCCAGAGGCAAGGAGGAGCAAGTCACATCTTACGTGGATGGCAGCAGACAGAGAGAGCTTGTGTGGGGAAACTCACATTTTTAAAACCGTGAAATCTCATGAGACTTATTCACTATCACAAGACCAGCACAGGAAAGACCTGCCCCCATGATTCACTTTCCTCCCACCAGGTCCCTCCCACAACACATGGGAATTCAAGATGAGATCTGAGTGGGGACACAACCAAACTATATCAAGTGGTTTTTAGCATAGTCATTAACTTCTGCAACTATCACCAGAATTTTTTTCCAGAAAATTCTCATCATCTCAAGAAGAAACACCATACATACTAGTAGTCACTGCCATTCAACCAGTCAACTCTGGCCAAGCACGAATTTACTTTCTGTCTCTATGAATTGACCTATTTTGGACATTTTATATAAATGGAATCATTTCAAATATGGCCTTTGTGTTTAGCTTCTTTTACATAGCATAACATGTTTAAGGTTCATTCATGTTGTAGTATGTATTAGTACTCCATTCCTTTTTATGGCTGAATAATATCTATTGTACAGCTATACAGCATTGTGGGGGTTTTTTGTTTTTTTGTTTTGTTTTTTTTTTTTTTTTTTGGAGATGGAGTCTCTCTCTGTCACCCAGGCTGCAGTGCAGTGGTGCAATCTCGGCTCACTGCAAGCTCCGCCTCCCGGGTTCACGCTATTCTCCTGCCTCAGCCTCCTGAGTAACTGGTACTACAGGCACCTGTCACCACACCCAGTTAATTTTTTGTATTTTGTGTATTTTCACCGTGGTCTCAATCTCCTGACCTTGTGATCCGCCCACCTTGGCCTCCCAAAGTGCTGGGATTACAGTGTGAGCCACCATGCCCGGCCAGCATTGTGTTTATTCCTTAATTGATTAACATTCGTGTTGTTTCCACTTTTTGGCTACTATGGATTATACTTATTGTATTTATTTTCAAGGTATATTTAATCTGTGTTTTATTACTATTACTATACAGCTTCTAATAAGCACCTTTCTCTATTCTTGAGCCCCACTTTGTGAGAAAATCATTCTTAATTTTTAGCTTTTTCTTCTGATTTTTGTATTCATTTTCCATGTAAGCTATTCTTTTTCTTCAATTTTAGACAAATCTATTTATATTCTACCACAGAAGAGAAGAATTTAGCACTTTTCTATCCTATCTATACTTTATTCCTCTCTCTCCATATTCTTTAGAAAATTTCTTCAAAAGTTTCTGTTATTTCAATATACAGCATATAAATCGCTGTCTGTGTAAACATTGTTCACAGCTGACCTCACTGGGTTCACGCATTATTTATGGCCATATAATCCTCACACTTAATGAAGGTAATTACTACATATGAATGTATGTGAGTGTGTATGTGCATAGCAAATATCTTGGTCTTTTTTTAGTCTATTGTCTGTAAAAATTCATAGCAGTTTTATCAAAGCCTTATTTTAATTAAAAAAAAAATTCCCTCTTTGTAAGTTCTTAGACCTCTGTCTTATCCTTTGCTCTTCCTCTTACTATTTTTCTTTAAAAAAAATTGTGTTCCGTTTTCATTGATGCATTCTCTTTCTCAGATTATTTTTCCTATTTGTTGATTTTGGTGCTTTCTGTATTTCTAGCATTTTCTCAAATGATCTCAAATAATCTGTGGATGTTCATTCATAACTTTCAATAAAATAGAAGTCATAAGGTAATCTTTTAGTTCCATTTTTTTCTTGAGAACATCTCTCTTGAATAGTACTATATTGCAGCTATCAACTTGACTGATTATTCTTATTCTGGCGCACAGCTTTCATTATGGGAATTTTTGTGATGACTCTCCTGTATGCCATGTCTTTCAATTCGGTTTATTCCATGGGAGCAGACTGATAGTACTTACTAAAAAAGGTTTGTGAGAGGTTTTTTTTTGTAATAGGTACCTACAAAAATAGCTTTATTCTACATTCACTCTTGATGGTTTGACTGAATATAAAATTTTAGATTGAAAATTATTTTTTACACAATTCTAAAAGCAATAATTCATCTACTTTTGGCTTTTCTTAATGCTATTAATAATTCCAAGGTCATCCTGATTGCAAATTAGTTTTATATTAATTACTTTTTTCCATATAGCATTATCTATTTGTCCCCAGCATTTGAAATTTCACTATTATGTATAATAGGATGTGTCTATTTTCACCAGCGTGTGTTGATAGACCCTTTAAATATGGAAATCATGCCCTTATTTTTTGATGATTTTTTCCTTAAATGCTTTCATAGGTGATATCTTCCAGGTTTCCTTTGCTCTCTCTTTTTGGAACCCATATTATCCAAATATTGGACATCCTGGGTTAATTTTATAATTTACTTCTATTGAGATTTTTACTTCCAGATTTACATGTTTAAATGCAATAACAACAAAAAAGAGAAGAGAAAGGGAAAACACAGAAACAAAAATCAAAAGAGGTAACTTGAAAGATGGTGAACAAATGGTAATTGTCTTATCATATCTGAGAAATCTGATTAATAAGGATTGATAAAAGACAAATCCAACCCAATTTATACTGAATAATCTCCCTCTGTCATCTTAGGAATCAGCAGCACCTGGATTTTTAAAGGGTGAATTAAAGATGGAACTACTTTAATTGGTTAAAATTTTCAGAAACCATCAAATCTCCAGTTCATTCCCCATAAAATAACTTGAATGTTCCCAATTTCAGCAATTTGTTTGTTTCACAGTACAACTTTTCTTACCTCTCCGAAGTTTACTTTCTTAGAATAGCCCCTGATCCTTGTGTGGCTTGCTTCTACTTATTTCCTTTAGGCCGTAACTTTCATATTAGTGGTTTCTTCAGATGTCTGGCCATCCTTGGTTATATGCTCATATTTAAGAATGTGGGAATGAAATACTGTTTGTAAAGCTATTGAGTAATACATGTTTGGGGCTTGTCAGCTATATGTTTTATCATGGGAAGATTAGACTGGCCTGTTTATTTATAAAATCTTGATGTCAATATATTTAACTTTTTTCCATTGGAATGATTATATTATGTAAACAAGACTTTTTCCATTTTTTGTCTGCCAAGTGAAAGCATGGTTACTATTGTTCTGGCAAGTAAGTTGAAAAAATCTGTGAGTCTCAAAATCCAGTCTGTACACATTCTTCTAATCCCCCTATTTATGAGATAGAACCTAGGACTTCCATTGTGTTTGGTGTCACTAAGTCCAAAAACAAATGGCAAACAAAAGGTCCTCTACCTTCTGCAGAAGGAAATTATTAAATGTTCTTCTGGATTGTGAGAAATCTCTAGACTGTGAAGAGTTAGGGAAGGGGTCTGACTGTTCAACCATTTATTATGTTTTTAAGTAATGCACCTTTATTTATCCCCCTTCCCTTCATCTCCTCTCACAGTAAAACCTAGTCTTACTCATTTTTTGTCTTTAGGTGATCCTCTGCATAAACCATGCTGAATCTTAGCCTTATTAATCCCTATTAATGAGTCAACTTTCTCAAACATGCTAGTCAATTACTAATTACCCATCTGTTTTCCCAGCTTCCAAATTTTTCTTGTGATGTTTTGTCCTTTCCTGTTTTCCCATTATCTGTGGGTTTATTTTTCAAAAAATAGTATGCTTTTGAACTAACAGTGGGAGTTTGGTTTGGAGTAAAATTAGATTTGTGTGTTTTCAATCAGCCATTTTACACAGCAGTCCCTATGGCTTTCAATATAGATTTTCAGTGACAAGTACCACTTTTCCTTGTAACTTTTTCTATCCCTCTCTTTCTCTTTTCATCTAAACAAACAATGAATTGATTTCTGTCACTTTGCATTAGCTTGCAATTTCTAGAATTGAGTATGTATGGAGCCACAGAACATTTAGTCTTTTTGTCTACCTTTCACTCAATATAATTATTTTGAGATCTATCCATGTAGTTGCCTGTGTCGATAGTGTGAGACTTTTTTATTGCAGAGTAGTATTCCATTGCACATTGAATATATATTCATTGAATATATTGAATATATTGCATTTCATTGTGGGAATATAATTGTTTATATATTCACCCATAGATGGACATTTCAGTTGTTTGTTTTGGACTGTTACAAAATAAAGCTATGATAAACATTCATATATAAGTTTTGTACAGGCATATGTTTTTATATCTTTCCTTTAAATATTTAGAAGTAGAATGGCTAGATCATATGTAGGTGTATGTTTCAGTTTTTTGAAACTACCAAACTGTTTCCCAAAGTGGCTGTATCATTTTAAATTTTCACCTTCAGTGCTTGAAGGTTCCAGCTCCTCTACATCCTCACCAAAACTTGTTATGGTCAGTCCTTTAATTTTAGACATTCTAATTTGAGTGTAAGGATATCACATGATTTAATTTACATTTCCCTGAAGACTAATGGCATTGAGCATCTTTTCATGTGTTGATTTGTCATTTTTATATCTTTAGTGATGTTTGTTCAAATACTTTGCTCCTTTTTTATTGGGTTGTTTGTTTCCCTATTATTTAAGAGTCTTTTATATATTCTGGATACAAAATCTTTATTATGTATATGATTTGCACCTATTTTCTTCTAGTCTATGGCTTTATTTCCATTCTCTTAGTAGTTTCTTTCTCTTATTCCGAAGAGAAAAAATTTTGCTGAAATTCCATTTATCATTTTCCCTCTATGGATCATGGCTTTGGTGTCATATCTAAAAAACTGTTGCCTAACTCAACGAAGGTCATAAAGGGTTTTCTATGTTTTCTCTAGAATTTGTGTGGCTTTTAGTTTGTACATATAGGTGTATTTTGAGTGTATTTTTGTATTTTCTGCAAGGTAAGAATCTTTTGCTTTGTTTTGTTCATGGACATCTAGTTTATCCAGCACATTCTTATGAGAAGACAATCTTTTATGCACTGAATTGCTTCTGCATCTTTGCAAAGTCCATCAGTTATCCATACATTTATGGGTGTATATTTGGAATAACTAATTCTGTTCTGCTGATCAAGTTTTCTATCAAGACTCCAAAAAAACACTATTTGGTTACTATAACTTTATAATGTGCTTATAATAAGACTAAATGAAGTAGAAGTAGGTTTCCAGTTTTGTTCCTCTTTAAAAACAATTGTTTTTGGCGGGCACGATGGCTCATGCCTGTAATCCCAGCACTTTGGGAGGCCGAGGCCGGTGGATCACGAGGTCAGGAGTTCAAGATCAGCCTGGCCAAAATGGTGAAACCCCATCTCTACTAAAAATACAAAAAATTAGCTGGGCATGGTGGTGGGTGCCTGGAATCCCAGCTACTCAGGAGGCTGAGGCAGAGAATTGCTTGGACCCGGGAGGTGGAGGTTGCAGTGAGCTGAGATAGCACCACTGCACTCCAGCCGGGACAACAGAGTGAAATTCCGTCTCAAAAAAAAAAATTGTTTTCGCTATTTGTTGTCATTTACATTTCCAAATAAATTTTAGAATTACTTTTTCAATTTCTAACTCCAAAAAGCCTACTGGTATTTACTGGGATTTGTGAATACATAGATCATTTATAGAGAATAAAGATCTTAATAATATTCTCATCCAGAACATAATATATCTCTCCATTTAATGGGTCATTTTTATCTCACTAATATGTATAACTTTCAGTATACAGATTTTTCACACCTCTTTTCAGATTATCTCTTAGCATTTAATATTTGTTATTTAATGATATTTTAAATTCAGTTTTATTTACTTGTTTTAATTGTCATTTCATACATATGAATACAATTTATATTTGCATATGTATCCTCCATCCTGGAACTTTGGTAAACCACTTATAAGTTCTAGTAGCTTTTTTGTGGATTCCATCAGATTTGCTACATACTCAATCCTGTCATCTGTAAATAACACAATTTCACTTTTTCTTTCCTGATACCAGTTTTCCAATTATGCTTCTTCCAAGTCCCTGACCCCCTAGTCAAGAGTTATATAATTGCATATGTAGTCATGTCTTCTTCCAAGCAAAGTAAACAACCAGGTGCACTGCTGGAAGTTCTGTCCACTGAAATTCCTTTCACCACTGTCCTTTAGAAATGTCCCAAAAGGGGGCTATAGTGCTTCAGTTGTCCAATTTCAGGTAGTGCCTTCCTAATTACATATATATTATACCACATCCATTTGTCCTAAAGCTGCTAATTTACATGGAATGCCAGCAAACTACAACCTAATTTTTATGGAAACAAACTGCAATGTAACTTGAGAGTATATTCTCCTAAGAAGTAGCTGAGTCTTAGCCAATTAAAGCAGCTGAGCTTCAGCAAATCACAGGCTACCAACTGACCAGATCGCATTCATATAAAGCAAATATCTCATCACATCATGACCAAACAAGGCAAATGCTCCGTTGTAACCAACAAAGCTGTTTCTGTATGCCACTTCCTTTATCTGTCCATAAATACTGCCTGCCGACTTTATTGGGTGGAGCTCTCTGAACCATTTCTGGTTCTGAGGGCTGTTGGATTCATGAGCAGTTCTTTGCTCAGATCAACTCTGCTAAATTTAGTTAGTCCAAAGTTTTTCTTGTAATATCAATTAGCCAATGTGATAGGTTTGCATGAGTCAGACTATTCTAATTGCTGCTTTGTCTCTGCTGTCCTGTATAGTAAACACACCCACCTTGCCTTGAGTGGTTCAGTGTTGCCACATGATCCCTGCCACCCCAGGATCTAATTACTTCCATTGCATAGATTCCCCCTTCTTATGCCATGTCTAGAAAGTTCTTTCAGGCAGTAAACAGTACCAATGATAGATCTCACCTTATTTTTGTCTCCATCAATCAGGGATCACTGTCATTTGTTTTCTGTTTTCCAGTGTTTAGAAAAATATTTCATCATATATTTTGTCTAGTTTTCAGACATTTTAGTTGGAAGGGTAAATAAACTTCTCATTATGCAGAGTGCACGTAAAAACTTCCACAGTATTTATTTCATTTTGTTCTATTATGTGCCTTTCTTTTTAATAGCCATGAGTTCACAAAGAAGAAAGTCTATGTCAAACACCTACTAGTAGCCAACAAGTATTCAGTTGTTACTCTATGCCAAGAACAGTTCTAAGAACGCCACATACATTTAATTTATTTAATCTTCACAATGACCCTATAAGGTATTACCATTATTAGCTCCATTTTAGAGAAGAATACATCAAAACAGAGTACCAAGGTAACTTGCCAAAGGTCTCACCAGCTAGTGGTAGAGCTGGAATTTGAACCTAAGCTGTATTAACATTTACAAAATGTCTTTTTTTCTACAGCAGAGGTACTCACACCTGACTGTGTACCAAATTTTCACTGGAAACATTGAGATAAACAGATTCCTTGAGTCCCTTTTGCAAGGTTACCGAATCAGAGGTTCAGAGATAATCTGAATCAGAGAACTCTACAGATATAAAACTCAGGAGTCTGTATTTTTACAAGCACACAAGATAATTCTAATATGTTGCCAGTTTTGTAAACTACTTACTGCTCTAGAGGGGATAGAGGGAACTTTGGAAGTTGAAAGTTTTATTTGCCTGCATCATAGTTTTTTGTTTATTTGTTTGTTTGTTTTTAAGACTGTTCCACCTACTATCTGCAATATTAGTTGAATTGTTTGGGGGTTTAAAACATTTTTATTGTTTATATTTTTAGTTTTTTTTTTTTTTTTTTTTCCTGTTTCACAGACAGCAGGAAAGTCTTTTTTTTTTTAATGGGATAGTTTTTTGGGCCAAGTAGACATGAGTGTTGAATAATGGCTCCACTACCTCCATAACTATAGAACAACTGGCAAGCTAACTGTCTCTCTGACTCAGTTGCCTTATATGTAAAATGAAGAAAATAATTTTTTAAGGATTAAGTCAAATGATATACAAAACTTCTTAGCACATTATGGATGTTTATTAAGTAGCTAGCATATTTATTTAACACTCAGATATGAAAGTTAAGGTTATAAATTCTTTATGACATGTAGCTTTGGAAATATTCCTAACAGTATTTCATATTGTGCAATTCACCGTTATTTTCAGGAGCACCAAGATGAAAAAAGTCACTGCCAGTTAACCTTTGACATAATGCTTTCTTGTCACTGAGAATTGTTACTTTATGTTTTTTAAAAGAACTCTTTCAGATTTTTTAAACTATATGTCTCATATATCAGATAAGCAAAAAGAAATGGTTAAGGTATTCCTAAAATTTCTGCATATTCAGAGTCTCAATTTTGTAAAATACTTTTATAGTGAGAGCTATTGATGTCCACATTTTTCAATGAAACATTATGCCCTGTGCCACAAAGATTTTAATTAAATAGGTTTATTTAATTAAGTTAATTTAATTAATGATTGATTTACATTATTTAATTAAATAGATTTCCCCAAAGCATTTATTTTGAAAATTTTTAAAGATACAGAGAAGTTCAAAGAATAGTAGGATGGAAAACTAGATCTGCTCTCTACTCAGGATCAGTCGTTGATGAATCATAACTGTTGCCTGCTTAACAGCAACTTTAGGACAACATCAATTTTAAGTACATTCCAATTTTGGAAATATTTCAAACAAAAAACAAGTTTCATTTTAGAATCAAAGAAATATATTCTGTACATTGCAGGTATGTAATATGTGCACACTATATTTATATGCATCTACAAAGTTCATTCTTATATATTCATATTCATTTTTATGAGCATTTTTATGCACACATTTTCAACAATATTAAAAACACTGACTAACTGACAGATTGAATGATAAGTTCTTATCACAACATAGACCATGGTGTAGAATATGGAAAAAATTAAGTTTTGAGGATCCAAATCTAACACAGATTCAGTTTTCTTGGATCTTTCCATCTTTCTGAGAGTCAATGGAAGCTCACATATACTATTAATGAGAAATTCATATACAAAAATTATAAGCCTAAACATGGCCCAGATTTTGCTGTTTAACCTTAGGCATTGTTCTCAATCTCTTTTTTGCAGCAGTTTTGACCATCTGCTATGAAAGGACTATTGCTGTCTATGGTATTGCTTTAAAAAGGTTATTAAAACTTTCTCCTATCTCCAGGATATCTGACAAAAAACCTACAAACTGCTACCATCATTTAGAAAAGATGTTGGAAAAAAGGAAAACACAAGGTATTACTCTTCCAGTTCAACAATGAGATACGAAAAATTTTTAAGCTCATGAAAGAGCCTATTCTATTGAGGTTTTCAGGCTACCTGAATAGAACCAAATATACTCAGGACTTGTAGGACTGACTGAAATGTAAGACTAACTGAAACGTAAGGATTAGATTGCGTTTCAAACAAAATAAAATTAGATACAACGTCTCTCATGAAGGAAAATGAATCTGTCAGAATGGAGAAGCATTGCAAACCTATTTTCTCTAAAGGATGTGTGCTTTTATAAACTGAGAACTAAAGCTACTTTTCAGCATATAATTTTTAAAATAACATATGTGGTGTTCTTTAAACAAGTGGGAGAAAAATCAATGTACATTTATAGTCAAAAAATTCAATTAGCGATTATCAGCAGGTGAGCACCAATTCTTTTGCCTTCAGTGACCTGAAGGTGGATTTTTTTTTTAATTTATGCCTTTAACTATTTTGAATCCTCAGAATTTCTTTCCACTTTTGATCTGAGAATTCAGATCATAATAATCATTCTATTTTTGTCTAGATGATCCCATTTCTACATTGTCATCAGGCATCACTTGCCTTTTCTTTACAAGTGGCAGGTGGGAAAAATCTTCAGCTGATCTCTAAAGGGAAAACTAATAGGCCATCAGTGAGAAAATGAAGTCATTCTCCCTGTGGATGTTTCAAGAGAACCTGCCTGGGAACTTTCACTTCTCAAAAGCAGCTTTTGAGTACAATTAGCTACTAGTTCCACCTCAGGATTTTTTTTCCTGCTTTTCCTCATTGGAATTTACCAATAGTTTACCTTTCCTAACTAAAACTCCTCATTGTTTAATTCTTTAAATCACAGTATGTTAGGGATGATTTGGAATTTAGACATTGTCTAGTGCTTTTTTCTATTTGTTCCATGAAGCTTTTTGTGGGGAGTAAGATAGAGGACCTGGACCCCTTGTCCCCATTCTCTTCTCCTCTTAGTCCACTTCTTGTTGTTTATAACAGAATATTGGAAATTGGGTAACTTACAAAGAAATTTATTTCTCATGATTATGGAGGCTGGAAAGTCCAAGGTCGAGGGACTGCATCTGGTGATGGCCTTCTTGCTGGTGAGGACTCTCTACAGAGTCCCAAAGCTGCACAGGGCATTGTATGCCAAGGGGGTTGAGTGTGTTAGCTCTGGTCCCTCTACCTCTTCTTATAAAGCCACTAGTCCCAGTCCCATGATAACCCAGTAATCTATTTAGCCTATTAATCTGTGAATGGATTAATCCATTCATGAGTGCAGAGCTCTCATGACTCAATTGCCTCTGAAAAGCCCCATCTTTCAATACTGCTACAATGGAGATTAAATTACAATGTGAGATTTGTAGGGGAAAAACATTCAAACCAGAGAATCCTCCCTCTGATTAATACATTGATTTATCTGTTTTATTTTATTTGAAGAGAGTTTTCCACTAAGAAAGTTTTAAAAACCCCACCCCGTCCTCTGACTTTTCAGATTAGCCAAGTAGGAATCTTAAAATGGATCAAAGCTTACCTGTTCAATGAAGAGCTGGAGCCATTACCTAAACCTTCTCACTTCTAGTCAGCAGTCTTTCCACTATGATGCATTGTGTCTACTTGGTTATGTGACATATATTGGGTCATTTTTTTTTTTTTTTGAGATGGAGTTGCACTCTTGTTGCCCAGGCTGGAGTGCAGTGGTGCGATCTTGGCTCACCACAACCTCTGCCTCCTGGGTTCAAGCAACTCTCCTGCCTCAGCCTCCTGAGTATCTGGGATTACGGGCATGCGCCACCATGCCCGGCTATTTTGTATTTTTAGTAGAGACGGGGTTTCTCCATGTGGTCAGGCTGGTCTCGAACTCCCAACCTCAGGTGATCCACCCACCTCAGCCTCCCAAAGTACTGGAATTTACAGGCATGAGCCACCGCACCAGGCCACCTTTGTTTTTCAGATATAGTTTATTATTTTTTTAGGACCTTACTATGGTGAATTTCAGAAACTCCTCTTGAACTAACTTTAGGGGAAAAAAGAGATAATTTATTGGCAGAATTCAAGGGAATCCAAGGATTAATTGAACAACCAGAATCCAGAGAGTAAATGAACAACCAGACTAAAGAGGGGGAGGACTGTTGCCACTGAGGAGCAGTTGGAACACAGGGTCTGAGTGCTGAGGGCTTTTCTCTGTTGTCTGACTTTCTCTCTGTTCCTTTTTTCTTTTCTCTTTGCTATTCCTTCTACATAGTGGAAAACACCCTGGCCCAGATTGGATTTCTAAATTACAAATTTCAACTTCAACCAACATGAGAGAAACTGATCTAATTTAACTCTGTCTTTCCCAAGACCAACATTGCCAGGAAAGACAGCTACTTGGTAAGCATAGATTATGTGGCAAGTGCTGGCTGAATCAATTTGGCCAGAGAAAACACTTCTTTTAAAAATGGCTGCTCCCATCTTTAAAGGAAACTAGCAGATAAACGACATGAGGGAGGAGAAGCAACAGTTCCCAGAAAGTTTGGATCAAAAACGAAGGCACAGTTTAGTTAATTTTTTTTTTTTTTTGTACAGACAGAGTCTCACTATGTTGCCCAGGCTGGTTTCAATCTCCTCAGCTCAAGAAATCCTCCCCATATCAGCCTCCCAAAGAGTTGGGATTACAGGCATGAGCCACTGCACCTAGCCAGAATGTTTATTTTAAGCTTTGCACACACATATGCACACATACACAACATGAATTTTCCCAAACCTTCAATAGTACTTAAACATTTACTTAACAGATTTTGTAAAAGTAGAGTGTAGAAAATTTTTCTCAATATTCCTCTATGTGTGTTCCATGTCTCTAACAAGAAACTGTATGCACTTAAATGTCTTTCTAAAGAAGAAAAATAAAGCAATATATCCCCCACAATACTAAGAATAATGTTAGATCACAAAATTGGTGCTGATTAAATACATATTGTATTAAGTTAAATTAATAAGGAATTCATCATTCATCTCTTTCAAATAAATTATTTATTTATTTATTGGCCCCATAATGGTCTATCCAAATAAGAACGTTGTTCTATAGAAAGGTGACAGTAATAGCACAGTGTTGTGGGAACATATTCACTTTTGTTTGAAATCTGATGTTCAGGATGTTAACCACTAAATTGATACATGAACATGGTCAAGTAAGAGCCTATTTTCTCATCTGTAAAATGAACCAAATGATTTTAAAGTTTATTCCAGAAAAAATGTTATTAAAGCCATAAAACATTAATATTTCAAGAGTAGTAAGTGTATGCCACCTGTTCACACAACAACTAATGTTTCACCTCTAATTTTTGATCTAGATATTTCAAGCTCCTCTTCTATTAGCAAAATTTTCCGAGATTACAGTCAACCAAAAAGGAAAATTCAAGTAATGCTTTGTGATTTTCTATCCATTTAAATTGGTGAATCATAAAACATTTGGGTTGGAAGGGAACAAAAAGATCAGACTCAGTCCCTTCCAAATGCATGAGTCAATTCTAGGGCATCCCTGAGAAGTGGTCATCCAGGCAGTGATCAGGAACCTAGCATGCAATTGATGTGCCTGTTCAAATGTTGGATAACTCTAATTGTTACAGAGATTTTTCTTTTACTGAGCTATCATCTGCCTTCCTGTAATTACCTCTCATTGTTATTAATTCTGCTCCCCGGAGCAAAACAAAACAAGTCTTTTCTTTCTTCCACAAGACAGCCTTCAAATATTTGACAGTGGTTTTTTTTCTGCCAACCAAACATTCCATTTCCTTCAACTGTTTGTTTGACAAAATTTCACTTGGTTTTCTTCTGTATATAGTTGTCACACAGAACTTGTAACAAACCAGCGATGGCATCTCATGAGTATGAGGAACAGGAGGGCTATTACTCTTTGGGAATTGGATGCAATATTCCAACAAGGGCAGCGTAAGATGCCAATCATGTCTAAGGGAGTTACTCCCTATTGTTGCATTATTGAAAACCTGAGGAGTAAGAAACCTGAGGTTTTCAATAAACCTGAGGAATAAATAAATCTGAGGAGATTTTTATTAAATAAACTTCTATCATACTATGTCTTTCACCCTAGTAAGAAATGAATGAATTATTTGTTTTGTTTTAATCCAAATTTTAAGACTATGTATTTACCCCAGTTGAATACTTGGTCACACTTGGTGCATGTGGTAGCCTTGAAAATGTGCCACACAGATTCTCAGCTTGGGAATAATAGTTGACTGACAGCTCTAGCCCCCACATCTGGATCTACCAATTCATTTGCATAGTGATCATGCTATTCCTGGGCTTTTCCCAGTAAATGACTGAACACAATGGAGAGTACTAGTGCAAGCAATCCTGGCTCGAAAACTACCTGCACTCCGGCGAAAAGTTTATTTGAACTTTCCTGTAGTTTGAGACACTTCCTCCCAATTTCTTCCTTCCCCTTTTCTTTAGTAGGTGTCAGATTTGTGGTGCACTCTGAAGGTGCTCTCTGCCTATTCCTGATTCTTTCTTTTTATTGTTAACAGGTGTTTTTCCCAATGAAACTCTCACAATCCAATTCCATTTGGCATTTGCTTTGCAAAGAACCTGAATTACAATACGGTACTAAGAGTGGTCCAAGAAGCCTGCCAGTCAGATGAAATTTGGAGACTGGCTCATTTACCACCCACAGTGCAAAATGAAAGCTGTTCTGAGTGGTCAGGGGAGTATACCTGGCTCCTGGCTCAGGGCAGCAGCTTGATTCCTGAAGAATGTCATAGATGGTGATCTGGGAAAATATCCCAGTGTAGGGGAACACCACAAAGGATAGAAGAGGGACCACAGCCAAAAAGCACACTTGGGGTTTGATGGAGACACAGAGCTCCAGAGACTTTTAGGCCAAGACAGGTCAGGGCCCCAATCATGAGTCCTGAAATATGGAACTGGAATATCTTGATGACTGTCTCTGGAGATGTTGGCTCTGCAAAACACACTCATCTTGCACAGGTTCTGAGGCATCTAATAAGAACTCTAATACCTCTTCTTAGTAACAGCTAGCATTTCTTCAAGCTGGAAGATTCTGCAGAGCCTCCAACCACCCCAAAAGTTGCCAATCCCCCTATATTTCCACCTTCTTTTCTGACTTCCAGGAGTATAACAACCACAACAAAAATCTCAGCATAACCTAGCTTAGTGTGTGCTGGACCTGATTGGGGGAAAGGAGATTATATGCCAAAAAGATTGCAAGATTTAAATAGATGTATCTGCAAGGATCCAGGAGAGTTCACAAACCCTAGTTTGAGTTTTAAAGGTGCTTAATCAAGGAGATAATAACACAAATCTGAATAAGAAAGAATTCATCAAGTTGGGGTCATTTACTTGGTACACATGATTTAACATCCTGGTAAAGACACCAGAGGGTCCTGGAAGACAAAGTCACTGCTAGAAGCACAGAGAAAATAACAACTCATGCTGAGTAAAGTGGAAATGCCTGAGTTGTACTTACAGACAATAAAGAAAGAAATAATGAAGCTAATGGCAGAGAGAATGTTGAGATAAATACATTATGTGAAGCCAGAAGAGGATTTTTCAAGAGGATCATGGTCCATGAGAGGACTCAGAGAATACACATTCACCAGGGCCATCAGGAATGCACTGGTGAGACTGCCACCAGAACCACTCAGAAGTTCATTGGTGACTGTCCTTTGTAAGCCAGGACTGAGAGTTGGTCACAGAGATCATTACTATCCATGTGGATGATAGGACCACAAAGTAGTAGGGACCAGGTAGCAGTTCTTAACTTCCAGAAGCCAGTATAACACAATTGTCATAATGGCCAGCAAGGTAGAAGCAACATCCAAGGAGAATTGACCATCAAGGAATCATGGAGTTGATTACTGGAGCATGGGCAGCCAACCAGCATCCTGATTAACATCTACAGCCAGAAAAGACAAGAATAGAAGAGAAGGAGGCAGAGTGTATTTGCTCTAACAACAAGAAAAGGCACAATAACTTTCTCAGTTCCTAAGCCCTTAGGAAGAAGGGCCCTGCAATCCTCTGGCAGGTATATGTGACAATGTTTTCCCTTGGTCCTTATCCCACAAGGGATCTACAGCCATTTGCTTGGGTAACTGCATATAAGAGAAAGGGGAATACACAGATATTTAGAGGACAGTTGGGTACAAATCTTAGGTTGACGTTGGTACCTGGAGTCCAAAACATCATTGTGACCATTCTTTACCAGTTCATATTGAATCCATTTGTTTCTGTAGATCCACACAGTGGTTATTTTTCCAGCATCTGAGTGTATAATGAAGTTGCAACTCATTTGGGTCCTTGGCTTGTGGAATAAGAGCTCATTCTCTTTAGTGTAAATAGTAAATTAAAAATAATATTGTATCCCATGGGGATGGGAGAGGTTCATGCCACTATGAAAACAAAAAAAAAAACACAGGCAACTGTACCTACTATATTTCTGTTTAATTAATAAGTCTGGCCCTCTGCAGACACCAGATGGATCTGAGCAAATAACTGAAGACTACCACAAACTCAACTAATAGTAGAATGGATCACACTTACATTGTCAAATGTGGTATCACTGCAGAAGGAGATTAATAAGGCCTCAAATATATGTTAGTTGGTCATTCATTTGGTGAATTTTTTTTCTATTGTGATTAGAAAAAAATAGAATAAGCAAAAATATTTAATTCTTTTTTTACTTCAGAGTATATTGACTCTCCTATCTCCTTTGGAATATAGTCCAAAGGTATCTAAACTTCGTGGGTATCTCACCAAGCATCACATGGGTATATTATGCTGATGACATGATGCTGATCAGACAGGATGGACAAGAGGTGACTAGTATGATTGAGACCTTGGAATGACACAAACACTCCAACAGATGAGAGGTAATCACTACAAAGATTCAGGGAATTACCAGTTTAGTGATAATTTTAGGGATCTAGTAGTCAGAAGCATACAAGGTTATCCCCTTCAAAGTGAATAAAAATGTTGCATCTATTCTACCATAAAAATGGAAACAGCTCTTGGTAGGCCTCTTTGGGTTCTAGACACAAATGGAGACAGCAGGAAATATTTCTGTAGCCCATATACCAAGTGATGTCAAAAACTGACAGCTTTGAGTGGTGCTTAAAGCATAACAGGGCTC
This sequence comes from Papio anubis, assembly GCF_008728515.1. Classification (NCBI taxonomy): domain Eukaryota; kingdom Metazoa; phylum Chordata; class Mammalia; order Primates; family Cercopithecidae; genus Papio; species Papio anubis. The sequence continues at coordinate 33,144,495 of NC_044984.1, forward strand.
TTCAGCAAGTCTATACTGTGGTGCAAACAGCCCTGCCACTTGGGTCATACAATCTGGAAGAGCCTATGGTGTTGGAAATATCAATGGTGAGAAAAGATGTAGTATTAATTGATGTCAATGACAACTCAGGTCCCTATAATCCTGAAGCAAGTTCATGCCCTTTAATCAAGGGACTGATAGGACAAGGGCTGGAAAATATGAGACAAGGTGGACAAGGAGGTCTGGTTAGAGGAATATGGATAGTGATATGGGGGTGGGCATAAAGTCTGACAATTCTTGTGTCTCTAAATGGGCACTAAAGTTAGTGCCCCATAGAAAGCATCTACCATTAAAGTGGCACAGAACATCCCAGTAAACAAAATGAATCAGGCAACTGACATTAACCAGCTTCAAGGGACTGAATGTTTGTGCCTCCAACCCCAAATTTACATATTAAAATTCTAACCTTCAATATAAAGGTATTATGAGGTGGGGCCTTTGGAAGGTAACTAAGTCATAAGGGTGGAGCCCTCATGAACAGAATCAATGCACTTATAAAAGGAACCACAGAGAGCTCTCTTGTCCTCTTATTATGTGAGGATACCATGAAAAGACAACTATCTGCAAACCAGAAGATGGCTTTTACAGAACCCGACCACTCTGGTCTCAGACTTCCAGGTTTTAGAATTGAGAGAAATAAGTGTTGCTGTTGTTGCTGTTTTATAAGCCTGTCTATAGTATTTTGTTATAGCAAGCCAAATGAAAACATCAGCATCACTAGTCACCCCCACTACTGACATGATGGGTACTAAAGTGGAATGACCACAGTGATAGAAAAAGAAGCCTCTTTTTGGCCCAACAATTTGGACTCCCACTACAGATCTAACTACTGCTGTCTCTGAATTTCCAACCTGTCAGCAACAGAGACCACTGCTGAGCCCCCAATATGATGCTACTTCAAAGACCCACCAGGCACTTTGTAACAAGTTGACTGCAAAGGACCCCTAGTGACCTGGAAGAGCCAGCTCATGGCTCCAAAAGAGACTTAAGGAGAGGAGAGGGAAGAGTGGGAGGACTTTGTCTTGCATCTTGGATACCAGCTCAGCCACATTAGGATAGAGCACCAGACAGAGGCCAGCAAGGCCTCCTTTCCAGGCCCTAGCTCCCAGATGACATTTGTAGACAAACCCTGGGCCAGAAGGGAACCCACTACCTTTAGGGAAAGGACCTATTACTGTCAGGATTCATCACCTGCTAACTGAAGAGCCCTTGGGCACTGAATAACCAGCAGCTATACCCAGGTACTACATCAAGAGACTTGAGTGAGCCTCTAAGATTTGCTGGCTTCAGGAGAGATTTAGTATATTACTAGCTGTGTTGGCTGTAGGACAAAACCCCTTCTGCTTGAGAAATGCAGAGGGAAACATAAAGGAGACTTTGTCCTCAACCTTAGGTACCAGCATGATTATGGAGGGCGGAGACAGGCAGAGCACCTAGTGGGCTTTTGGGGTTCCCCAATTCTAGGGCTTAACTCTTGAATAGCATTCTTGGAGCTGCCTTGGGCCAGAGGGGAGCCCATCTCCTTGAAGGGTAAGTTTCAGGCCAGACAGCATTCACCACAGGCTGATTTAAGAGCTCTAGGGCCTTAAGGGAACATTGACTGGTGGTCTGGTAGTATTCCTTGTGGCCTGGGGTGGAGGTGGCTACAGGGTGAGGCTTCTCTGCCTTTGGAAATGGGAAGGAAGAGGGGGAAGGACTGTGTCTCGTGGTTTGAGTACCAGCTGAGTTTCAAAATATAGAACACCAGTTGGACTTCTAAGGTTTTGACTCTAGGCCATGACTCCTAGACAGCACCTCTGGATTCATCCAGGGCCTGGTGACCTCACCACACTAAATGGAAGGACACAGCCCTGGCTGGATTTGCCACCTGCTGACTATAGATCCCCAGGGTCTTGAGTGAATACAGGCAGTTACCAGGGAGTGGTTACAGCAGGCCTTGGGTGAGACCCAGAGCTGTGTTGGCTTCAGCTCTGACCCAGCCCAGTTATACTAGTGGTGGGCAGAAGAGTGCTTGTGTCACTCCACCCCTTCTCTGTTTGGGAAAAGGTAAGGGGACACAACAAGATCCTCTGCCTGGTAATCTAGAGAATTCTCCCAGATCTTGTCCAAGATCATCAAGGTGGTACCTCTAGGAGTGTGCAAGAACCATTGCATTACTGGGCTTGGGGTGCCCCCAAACATAGATACAGCTTAGATTACAATACCCAAGGCCTTTCAAATATCTGGAAAGCCTTCCCAAGAAGGATGGCTACAAATAAGCCCAGACAGTGACAATTTCAATATAAATACCTGAATCTTTAATGCCCATACACTGAAGAATATATACTGGCATCAACACCAACCAGGAAAACATGACCTCATGAAGTAAACTACGTAAAACACCAGGGACCAATCCTAGGGAAAAAGATATGTGACTGTTCCAACAGAGAGGTCAAAATAGCTGTGTTGTGGAAACACAAAGAAATTCAAGATAACACAGAGAAGGAATTCAGAATTGTATCAGATAAATTTAATAAAGAGATTGAAATAATTTAAAAGAATGAAGAGGAAATTGTGGAACTGAAAAACGCAATTGGCCTACTGAAGAATGCATCATAGTCCTTTAATAGTAGAATAGATTAAGCAGAATTAGTGAGCTTAAAGATAACTAAAAGTACACAGAGGAGAAAAAAGAAAATAAAACACAATGGATCTAGAAAATAGCCTCAAAGGGCAAATATAAGAGTTATTGGCCTTAAAGAGAAGGTAGAGAAAGAGACAGGGGCAAAAAGTTTTCAGAAGGATAATAAAAGAGAACTTCCCAAAGCTAGAGAAAGATACCAATATCCAAGTACAAGAAGGTTATAGTACACCAACCAGATTTAACCCAAAGAAGACTACCTCAAGGCATTTAATAATCAAATTCTCAAATGTCAAGGATAAAGAAAAGATCCTAAAAGCAGCAAGAGAAAAGGAAGAAATAACATACAATTGAGCTCTAATAATTCTGGCAGCAGACTTTTCAGTGGAAACCTTACAGGCCAAGAGAGAGTTGCATGACATGTTTAAAGTGCTGAAGGAAAAAAACTTTCACCCTAGAATAGTATATCTGTTGAAAACATCCTTCAAATATGAAGGAGAAATAAAGACTTTCTCAGACAAACAAAAGTTAAGGGATTTTATCAATACCAGGCCTGTCCTTCAAGAAATGCTAAAGGGAGTACTTCAATCAGAAAGAAAAGGACACTGATGAGCAATAATTAATCACTTGAAGATTCCGAACTCACTGGTAATAGTAAGTACACAGAAAAACACAGAATATTATACCACTGTAATGGTGGTGTCGAAACTACTCTAAGTAGAAAGACTAAACAATGAACCAATCAAAAATAACAACTTTTCAAGACATAGCCAGTAAAATAAGATCTAAATAGAGACAACAAAAAGTTAAAAAGCAGACAGGTGAAGGTAAGGTGTAGAGTTTTTATTAGTTTTCTTTTTGTTGGTTTATGTATGCAAATCATGTTAAGTTATTATCAGGTTAAAATACCGGGTTATAAAATAACCCATTATTGCAAACCTCATGATAATCTCAAGCCAAAAAATATACAATGGACATAAAAAATAAAAAACAAGAAACTAAATTATATCACCAGAGAAAATCCCCTTCACTAGAGGAAGACAGGAAGGAAAGAAAAAAGGAAGAGAAGACCGCAAAACAACCAGAAAACAAATAACAAAATGGCAGGAGATGTTCTTACTTATCAATAATAATACTGAATATAAATGGACTAAATGCTCCAATAAAATGTCATGGACTGGCTGAATGGATTAAAAAACAAGACTCATTGACCTGTTGCCTATAAGAAACACATCACCTATAAAGACACATACTGAAAATAAAGGGATGGAAAAAGATATGCCATGCCAATAAAAGCCAAAAAGAGCAAGAGTTGCTATACTTACATTAACAAAATAGATTTCAAGACAAAAACTATAAGAAGAGATAAAGAACGACACTATATAATGATAAAGGGTCAATTCAATTAGAAGATATAGCAATTTTAAATCTATATGCACCCAACACTGGAGCACCCAGGTATATGAAGGAAATATCATTAGAGCTAAAGAAACAGATAAGCACCAATACAATAATAGTTGAAGACTTCAACATCTCACTTTCAGCATTGAACAGATCTTCCAGACAGAAAATCAACAAAGAGACATCAGACTTAACTGGGTGCGGTGGCTCATGCCTGTAATCCCAGCACTTTGGGGGTTCAAGGTGGGCAGATCACAAGGTCAGGAGTTCAAGACCAGCCTGGCCAATATGGTGAACCCCTGTCTCTACTAAAAATACAAAAGTTAGCCGTGGCACGCCCCTGTAGTACCAGCTATTCAGGAGGCTGAGGCAGAAGAATTGCTTGAACCTGGAAGGCAGAGGTTGCAGTGAGCCAAGATCCCACCATTGCACTCCAGCCTGGGCAACAGAGTGAGACTCCATCTCAAAAAAAAAAAGAAAAGAAAAGAAAAGAAAAAAGGAACATCAGACTTAATCTGTACTATAGACCAAATGGATCTAATAAATATTTACAGAAAGTTTGATCCAAGAGCTGCAGAATATGCAGAATACACATTCTTTTCTTCAACATATGGATCATTCTCAGGGATAAATCATGTTAGGTATCAAAACAAATATTAAAACATAAAAAAAAGAAATAATATCCAGCATCTTATCTGACTAGAAATTAATGACAAGAGGAATTTTGGATATTATACAAACACATGGAAATTAAACAATATGCTCCTGAATGACCAGTGAGTCAATTAAGAAATTAAGAAGGAAATTGAAAATTTTCTTCAAACAAATAACAATAGAAACACAACATATCAAAACCTATGGAATACAGCAAATGCAGTACTAAATAGGAATTTTATAGCTATAAGTGCCTTCATCAAAAAAGAACAGAAACTTCAAATAAACAATCTAATTATGCAGATTAAATAACCAGAAAAGCAAGAGCAAACCAAACCCAAAATTAGTAGAAGAAAATAAATAATAAAGCAAAGAAGACATAAATAGAAATTTTTAAAAATACAAAAGATCAATGAAACAAAAAGTTGTGTTTGTTTTGCAAAATTAAATAAAATCGAAAAATCTTTAGCCAGACTAAGAAAAAAATACAGAAGATCCAAATAAGTAAAATAAAATCAGAAATTAAAAAAAGAGACATTACAATTGATACTACAGAAATTCAAAGAATTGTTAGTGGCTACTATGAGCAACTACATGCCAATAAATTGGAAAATCAGGAAGAAACGGACAAATTCCAACATACATACAACCTACTTAGAATGAACCTAGAAGAAATCCAAAACCTGAACAGACCAATAATAAGTAACGAGATCAAAGCTGTAATAAAAAGTCTCCCAGGAAAGAAAAGCCTGGGACCCAATGGCTTTACTGCTAAATTCTACCAAACATTTAAAGAACTAATACCAATCCTACTCAAACTATCCTGAAAAATAAAGGAGATAATACTTTCAAACTCGTTCTATGAGGCCAGTATTAACCTTGATAAGAAAACCAGACAAAGACACATGCACACGCATTCACACACACACAAACACACAACTACAGGCCAATATCTCTGATGAGTATTGATGCAAAAATCATCAACAAAATACTAGCAAACTGAGTTCAACAATACATAGAAAGATCATCCTTCATGACCCAATGGGATTTATTCCAGGGATGCAAGGATGGTTCAACACACACGAATTAATCAATGTGATACATTATGTCAACAGAATGAAGGATAAAAGCCATATGATCATTTTGATGGATGCTGGAAAAACATTTGATAAAATTTTCCTTCATGATAAAAACCCTACATAACTGGGAATAGAAGGAACATACCTCAAAATAATAAAAACCATATACTACAGACTCACAGCTAGTATCATAATGAATGGGCAAAAACTGAAAGCCTTTTCTCTAAGATCTGGAATGCAATAAGGATGCCCACTGCCACCACTATTATTCAACATAGTACTGGAAGTCCCAACTAGAGCAATCAGACGAGAGAAAGAAACAAATGGCATTTAAATTGGAAAGGAAGAAGTCAAATTATTCTTGTTTTCAGATAATATTATCTTGTATTTGGAAAAACCTAAAAACTCCACCAAAAATGTATTTGAAGTAATGAACAAATCCTGTGAAGTTCCAGGATACAAAATCAACATACAAAAATCAATAGCATTTCTATACGCCAACAGTGAACAATGTGAAAAATAAATTTTAAAACAATCTGATTTGCAATAGCCACACGTAAAATTTAATACCTAGGCATTAATCAAAGTGAAAGATCACTATAAGGAAAACTATAAAACATTGATAAAGGAAATTCAAGAGAACACCAAAAATGGAAAAAACTCTATGTTTATGGATTGGAATAACCAATATTGGTAAAATGTCCATACTACATAAAGCAATTTACAGGTTCCATACAATTCCTATCAAAATACCAATGACATTCTTCATAGAAATAGAAAAAAAAATTCTAAAATTGATATGGAACCACAAAAGACCCAGAGTAGCCAAAGCTATCCTGTGCCAAAAGAACTAAACTGGAGGAATCACATTACCTTACTTCAAATTATACTACACAGCTATGGTAATCATAACATATTGGTACCAGCATAAAAACAGACACATAGGCCAATGGAACAGAATGCAGAGTCCAGAAACAAATTCATACACCTACAGTGAGCTCATCTTTGACACAACTGCTAAGAACATACAGTGGAGAAAGGACAGTCTCTTTGATAAATGGTGCTGGGAAAACTGGATATCCATATGCAGCAAAATGAAACTAGACCCCTATCTCTCACCATATTGAAAAATACAAATCAAAACGGATTAAATACTTTAATAACTTAAACTATAAAACTACTAGAAGAAAACACTGGGGAAAATCTCCAGGACACTGGTCTGGGCAAAAATTTCTTGAGCAACACCCCACAAGTACAGGTAACCAAAGCAAATATGGAGAATTAGGATCATATCAAGTTAAAAAGCTTCTGCACAGCAAAGGATATAGTCAACAAAGTGAAGAGACAACCCACAGAATGGGAGAGAATATTTGCAAACCTCCCATCTGACAAGAGATTAATAATCAGAATATATAATAAGCTCAAACAACTCTATGGGAAAAAAATCTAACAACGAAAAATGGGCAAAAGATTTGAGCAAACATTTCTCAAAAGAAGACATACAAATGGCAAACAGGCACATGAAAAAGGTGCTCAGTCAGAGAAATGCAAATCAAAACTACAGTGAGATATCATCTCATCCCACTTAAAATGGCTTACGTGCAAAAGGCATGCAATAACAACTGCTGGCAAGGATATAAAGAAAAGGGAACCCTTGTGCACTGTTGGTGGTAATTTAAATTAGTGCAAGTGTTATGGAGAACAATTTGAAGGTTCCTAAAAAAGCTAAAAATTGAGCTACCATATGATCCAACCATTCTACTGCTGGGTATATATCCAAAAGAAAGGAAATCAGTATATCAAAGAGCTGTCTGTACTCCTATGTTTGTTGCAGCACCGTTTACAATAGCTAAGATTTTAAAGCAACCTGTGTCCGTCAACAGATGAATAAAGAAAATGTGATACATGTACACAATGGAGGACTATTCAGCCATAAAAAAGAATAAGATCTAGTCACTTGCAACAGGGATGGAACTGGAGATCATTATGTAAAGTGAAATAAGCCAGGAACAGAAAGACAAACATCACATGTTCTCACTTATTTGTGGGATCTAAAAATTAAAACATTGAACTCACAAACATAGAGAGTAGTAGGATGGTTACCAGAGCCTGGGAAGGGTAGTGGGAGGGTGAAGTGGGGAGAGGTGGGGATGGTTTACAGGTACAAAAAAATGCAAGAATGAATAAAACCTAGTATTTGAGAGCATAACAGGATGACTATAGTCAATAACAACTTAATTGTATATTTTAAAATAACTTCAGGAGTGTGATTGGATTGTTTATAACTCAAGGGTTAAATGCTTGAGGGGATGGATACCCCATTCTCCATAATGTGTTTATTTCACATTGCATGCTTGTATCAAATCATCATACCCCATAAATATATATCTATTATGTACCCACAAAAATGTAAAATTTAAAGTTAAAAATAAAATATTATCTAATGAATTAGACTAAACTCCTTCTTCTTTTTGTCAAAAGTTTTGTAGTTATTCATATTTATTTTCCCATATTAAAGTAAGATCAGCTCATCCATTGAAATTAAAAACACACTTGATATTGTAATGGGAATGCATTTAATATATACATGAATTAGATATAATTACATGTTTATCATGTGCCTGTCCCAGAACATGGATGCTTCCTATTTTATTTCATGTCTACCTTGGAGAGCTTATTTTTTATATGTAAATAATGCATAACCATTTTATATTTATTTCTATTTTATCTTTTATATCTTTTATTTGCTATTATGTCTGATCTTTTCTTCCATTATGTCTTCTATTTAGCTATTAATTACATATCTGAACTATTAATTTATGTATATTTTTTGTTTGCTTATTATGAAAGTATCTTAAATTTTTGTAATTCTTTTGTTTTTGGCAATAAACTTACAAATTGTTTTGATTCCTTTGTGATTTTCCAATAACAAAAGCATATCATTTGTATATTAGCAATACTATTATATTTTTCAAAAATTCGTATCAATGATACGTTCTTCTCTTCTAATCATTTTGGTTAGTAGCTTTAGAACAATAATAAGAAATATTTTGGTTTTTGATGTTAATTTTTTCCCATTAAGAAAGATGTTGGCGAAGATGGCTGAACAGGAACAGCTCCAGTCTCCAATTCCCAGCGCGAGCCACACAGCGAGCCACACAGAAGACAGGTGATTTCTGCATTTTCAACTGAGGTACTGGGTTCATCTCACTAGGGAGTGCCGAACAATTGGCGCTGGTCAGCTGCAGCAGCCCAACCAGCGAGAGCTGAAGCAGGGCGAGGCATCGCCTCACCTGGGAAGCGCAAGGGGGAAGGGAATCCCTTTTCCTAGCCAGGGGAACTGAGATACACAACACCTGGAAAATTCGGTAACTCCCAACCCAATACCGTGCTTTACCAAGGATCTTAGCAAATAGGTACACCAGGAAAATATATCCCACACCTGGCCAGGAGGGTCCCATGCCCACGGAGCCTCCCTCATTGCTAGCACAGCAGTCTGTGATCTAACTGCAAGGCAGCAGCCAGGCTGGGGGAAGGGCGCCCGCCATTGCTGAGGCTGAAGTAGGTAAACAAAGCCGCTGGGAAGCTCGAACTGGGTGGAGCTCACAGCAGCTCAAGGAGTCCTGCCTGTCTCTGTAGACTCCACCTCTGGGGACAGGGCACAGCTAAACAACAACAACAACAAAAAAGCAGCTGAAACCTCTGCAGACGCAAATGACTCTGTCTGACAGCTTTGAAGTGAGCAGTGGATCTCCCAACACGGAGGCTGAGATCTGAGAACGGACAGACTGCCCACTCAAGTGAGTCCCTGACCCCGGAGTAGCCTAACTGGGAGACATCCCCCACTAGGGGCAGACTGACACCCCACACTTCACACGCTGGAGTACATCCCTGAAAGGAAGCTTCCAAAGGAAGAATCAGACAGGTACACTCGCTGTTCAGCAATATTCTATCTTCTGCAGCCTCTGCTGCTGATACCCAGGCAAACAGGGTCTGGAGTGGACCTCAAGCAATCTCCAACAGACCTACAGCTGAGGGTCCTGACTGTTAGAAGGAAAACTAACAAACAGGAAGGACACCCACACCAAAACCCCATCAGTACGTCACCATCATCAAAGACCAGAGCCAGATAAAACCACAAAGATGGGGAAACAGCAGGGCAGAAAAGCTGGAAATCCAAAAAATATGAGCGCATCTCCCCCTGCAAAGGAACGCAGCTCATCGCCAGCAACGGATCAAAGATGGACAGAGAATGACTTTGACGAGATGAGAGAAGAAGGCTTCAGTCCATCAAACTTCTCAGAGCTAAAGGAGGAATTACATACCCAGCGCAAAGAAACTAAAAATCTTGAAAAAAGAGTGGAAGAATTGACAACTAGAATAATTAATGCAGAGAAGGCCATAAACGAAGTGACAGAGATGAAAACCATGACACGAAAAATATGTGACAAATGCACAATCTTCAGTAACCGACTCGATCAACTGGAAGAGTATCAGCGATTGAGGATCAAATGAATGAAATCAAGTGAGAAGAGAAATCTAAACAAAAAACTAGAAAAAGAAATGAACAAAGCCTGCAAAGAAGTATGGGATTATGTAAAAAGACCAAATCTATGTCTGATTGGGGTGCCTGAAAGTGAGGGGGAAAATGGAACCAAGTTGGAAAACACTCTTCAGGATATCATCTACACTCTTCAGGATATCATCCAGGAGAACTTCCCCAACCTAGTAGGGC